>NW_026000079.1:2132588-2185380 GCF_001458135.2 Marmota marmota marmota | reverse complement strand
TTTTTTTTTTTTTTTTTTTTTTTTTTTTTTTTTTTTTTTTTTTTTTTTTTTTTTTTTTTAATATTTATTTATTTATTTTTAGTTATCGGCGGACACAACATCTTTGTTTGTATGTGGTGCTGAGGATCGAACCCGGGCCGCACGCATGCCAGGCGAGCGCGCTACCGCTTGAGCCACATCCCCAGCCCAGTCTTCCCTTTCATATCATTCTCAAAAATATACCTTTCTTTGTAGTTGTCAGCTTTTCTCTTTTTACAGGCAATTAGTGTTGAGTTTCACTAAGCAGTAGAAAGCAATTTGTAGGAAAGCCCCTGATTGAGGAGTGAAAAGCCACTCCAGATTGTGGCTGATCTGATTGACAATGAGAATCTAATCAGTTGTTCAAATATTTACTAATCTCCCATTAGATGTATAAGACACTCTGAGGGATTCAGAGACAAACAAAGTGTTATTCCTGCTTGCCCTCAAGGAGCTTACCACTAAGGATGCCTCTAGTTTTTGAAAAACCCCTAAAACCTGCATATTTCATTTCATATTTGAGACGGAACTGTGTCCATGGACATAGACATAGTTACATTAATTTATTTTGGTAATGATGGTTTTGGGGGTTGGAGGTGTAGCTCAGTTGTAGAGCATTTGCTTAATATGTGTAAGACACCTCAAAGAAAAATAATAATTGTTTTACTCCTCAGATATATTATTTTAAAATGTAACCCCTTCTTTTCTTATTGGTTCCCAACTTTTGTAGAGCCATGGAATGTTGAGGTAGAATTTCTGAGCCATCTATTCCAATTCCTGTTAAAGAAATTCCTTTTCAAACATGCCCGAATTATCATTATCCAACTTCTTTGTTTGAAATTTTTCTATTGGAGAATAGCTCTCATCAAGCCATCCAGGTTACTGTGAGGCAGTTCTTTGTTTTTGTCTTGATTTGGTTTTTGGTACTTGGGATTGGGCACAGGGATACTTTACCACCAAGTTACATCTCCATCCCTTTTTTAATTTTGAGACAGGGTCTCCCTAAGTTGTTGAGGCTAGCCTTGAGCTTGTTATCCTCCTGCCTCTGGCTCCCAAGTCACTGAGATTACAGACATGCGTCACCACACCTGGTTGTGAGGCAGTTCTAATAATAATTTGACTCTTTTCATTGAGTCAAAAATCTGTCTTTGGGGCTGGGGCTGCAGCTCAGAGGCAGAGTGCTTGCCTAGCATGTGTGAGGCACTGGGTTTGATCCTTAATACCACATAAAAATGAAACAAAATAAAGGCATGCTGTCCATCTACTACTACAAAAAAAATTTTTTTTAATGTGTCTTCCTATAACCTGTGCACATTGGTACTGGCCCTGTACTTGAATGGATCAAATCCAGCATCCTTCCATCAAAATATCTAACGTAATTTTAATTAAAGATGATTATTATTCTTAGATACCCCAGCTCTAGTTGCTTCAATTTTTCATTTGATATAGTTTCTAATTTTTTACTATAGTGATTATTCATGATGTAGAGAATGGACTATGGTATCAGGCAGACTAGAATTTAAATCTAGTACCATTTTTTAGTATGTAGCCTTAGACAGATTTCTGAATTCCCAGATTTCTTAATTAAAAAGGAGAGATATTAATGATCCTATTCAATGAGTTCTTTGATTCAGACATATCCCTGGCAGGGACATGATAAATGCGTGCACACACACACACACACACACCAAAAAAAAAACAAAACAGCAGTTTTATTATTATCATTGCTATACAGAATGTTCTATATGTGCTGTGACCAGTGCAGATGAAATTATATCTACCCCTTGTGAGATCTGGATTTCATGCTTATGGTACAAGTTGATTTAACCTAAATTTAATCCAAGCCTCTGCTCACCGAAACTACTAAGTCATTTTTGTCCAACTTTATCAAGTGAGGTTATTGCCAATAGGTAGGTTTTTAAGTCCAAGTAGAAATTTATATTTATCCCTGATATGTAATCATACTGACCTCATCCTCGTTTTCTAATCTGTGGAGGTTAGTTTAAATTAACTAACTCAGTTGTTCATTGAGCAATTAGTATATACCACATGGTTCTAGAACCTGAGCAGTGAACAAAACAGGCAATGTCACTGTTATTAAACTTATCTGGTGAGGGAAGCCAGACAAACATAAGTCAGGGTAATAAACACTATGACGAAAATTAAGGAGGGTAATAGGTATATTTTCTCATTTGAGGCAGACAGGAAATGCTTCTCTGATAAGGTAGGGTTTGAGCAGAGCCCTGCAGTAAGTGAAGCAATAAGCCATGCAGACGCCTGGGAGAAGGATATTCCAGGAAAAATATGGAATATGCTGAAATCACATTTATTTCCTTAGCTCTCCCTGTCTCCTGAGTCTTTCCTTAAAAAGTAAGGTGAGGGCTGGGGCTGTAGCTCAGTGGTAGAGCCTAGCATGCATGAGGCCCTGGGTCCAATCCTCAGCACCACATTAAATTAATAAATAAACAAACAAACAAAATAAAGGTACTATGTCTGTCTACAACTAAAAATATTTTTTAAAAAGTAAGGTGAAAGCTACTAGCCCTTTCTAGAGCTATAAAAGCCAAAACCCAATTTCCTTCAGTGAACTTGAGATAAGGGGAGGAGCCCAAACCTGATTATCTAAAGCAGGGTCCAGTAGTTGTGGAAAGAGACAAAATGAGGAAAAATGAAGATTAAAAAGATCTGTTTCTCATTAGTTATTTGTTCATCAAACACATACATACCCACTGTATTTTAAGCACTGGGGATACAGCAATGAACAGAGCAGACAGAAAGTCCTACCCTCTTGAGGCTCACATTCTAGAGAAGATAAAACAATAAATAGTAAAATTATGGGTGGTGTATATATTTATTTTTCTTACAGATGTGTGTATTTTTCTTGCATGCATGTACAAATATGTGAGAGATAATGACGAGGCATATGAAAACATTAAACAGGACGGGAAGTGCGGGTGTTGAAGGTGGAGAAGGTTGCACTTTTTAAATAGGGTAATCAACACTGGGGGTGCCTCTCAGTGGTAGAGTGCTTGCCCAGCATGCAAGAGGCCCTGGGATACATCACTAGCACCATGATAAATAAATCAGTAGGGTAGTCAGGAAAAGTCTTGCTAAGAAGGAGACATTAAGAAGTGACATTTTCCATAGTCCCTATTTCTTCCTATTTAAAATACTTTAAATATCTTGGAGCTGAAATTTTGAAATATATTTTGAAAGTATGCAGATCCAGAGTTCTTTTAACTATCCATAGTCTTATATTGCCCTTGGTCACCCCACCAAGACCATCTAAATTTAATTCCACAACTTCCCCCACAACCTGGCAGTCTACACCGGATCACTGTTTTCAAACCCTATACTGGGTGCTATGGAATGTCCTCCTAAAACCAAAGTTGCAGCTTATGCCCTTGTATAAGAGTTGAGGTGAACAGGTCCCCAGGGAGAAAGGTGACCTTAGAATATAGACAGAGCAGCTTTATGGGAAGCATAAATCAATATGATCAAACCAAGTCTGTAACTACTGAGAGAAGATCAAGAAAAGAACAGAGAGACAGGTGGGGCACTTCAAAGACAGCTAAACTTCTCATCCAGGTTTGGCAGAAAGGAAAAGGCATGAATTGGATGGAGAGGGTGGGTGAAGGCATCTCTAAGAGAAGGGAAAAGCTCCAAAGACCAAATGAGTATCTTCTCCTTCAAAGGATAGGTTGCAGGTTAGCTTGGCTCCAGCAGAGGCACTGAGCGGGAGGCTCTGGACAGGGGTTGAAATCCACCTGCCTTGACGCATCTCTGGTCTCTGCCTTCAGATGTGTCACCAGTGGTGGCTGGCCTCATCGGGGCCTCTGTACTGGTGGTGTGTGTTTCAGTGACTGTCTTTGTCTGGACATGCTGCCATCAGCAGGCAGAGAAGAAGCACAAGACCCCACCGTACAAGTTTATTCACATGCTCAAAGGCATCAGCATATACCCAGAGACCCTCAGCAACAAGAAGAAAATCATCAAAGTGCGGAGAGACAAAGATGGCCCTGGGAGGGAAGGTGGCCGCGGGAACCTGTTGGTGGATGCAGCAGAGGCTGGCCTGCTGAGCCGAGACAAGGATCCCAGGGGGCCCACCTCTGGATCTTGTATAGACCAATTGCCCATCAAAATGGACTATGGGGAAGAACTGAGGAGCCCCATTACAAGCCTGACCCCTGGGGAGAGCAAAACCACCTCTCCATCATCTCCAGAGGAGGATGTCATGCTAGGATCCCTCACCTTCTCAGTGGACTATAACTTCCCGAAAAAAGCCCTGGTGGTGACAATCCAGGAGGCCCATGGGCTGCCAGTGATGGATGACCAGACCCAGGGCTCTGACCCCTACATCAAAATGACCATCCTTCCTGACAAGCGGCATCGGGTGAAGACCAGAGTGCTGCGGAAGACCCTGGACCCCGTGTTTGATGAGACCTTCACCTTCTACGGAATTCCTTACAGCCAGTTGCAGGACCTGGTGCTACATTTCCTCGTCCTCAGCTTTGATCGCTTCTCTCGGGATGACGTCATTGGGGAGGTGATGGTGCCATTGGCTGGGGTGGATCCCAGTACAGGCAAGGTACAACTGACCAGGGACATCATCAAGAGGAACATCCAGGTGAGGAGGAAGAGCATGTTGGGGAGGGAAGGTGGGTTGGGGGAAATAAGGGGATAGGGAAGGGGGATTGGGAAGGATAGCAAAAAGGGCTATAGAGAGGTTAATGCAAGTTCTTGGTTATCAAGGATAAGCAGTGGTCAAAATAAAACAGAGGTCCTGGCGGATTACTTCCTCCAAGGGCTGGGGATGTAGTTCAGTGGTAAAGCATTTGCCTAGCAAGCATGAAGCCCTGGGTTCAATTCCTGATACTCAAAAGTGAAGAGGAAAAAAAAAAAGATTTAATTCTTCCAAGAAACAACTTTTAAAAGTAAAGCACAGTGGCACTCTACTTTCTAGCTTAGACAGTAGCAACGAGGTCAGGTGCAGTGGAAAAATGACTGTGATTTTAGCAATTGGGAGGTTGAGGCAGGAGGAGTGCAAATTCAAGGCCACCCTCAGCAACTTACAAAGACCCTGTCTCAAAAAATAAACAAGACTGAGGATATAGCTTAGTGGTAAAGCACCCATGGATACAATTGCTAGTATCCAAAAATAAATAAAATTGTAAAAATATTTCTTTAAAATTTTTAAAAAATATTTCATATAAGGAGCATATGGAAATGCCTCTCATAGGGCATGAGTTAAGTAAACTTAGCCATCAGTGTTTTTTCTGTCTCTCTGTCCTCTCTCTTTTTATTATTTTACTTTGATTTTGTTTTTTAATGGTACTGGGAATCTAACCCAGGGCCTTGAGCATGCCGGGCAAACACTCTGTCACTGAGCTACACCCGAAGTCCCACCCTTTAGGTTTTGAAATTGAAGTTCAAGAGGAAGTACACTTTTAAAAAGATTTTCATGGTTTTTCTCTGCTAGATTAAAGCCCTCATTTTGTCCTTACTCATAACATACATATTGTCAGTTCCTGATTGTATCCATGGGAAGTCCCCACGGCCAGTTTAAAATCACAGGCTGGTTGCCCTTGCCAACCAGAATGCTTCTGGGCTGTTTCATTTTGCAACTTGTCAGAATGTGATCAGAGAACATAAACTCACTATGGGCCAAAACCAAATGGAAAGCAATCCCTTGTGAAAAAGCAAATGAAATGTCTGCTAAAACATCCAGAACCAAGCTGTTTTGAGCTAGGGATGTGGCTTACTGGTAAAGTGCTTGCCTAGCCTGGGTGAGGCCCTGGGTTCAATCCCTAGCACAGCAGAAAGAAAAGAAGAAAAAGAAAACCTCAGCCATCCAATATGGTAGCCATTAGCTACATGTTTATTTAAGTTTTAACTTAAATTCCATTAAAATTTTAGTTTCTCAGGCTGGGGATATAGCTCAGTTGGTAGAGTGCTTGCCTTGCAAGCACAAGGCCCTGGGTTCGATCCCCAACACTCACACGCAAAAAAATTCAGTTTCTCTATCACACTTGCCATATTTCAATTGCTCGATAGGCACATGTGTGTAGTAACTACCATATTGGCCAGTCCAAATATAGAACATTGGACAGCACTGATCTAGAAAGAATTTTGGTATTGAGGATTGAACGCAGAGGAGCTTTGCTGTGGAGCTACATCTCCAATCCTTTTTATTTTATTTTATTTTTTTTTTTTTTTGGAGACAGGGTCTCCCTAAGTTGTTTACTTATGATCCTCCTGCCTCAACCTCCTGAGTTACTGGGATTACAGGCATGTGCTCATCTCTGGAAAGAATTTTGGATTAATTTGGCTATTGCTCCTCTCTGTTTGCATGGAAAATAAAATGTTAACTAGGTTTAATGTCTATTTCTGGGGCCATGCTTGAATACTGAGTATCTAAATACTTCATATAAAGTCTTTGAATATAATTTTAACTTTACATGTAGAAAAAGAATAGATTAGGGGGAAAAGGAAAGTTGGTTTAAAAAACAAAGAAGTTTCTTTTCTGCGTGTGTGAATGATTCTGGGGGTTGAACCCACAGCTTCATGTTTTATTTATAAGAATAGTTTTATTTATAAGAATAGTTTTATTTATAAGAATAATATTGATTATAAGATTATAGCTTAGCCTTAGCAGCTCGGGAGGCTGAGGCAGGAGGATTGTGAGTTCAAAGCCAACCTCAGCAACGGTGAGATGCTAAGCAACTCAGTGAGACCCTGTCTCTAAATAAAACAATAAATGTGGCTTAATGGTCGAATGCCCCTGAGTCCAATCCCCGGTACCTAAAACAAAAAAAAAAAGATTATAGTTTAGGTTCCCTGATTACTTGTTTAAACTGTTTTTCAAAATCATCTCCTGTAGCAAAATCTTCATAATCAAAATGACTGTCCTTTCTTTTGTTCTTTGGAAAAGTAGACAACTTCTATTTATCCTTTTGATTGTTTTTTCCCCTAAAATCACTTCTCAGGAACTTCTTCCTCTGATTGCCTCCTTCACTTTGGGCCATTTTACTTGGGCAGAATGCCCATCCCCACTCAGCTGCCCCTTTGTGATGCCCAAGTCTGCAGCCACCACCTGAATGCCCTTCCATTCTGCAGTGAAGGCCAGACCTTAATGTAGTTCTCTCTCCCTCCTTTTCTCTTTCCACCCAATTCCCATTCCAAGCAGCACTGTCAATGGCTCTTTCCTGTGAAAAAAGGCATTGAGGGCTGGGAGAGAGGCTGTTTCCCAGCCCCTGGGCCTAGTGAGGCAAAGAGGGTCTTGTGGGGGTGGGGCAGGCAAGCAGAAAGACAAGGGGGAGAAAGGATTTTAACCATGCCTGACAGTTTCTGCTCTCAGAGGGTGGGCTCCTTCCTCATTGGTAAGACAGAGGACCAGGAGCAGGGACCAGAGGAATGCATTCAGATGAAAGAAAGACTAGGTGAGGGTAAGTCTGTTTCCCTATAATTAGCAGAGCGGCCTCTTTCAGAGTGATATTCTGGCCACAGAGTCTGCCCAAGCAAACCCATGCACCCTCAATAAACCTTTCTTGGGGCCTGAAGTCCTGAGAGCCACCTCCGCCCTAAATCACAACCATGAAGAAACAAAAGAAACAAAACCTTAAAATTCCACCACATCCCCCTTTTCCCTCCCCTTAATACACATATGTGACAACTCTCTTTATGTTCCAGGAAAACTGACTGTTCCTTTTACTTTCTCTCTTTTCAATCTCAATAGCTAGACTGGATGGCCTCTAAGGTCCTTTGTAAGTCTTGAGATTTTAAGAGCCCTCTTATTCCCATGACCATTGTCCCAGGTCATCAACATGACCTGAAGAAATTCAGAGCACTCTAACAACTCTCTATTATCTACTTTGTCAATCATTTCTTTCCCACTGTGCCCTCCTTATCCCTGGCCTGCACCACCTCCCTTCTCTTTATGGGGGGTTTATTATGGGATAAAATGCAAGAAAACAAAGTTGTCACTTAAAAAAAAAATAGTTTCAGGCTATGGATGTAGCTCAACGGTACAGTGCTTGTATAGCATGCATGAGGCTCTAAGTGGAGTACCAGGTATTTAAAAAAATAAATAAATAAAATTTTAAAAATTAGTTCCAGAAGCTAGCTCAAATATATTGGGCATTATAGCTAATACTGTTACCTCCTTACATCAAGAATTAATTCCCTTTTAGACAGCAAAGTAGAGGGAGGTGTCTCATTATGTTGCCCAAGCTAGTTTCAAACTCCTGCTCAAGTAATTCTCCCTCCTCAGAATCTCAGAGGAGTAGCTGGGACTACACACCATGTGGCTGAGTTCCGGTTAATTTCTGAAGCTTCTTATATCTTTCTGTATATTTATGAGGGAGAAAATTGTGCTCCTAAAGTGATCCCATTGGCTTTCATCATCCAGCCTAGAAGGAGACTAAGGCCCGGAAAGAATATTTATTCGCTCAGAGTCAGGCAGTGAAATGGACAGTCAGAAATGATGACCAGTCCTGAGCTTCTTCAAATGGACACTGACCAGGCATGGTGGCGCACACCTGTAATCCCCGCCGCTCTGGAGGCCGAGACAGGAGGCATGGCGAAGCTCAAAGCCAGCCTCGGCAACAGCAAGGCACTAAGCAGCTCAGGGAGACCCTGTCTCTAAATAAAATACAAAACAGGGCTGGGGATGTGGCTCAGTGGTCGAGTGCTACTGAGTTCAATCCCTGGTACCTAAATAAATTAATAAATCTGAGGGTTAGCTTGGGGGTAGAGTGCCCCTGTGTTCAATCTCCAATACAGGGAAAAAAAAAAGTTGTAATAATGAGGAGGACAAGAAATTAATTTTTTGCTTGGGGTAGGGGGTTGTCTATAAAAATGTTATTCTTACCATTATCTACCCAGGTATCTTTGGAGGAAGAGAATTCGGTCCCACGCTGTGGGGGGATGCCCTACACAGACCAGGAGAAGACTTCCCTGCATGTGTATAGTTCAGAGCAGGTCTAGCTGATGTTCACCAGAAAAGGCAGACTCACTCTTGGCTATAGTCAGAAGGGTCTGGGGTAGACATTTGGAACTGCACCCCTAGGAATCACAAGGATTCATGACCAGGGAATACCAGCATGGGTCAGATGAAATAGTCCTGTCCATAAGCATTGGTAGGGACACATGGGAGTGTGGCTGTGGGGCTGCACAGGCCCAGACGTCTTGTCTGGAGCTTCTCCTAGGAGATATGTTGCTCAGGATCCCAGCCCTGGCTTAGCCCTCATGAAAGGAATTAATAAAGTGGAAACAAACTTGGCTGTTGCCAAGAGCCCCTGGCAGTTTAGCAATTGCCATTGTCTGTCCTCTCTGTCCAGTGCCCTGGATTTGAGACTGTTTTGTTCCCAGCCCAAATCAGTCCCTTCCCTTGCCAGTCTCTTCCCAGCGGCAGCCTGGCATGAAGCCATCCTCTTCCATTCGCAGTCTTGGACTGCCAAGTGCATGAGCTGTGCGGAGGAGTCGGGCTGGTCAGTGGCTTTCCCAGGTTCGTGGTTACATTGTTGAAAGGATCCTCCTGCAAGGAGAGAAAGATAGATGAAACAGGGAGTGGAGCAGCAGAGCTGCTGAAAGGGGTGTCAAAAAGGGACTAGGGGTGACAGAGGCCCGAGGAAAAGAGATGGGTTGTCAGAAGAAGGCAGAGAAGGGGATGAAACAAGTCACTTTCTCCATCTCTATTCTTCTGACTCCAACCTCAGAGGATGCAAGGATCTCGCAGTGTTTGGCTCTAGGATGTCTCATTGTAACCTGGAATTGAACCAGCACCCCCTTTATGCTCTGACTGAATGCCTCCAACTTTCTTCCAAATTCTTGGACTTCCCTGGCCCCTGGGGATTGGATCTGAGTGTGCCAGGTGGCAGAAGCAGTTTCTCTGGGCATGGCCACTTGACTGCAGTGGGACAGGTGCCTACTACACAGCAAAGAGGCAAGAACACACACCCAGAGGGTGCGTTCCTGCTCCCCCACCCATACCCCTGGTGCAGTGTGAGTCTTCAGTGGACGAGCGTTCCTGGACACTGACTGCATCCCCACCCCTGCTGGTCTAGGAGATTCTTCTGTCCATTTCCAAGCCCTCTGATTCTCCTCAGAGTCTGGAGTGGGCTTGCAGGTGGAAAAGACACCAAGAGAGACGTGCAGCATCTATAGGCAAGGCTCTTTCTAGAAGATGTGCAGTTGTTTTTCAGTGGCCTTTCTAAATCTCCTTCTCCACTGATTCAGGCTTCCTTATCTTTATTTGCTTTGTCAAAACCAAATATTAACATCTACAAACCACACATAGCTCCCAGGTATCAAACTTGGTTAATAATAGATATAATAGTAATGGTCACAATTTACTGAAGTCTTACTAGGTGCTAGGTGGCATGTAAAGTCACCCATTTTACTTTATTCCTATAAGAAACTAAGGCTTAGAGAAATTAAACAGCTTGCCCAAGGTTGTTTAGCTGGTGGAATTTGGATTTAGAATCGGTCTGATTTCAAAGTCGTCACTATTAGCCACTTACGTTTACCCTGAAAAAAGAGTAAAACTCTCTCTATAAAATTTCAGCTAGACAGCCAGGTGTAATTGCACATGCCTGTCATCCCAATGGCTCAGGAGTCTGAGGCAGGAGGATCATGAGTCCAAAGCCAGCCTCAGCAATTGAGCAAGGCCTTAAGCAACTCAGTGAGACCCTATCTCTAAATAAAATATCAAAAAGGGCTGGAAATGGAAATGCAGGTCAGTGGTTAAGTGCCCCTGCGTTCAATTCCTGACCCCCCCAAAAAAATGTATCCAGACACAATGGCACACTCCGATAATTTCAGCAACTTGGGAGGTTGAGGCAGGAGAGTCACAAGTTCTAGGTCAGTCTCAGCAAATTAGTGAGACACTATCTCAAAGTTTAAATAAATAAATAAAAGTACTGGGGATGTAGCTCAGTGGTAAAGCATCCCTGGGTTCAGCATCCAGTACCACACACACACACACACACACACACACACACACACACACAACAATAATAACAATAAAATAGAGGCTGAGAGGAGTTGAGTAATCTACTCATTGTCACCTAGGAGGAAGGAGTAAGCTGTAAAGTGAAGGCAAGCAATTCTGGAGAAAGCCCAGTGTGTAACTACAGCATTAGTTTGCTTCCCCAGTTATGAAAGAAAGGACCCATGAGCTAGTGGGATGGGATAGAGACACTTCCTATATTCCTCAGCTAACCCAAGCCAATGTTGGCCCCCTGGGAAGAGGGGGAGAAAAGGCTCTCATTCTCCTTCTGATGCGAAAGGAGGAAGGGAGAGGGAGAGGCCTATATGGCAAACGGTTGGGACTGGAAGGGTGAAGTAATTCATTAAATCAGATGTATAAAATACTTACAAAAAGACCGGTACATGAGACTATTTATACCCCTACATTTGGGGTGGGAAAAGGGATCTGAGAGAAAATTACTCAACTATGTTTTTATTTTATTTTGTTTTGGTACTGGTGATAGATCCCAGGGGTGCTTAGCCATTGAGCTACATCCCCAACCCTTTTTATTTTTTCTTTTGAGACAGGTACTCACTAAGTTGCTGAGGCTGGGTTTGAACTTGCACTCCTCCTGCCTCATCCTTCCAACTCACTGGGAGTAGCAGTGTGCACAACCACAACCATATCCACCCGAACTAGTTTTTTGAGTTTCTCAGTAGTGAGAAATAAGTTCAGTGGAGGAAGATCACATCATTTTGGAGAATTAATTAATTACTCCCCAGGTTCCTGATGTAATGAAGGGTCTAGTACTGTGGTCCAGCTTGTTTGAGGCAAAGTGGACACAGCATCTGGATGCTGACCAATAAGTGAAATTTTAGAAGTGATTTTGATCTATCTGCTCTTCTCCCTTGGGAAGTTGCTATTTCTCTCTCTCTCTCTTTCTCTCTCTCTTTATTTTTTTATTTTTTGGTACTAGAAATTGAGCCCAGGAGCACTCTACCTCTGAGCTATATCCCAAGTCTTTTTTTATTTTGAGGCAGGGTTTGGCCAACTTGCCCAGACAGGCCTTTAACTTCCAATCCTCGTGCCTCAGCCTCCAGGGTCACTGTGATTATAGGTGTGTGGCACCGAACGCAGCCAGTCTATTTTACTCAATCAAAGCAATCCTGGAGTAGGTGACACTTCTTTGGGGTCTGAAAGAATATAAAGAATGCAGTTTGATAACAGGGAGATAATATTGTCCCACATTTAACTTCTGTCCTAAATTCCTCCTTTTTACTTTTTTTCTTGTCTCAGCCTCATTTCTGTTTCCTTGTCCATTACAGGTGCCTCTGACTTTGACCTTTCCCTACTTTACTTCATTCTCCAACTGTCTCTAAAGTCATGGTCATTTTAATAAAATAACAGCATTGCTACTTGTATTCTTACAGACCTCCTCTTGCCTGTGAGTGGCAAACTGCCATTTTGTCCCTACAGTTCATCGCCCTAGCGTAGCCCACTCACCCTCCCAGGTTTCTGACAAACTCCCCAACTTCACACACCCTCACCTCTCACCATTCTCTGAACATTGCATACACTTTTAGGTCCCTGTTGCTGGGCTGTACACGATCTTTCTGCTCATCTGTTCATTGCCTCAGACTTATTTTTTTCCCTAGTACTGGGAGTTGAATCCAGGGTATGAACTATACCCCTCAGCCCTTTGGAAAACTTTTTAAGCCAGTGTGTCACTAAATTGCTGAGGCTGGCCTCAAACTTGTGATCCTCCAGCCTCAGCCTCTTAAGTCGCTGGAATCACAGGTTTGTGCCACTGCACCAAGCTACCTCATATTTTTTTTTTTATTCTCTATCAACTCAGCCCAGATATCAGCTAGAAAAGTCAACTCTGCTTCTGCAAGCCGTGTCAGCCTCATTCTTCTTGAGTACCCAGAGCACTTAGAACAGACTTCTTATTATTCTGACAAGTACACGTATATTTGCATCTCTATGTCTTGCATGCTAAACTCGTGGGGAGCAAGAACTGAGTCCTGTCAGCTTTGAATTCCTAGTATGTAGCATGTAGTAAATATCCAAATGTGGTTCAAATGTTAAAGGCCAGTTGGTCATGATGGTGCATGCCTTTAATCCAGTCACTCTGGAGGCTGATGCAAGAGGATTGCATGTTCAAGGCCAGCCTCAGGAATTTAGTGAGGCTCTGAGGAACTTAGCAAGACCCTGTCTCAAAATAAAGAATAAAGGGCTGGGGATGTGGCTCAAGCGGTAGCGCGATTGCCTGGCATGCGTGCGGCCCGGGTTCGATCCTCAGCACCACATGCAAAACAAAGATGTTGTGTCTGCCGAGAACTAAGAAATAAATATTAAAATTTTAAAAAATAAATAAATAAAAAATAAAATTAAAAAAATAAAGAATAAAAAGGACTGGGGATGTAGATCAGTTGTAAAGCACCCTTGGGTTCAATCCCTAGCATAGATTGATAGATAAATAGAGACGGAGGAAGGAGGGCTGGGATGGAATATAAGTAAGAAAATGTTTGCCTAGCCTTCAGGAACTCCTGGGTTCAACCCCCAGTACTGCAAAAATAAAAGGTAAATAAATTTAAAAAAAGTTCTTCAAAGCATAGAGTTTTCCCCAGAATTCAGAATACAGCCTAGAATAAATGAAAAGACATAAGAACAAAGATGAAGAGGCAGATAAAAGGGCATCTTGGAAAAGGTACTGAAGTGCACGCACTGAGGCAGGTAGAACAGGTATGGATATTCACCTTGCAAAATGGAGGAATAAGCTTCAGAAAGTTCAAGGCCTTGCCCATGGCCTCGTGGTAAGTGGCAAAGACTCAAACCCACATCTCCTACCTCCTCACCAAGGTCTTCAAAACTTTTTGTTTTCTCTTTCTTCCTTCTGTGATGAGGACTGAACCTAGGCCTTGTGCACACTAAGCTTGCACCCTACCACTGAGATACACACCCAGCTCCAATTAAAAAAAAGTTTTGTTTTTCCTTTTCAGTGTGGGGATTGAACCCAGGACCTTGTGTATGCTAGGCAAGTGCTCTACCACTGAGGCCTTTTTTTTGTTTTTTTATTTTGAGACAGGGTCTCACTAAGTTGCTGAGTCTAGCTTTGAACTTGCAATCCTCCTACCTCATCCTCCCGGGTTGCTGGGGTGACAGCACCACTGCACATGGCAAAACTTAATTTTATCCCTAGAATCAAATGAGAGAATACTAAGTGCTGGGCAGTGTTGTAATTTCCAAATTTGAACCCATTTGATCCTAATAATCCTATGAGGTAGGTATTATTATTATTAGAAAACTAAAGTACAAAGACGTTGAGTAACTTATCCAAGGTTGTTGATATGAAATAGCACTTGCCTCAACTTCCCTGATGTGAAAAAAATTTAAAAAGAAAGAAAGAGCAGTCTAACTCTGAAACCAGGCCACTCTGGCCTCGGAGTCCATGCTCCTAACTGTGAGGCTATGCTGCTTTTCCATGCCAAGGATCGTACTTAATTTCAGAAGAGATTCTGCTTCCTTTCCCCTGTGTTAAATAGGATCATAACTTCCTCTCAGAGAATGAACATCTTTCCTGTTCACCCCTGCTTCTCTTTCCACTCCTCTGCACAATTTCTGTGCCATGCCCTGCTCCCTCCTTCTGGATTCTCACTTGCTCTTTCTCTCTTACAGAAGTGCATTAGTAGAGGGGAGCTCCAGGTGTCTCTGTCATATCAGCCGGTGGCACAGAGAATGACAGTGGTGGTCCTCAAAGCCAGACACTTGCCGAAGATGGATATCACCGGTCTCTCAGGTAGCAGCTATTTACTTCAACCTACGTGTGACCGTCTGAACCACCCCACACTCCTTGCCTGTGGCCCAGACATACCCCACATTTCAGGAGCCCTTGCCTCTGTCTTTATGTCCAATAGGTGGGGAAGTGCTTTGGGTGAACAAAGGAGGTATTTACATTTCACTAGGCATCCTAAAAGGTCTGCAGGCCAGGAGCTGAGCATTGCTCCAGAAGTCATAACTTCTCAAAAGGACTACAGTCATTGTTAGTCCCCATGCTCTCGAAAACTTCCTGATACAGGAAGAAAATACCCCTTAACTTCCCAATGATTGCATAAACACAATTTATATCTTTTTTACAATACCTTATGATTATTGGAGTGGACTTTAGGCTGTGGTATTCAGAATTCATTAAATTATCTGTGGTAAATTCATTAAATTATACTTACAAAAATCATGTAAGGGCTGGGGCTGGGGCTCAGTGGTACAGTACTTGCCTGGCATGTGTGAAGCACTGGGTTCGATTCTCAGCACCGCATAAAAATAAATAAAAATAAAGGTCTGTCAACAACTAAAAAAAAAATCTTAAAAAAAAAAAATCATGTAATTCACTGGGTATGGTGGTGCATAACTGTAATCCTAGTGGCTCGGGAGGCTGAGGCAGGAGAATTGCAAGTTTGAAGCCAGCCTCAACAATGTAGTGAGACCCTAAGCAACTTAGTGAGATCCTGTCTCAAAAGCAAAAACAACAGGGCTGGGGTTATGGCTCAGCGGTAGCGCACTTGCCTGGCATGCGTGAGGCAAGTCTCGGCACCACATATAAATAAATAAATAAATAAATAAAATAAAGGACAATCATCAAACATTAAAAAAAAAAAAGAAAGAAAGAAAAAGGGCTAGGGATGTGGCTCAAGTGGTTAAGTGCCCCTGAGTTCAATCCCTGGTACCCCCCCAAAAAATTATGCAATTTAAGGATAAACTTGTTGTTGTAAGTCTTATATAATATTGATAATATTGTAAGTTCCTTACAACCATTGACCCATTGATTTAGGTCAACATACTTAATGACTTTTCCATTGGTAATAACTGGGAGTGGAGGAAAGTGTTTATTGTACAGTATCAGAAGAACAACTTTATAAATGCCTTCATGTGGTGTTATCTTTATACACTGAAGCAACAGCTTTGCAACAAAATTAAAAACAAAATATTTAACTTCAGGGAAAAAAATAAGGGCTGGGTTTGTAGCTCAGTGTTGGAGCACTTGCCTAGCACATGTGAGCCACATAAAAATAATTAAATAAAGGTATTGTGTCCATTTACAACTAAAAATATATTTTTAAAAAACTGCTTCTTTGGGGGCTGGGGATGTGGCTCAAGCGGTAGCGCGCTCGCCTGGCATGCGTGCGGCCCAGGTTCGATCCTCAGCACCACATACAGACAAAGATGTTGTGTCCGCCAAATACTGAAAAATAAATATTAAAAAAAAAAATTCTTTGTTTAAAAAAAAAAAAAAAAACTGCTTCTTTGTTAACTGGGCTTGGTGGCATATGCTTATAATCCCAGTGACTTTGGAAGCTGAGATAGGAGAATTGTAAGTTCAAGGCCAGCCTCTGCAATTTAGCAAAATAAAACATAAATAAATAAAAATAAGGGGGGTGATGCAGAAAGATTGTAAATTAAGGCCAACCTCTGTAAGTTGGTGAGGCCCTCAGCAACTTAAGAAGATCCTTCTCAAAATAAAGAATAAAAAGACTGGAGATGTAGTCAGTGGTAAAGTGCTCCTGGGTTCCATCCCCAGTACCAAAAATAAAAAATAAAAATAAATAAAAGTTTTGCCAGCGATGTAGCTCAGTGAAAGACCACTCCTAGGTAAAATCCCTAGTGTGACCAAAAAGAGAAAGAAAATGCTTGCTTCAGTCCTGATGAAGGAAGTTGATCTGTTCTGCTCCTGTTGGTTTTCTTGGCCCTCTGTCAAGCGGACAGACTCACGTGTAGTGTGTGTACATTTAGGAAGCAGTCCCTGGAGACTTTGTTGGGGTGGTCACCAAAGCTCTGAGTAGCAGAGTCCCAACATGAAATGATCGTTATATAAGAGAGGACCGTGTCATAGGCTTGTCTCTCTTTTTCTTGTCTCCTTGGGGGCCCCAGATCCTTATGTCAAGGTGAACGTCTACTACGGCAGAAAGCGCATTGCCAAGAAGAAAACCCATGTAAAGAAGTGCACTTTGAACCCCATCTTCAATGAGTCTTTCATCTATGACATCCCAACCGACCTCCTGCCTGACATCAGCATCGAGTTCCTCGTCATCGACTTCGATCGCACCACCAAGAACGAGGTGGTGGGGAGGCTGATCCTGGGGGCACACAGTGTCACAAGCAGTGGTGCCGAGCACTGGAGAGAGGTTTGCGAGAGTCCCCGCAAGCCTGTAGCCAAGTGGCACAGTCTGAGCGAGTACTAATCCTGTTCTTCTCGCCTCTAACCCTGGGGCCAGGCTGGGGAGGGACGTGGTGGGGAGAGATGTCAGAGAAGCGGACTCAAAACCTCATTTTAGTTGTAGAAGAAAATTTCTTACAAAACAAACCCGACAAGGAACATCCCACATCACCACAGCCGCAGATCAGTTCTTAGCAAAGACGATTTTTTTTCTCCTTTGCAAGGCACTAGAAATTCTTTTGTTTTTTAAATGGGGCGGGGAAAGAGAGGGAAAGACCCCTACAAGTCTATATATAACACTGTAACCTTATACTTGCATGTCTAATACAAACTGAAGAAATTAGCCTAATTGCCAATATCAAGTTGCAGATTTTAATCCATGAAAATTGTGTTTTGTGCCGAATCGTATTTGCTGATTACCTGAAATTGGCCTCTTTTTACTGGGCTTCTCTGGAGAGTTAGTCCTTCTCCCCACCTTGGCAGAAAACAAATTTTTGCTCTTGTAAAGCCTCATGTTTTCACTATCTCCATCTTTTCTCCCTGTTACCTCTCACGTCTCTGCTCTTTGGCTGAGACCAAGGTCCAGAGGTCTATAGTAAGCCAAGAAACAAAGGTTGAGTGAAAAGGCAGGGTTTGCAAGAGAAGGAGTAATTGAGCAGGGGGGTATTTTTGCTGTTAATCTTCCTGCTCTGAAGGGGTAGTTGGTAGTCTATGACTCACTGGTAGCCCCAGCAAAGCACATAAAACTCATCAGACTTACCAGGAAGAAGTTGGATTTACAAAACTAGACAATTTCTTTAAAATGAGCTTTGGAGGCTTCAAATTCAGCTCTAGGAGAATACCAGTGAACTCATCCAGATGATTCCAAATGTTATTTGCAGGTATGAGGACAAGGAGGAGAGAAATGAGAGGACCTCCATCCCCTTTGGTAGTTATATCCGGTAGTGACAGCCATTCCTTAGCTAAAGGGTTGGAAGTCCTCAGAGGTTGGAAGGATTACATCGCCCTTTGTTTTTCCAGGAAGGCTGACCATGGAGAATAAGAATCTTCTCAGGTGACTCAGATGTTACAATGAAGTAAGTTTTGCTTCATGAAAGGCCCTCAGAAATGATTATTTCTCCTTGAAATTTTCAATAATAGCTCTTTAAAAAATAACAGTGTGGCTGAGTAGTAATGGTAACTTGGGGTGGGCATAGTGGTGCCCATCAACTCTGGAGGCAGAGGCAGGAGGATTGCAAGTTAGAGACCAACCTGGGCAACTTAGCAAAACCCTGTCTCAAAATAAAAAATGAAAGGGCTGGGGATATGGCTCAGTTGGTAGAGTGCTTGCCTCACATGCATAAGGCCCTGGGTTCAATCCCTAATAATGCTAAAAAAAAAAATTCAACTCTAGACCAAAACTTCTTTTTTGAAGACAGGGGTAGTGTTTATGCTAGGCAATTGCTCTACCACTGAACTGCAGCCCCAGCCCTAGACCAACCTTCTTTTGAAACTCCAACTCATAAGTAAAGAGAAGAGGAAAAAATCTTTTCATGTTTTCTTAAATTCCGCTTCCCAGACAAGGCCTTGTTCCCTGCCTTCCTGCCTTTATTGAGCCCCTGCTGCATGCCAGGCATTGTGATGACACTGGAAATTCAAGTGAATAGAAATAAGCACACAGTTCTTGGAGTTCTGTTCTATGGGCACCTCTAATTATAAAGTGCAAAAATCTGATGAGAGATTTGGATCTTACAATGGGAAAGGCAGAGGAATAAGGGACAAGCAGCAACTTCAACTGCTCTGTAAACACTAATCCAATATTAACTTGCAAAAATGTCCAACAAGAGGTCAATTTGATGTGAGTGAACATTGATTATAAAAATATTCAGCTTCTTACTATTGCAGTTGATCCTCTAAAACACTCTTGAGGTCATTGGCATCAAATCATGAGCACAATCTAATTTGCATTAGTTCCCATCAGGCTCTGAGTTTTTGATTAGCTTGATTTAGCCATTCTGCAATGTGCACATATTATGAGTCTTTGAAATCTCCACCAGTAGCAATGGTGGAAATATACAGAAATTGGAGTCTGACTGCCTCAGACTCCATTGTTTATGGACTATGTGAACTTGGAGCAATTTATTTAACCTCTTGGAATTCATTATTCTCATCTGTTAAATGGGAATAATAATAGTATATTTCCAACAGGATTATAAGATATAAATGAGTTTTATATGATTAAAATATATCCAAATTGGTAAATATTCAATCCATAGCTGAGGGCAGTGGCACATGCCTGTAATATCTCAGAGACTTGGGAAACTGAGGCAGGAGGATCACAAGTTCCAGGCTGGTCAGGGAAACTTAGTGAGACCTATCTTGAAGAAAAAATAAAAAATACTGGGGCTGTAGCTGTAGCTAAGTGGTAGAGCGGCTGCCTTGCAAGTGTGAGGCCCTGGGTTCGATCCTTAACACCACATAAAAGCAAATAAACAAATATAGATATTGTGTCCATCTACAACTAAACAAATATTAAAAAAAAAAAAAAGTACTGGGGATGTAGCTCAGTGATAGAAGACCCCTGGATTCAATTCCCAGTATTGAAAAAAAATTCAATCCTAGCTTTTTTTGCTATTATTATTAAAAAGAAAACAATGAGGGATATATATTGGGAAGATGTTGATTAAAGTATATAAAATCGCAGGAAGAATAAGTTCAAGAGATCTAATGTACAACATGATTATAGTTAAATAACCATGTACTGTACACTTGAAAATTGCTGACAGTAGAATTTACGTGTTCTCATCACCAATAAAGATAACTAGTGCATAAGTAATGCAAGGTGTTATATATATGCTATTTGGTTTGATTTAGCCATTCCACAATGTGCACATATTATGAAACACTGTGCTGCACATCATAAATATGTATAATTTTAAGTATTATAAAATAAAATATGAACTAGGACTGAGCATGATGGCACACACTTAAAATCCCAGCAATTTGAGAGACTGAAACAAGAGGATCTCTAAGTTCGGGGACAGACTGGGCAATTTAGCAAGGCCTCAGCAACTTAGTGAGACTCTGTCTAAACAATAAAAAGGGTGGAGGGGCTGGGGATATAGCTCAGTTGGTAGAGTGCTTGCCTTGCACGCACAAGGTCCTGGGTTCAGTCCCCAGCACCACACACACACACACACAAAGTAGAGATGTAGTTCAATGGTTAAGTGCCCTTGGGTTCAGTCCTTAGTATAAAAATAAAAAATTAAAAAATTATAAAAAAAGAAGGGAAGAAAAAAAGGAAATATGAAATGTGGATGCAGTTGGGTTCAATCCCCAGCACAGGGCACAAGAGACAGAAAAGCACCCACCAGTGGTACATGCCTATAATCTCAGTTATCCTGGAAGCTGAAGCAGGAGATTCACCATATATTAAGTACTATCCTAGAAATTGAACCCAGGGCACTCTACCACTGAATTATATCTCAGCCCTTTTATTTTTTATTTAAAAACATTTTTATAAAAACATGTTATACATGGACACAATATTTTTATTTTGTTTATTTATTTTTATGGGGTGCTGAGGATTGAACCCAGTGCCTCACATGTGCAAAGCAAGTGCTCTATCGCTAAGCCACAACCCCAGCCCCTCTTTTGTTTTTATTTTTTTGAGATAGGGTCTTGCTAAATTGTCCAGACTGACTTCAGACTTTCAATTCTCCTGACTCAGCCTCCTGAGTCATTGGAATTATAGGCATACACCACCACACCTGGCTCGAATCTGCACTTTTAAACAAATGCCCCAGATGATTCCGAATCAGGTGGTCTTGGGAAAACATGCCCTAGGACATCCTGGGGGGTCTGAGTGTTAACTTCATTCATGGTCAACCAGTTTCCAAGAGAATCATGCTGACATTACTGTGCCTATTTAATGTGAATCAGTCTTTATTTTGCACTGGTGTGGTGCATTAACAAATTCAACATACAAGATAGCATTACATATTGTAGGTTAGCATTACAGCATTATGCAATTTCACACAATTCATGTTAGCTTTTCATTTGTTTTTTTGTTTTTTTAATTTGACACATTTTATTTTTGTTTCATTTTTACAAGAGAAGACACAAGGTAAAGAAAGACGACCACTTTGGAGAGGGATCATGGTGAGGGCAATGTCACTGTCATGGCCATAGAAAAAGCCTTCCAAAAGGGACTTGCATTTTCCCTCTCCTGAGCAAGCCACCCCGTCCCACAAACCAGCTCTGTTCTCATACCTAGAGCACGGTCCATCAACATGTACATCTTGGCTGTGCTCCTCTGAGAACTGAAATAAGGAATAACTCATACAGGGATTTCTGTTATTATGAAAAACTCTTGTCTCAAGGGAATCNAAAAAAAAAAAAAAAAGCAGAATGGTTTTGCACTAATTTGCAGTCCCACCAACAATGTATGAGCAGTACCCCCCTCCAACATCTTCACTAATGTTTGCTGTTGTTATTATTTTTTGGTGGTGCTGGGAATTGAACCCAGGGCTTGTGTATATGAGGCAAGCACTGAGCTATATCCCCAGCCCCCATGTTTGTTGTTATTATTTGTATTTTTTGCGGGGGTGGGGGTACTGGGGGATCAATCTCAGGTGTGCTTGACTACTAACCTACATCCCCAGCCCTTTTAATTTTTTGAGACAAGTTCTAACTAAGTTGCTGAGGATGGTTTTGAACTTACAATCCTCCTGCCTTAGTCTTCTGAGTTGTGGGGATTACAGGCGTGTGCCACTGCCTGCACCATTTGTGTTTCTTCATTTTTTGTTTTTTGCCTTTTTTTTTTTGGTACTAGGTATCAAACCCAAGGGTACTTAACCACTGAGCCATATCCTCCAGCCCTTTTTAAAAGTGTTTTATTTAGAGACAGAGTCTCACCGAGTTGCTTAGGGCCTCACTAAATTGCTGAGGCTGGCCTTGAACTCTCGATCCTCCTGCCTCAGCGTCCTAAACCACTGGGATCACAGGCATGCATCATAGTGCCTGGCTGTATTTCCTCTTTTGAAAAGTATCTACTTAGTTCTTTTGCCCATTTATTGATTGGGTTCTTCTTCTTTTTTTTTTTTTTAAACAGTGTACGAGGCAAGTGCTCTACCACTGAGCTAAAACCCCAGTCCTGGGTTCTTATTATCATTATTATTTTGGTATTAACTTTTTTTAGTTCTTCGAATGTTCCGGATATTAACGCACTGAGGAGCAGGTGACAAGGATTTTCTCCCATTCCGTAGGCTTCAAATTATCTTGAATAATCTAAATTTGTAAGAGTGAAAGCTGGATTTGGTGTCTGCCCCCCATAATCTCACCTGTTCAGGAGGTTGAAGCAGGAAGAGGTCAAGTTCAAAGCCAACCTCAAAAACCTAGCAAGACCCTCACTAAAGTAGTGAGACCCTGTCTCAAAATTAAAAAAAAACAAAAAAACTGGCAATATAGCTTAGTGGTAAAGACCCCATGAGCTGAATTACAAGTACAAAATAATAATAATAATTATGTAGCCAGAATGTTCTGGATGAGCCTATAGAAGTACTTCTGACTGACTGGTTGGATGCACATACCTTCTAATCAGCAGAGATTTTGTTTGATTACACCGTTTATGAGCATATATTTGGACTCACCTTCATATTAACCTTAAGTTTCTCTGCCCCTCACCTGTGTGCTCCTCTTCAAAGAAATGAGGGAAAGAAAGCACTTGGTATGGGATGTTTCAGGAGCTACAGATGTTTTTCTGGCTCAGGGCAGATTGTAATAAACTCTATGGCAATAACCAGCTCTGGGAAGGGCAGGAAATGAGACATGTCCCCACCCCAGCAGCTTTGTTCAGAAAACTGGGTGACTTCATGACATGATCGTGTGTGCTGAGGAATGTATGTACTGAACCAGAAGAAGCTCATCAAGGCTTTTTTTTTTTTTTTAATTTATTAGACAAAGCTAGAACATTTCAGTAATTTTGTCTTATGACCAATTCCTGTTTAAAGGTTGATTAGAGATTTCAGAATACCCCAACTATTAAGACCTAATGGTTCTTTGTTCTATCCAGTGATTTCCTTCATAACAAGATGTGAGTTTATTTATTTATTTTTTTTTACTCGTCCCTGTCAGTCAAATCCCTTGTTTCACTGGGTGTGGCAGAGCATACCTATAATCCCAGCAGCTAGGGAGGCTGAGGCAGGAGGATTGCAAGTTCAAAGCCAGCCTTAGCAACTGAACGAGAGCCCATGTAAGTTAGTGAGGCCCTGTCTCATCATAAGGATTGAACTACTTGAGTGGAAAACCTTGAAAGCTGGTCTGGAATGTTGTGCATGGTTCCCAAATACCTGCTTTTTCTGGGTCAGAAGAGCTACAGAGTTGTTTTATATTTCTCACTTCCTGTCTCTGGAAATTTCAATCTGATACTCAGATAGGATTCAGGAATCTATATTAAAACAAAAACCTCTCCAAATAAATCTGATTGCAGCCATGCAGCCATAACAAGATTAGGAGTCACCAGGCTGGATGGTGTTGAAGTGTCTATGGAACTCCTTGGAGGATTGTGTAAAGCCGTGTTAAGGTTGTAGTTAATTGATGTGGAAAATTTTAATAATTTAACCAGAATAGTGTATGATGGGGAATAGTTGAGTGAGCAATAACAAGGATGCTATAACTGAGATCAAGTGAGGAAACAAGGGGTTTTTCAGGGGAGGGAGTGCTGGGGATTGAACACAGGGATACTTTCCAATGAGCTACATCTCCAGCCCGTTTTTTTTTTAAATACCTGCTCTGTTGCTAAGGCTGGCTTTGAATTTTACATCAATCCTTTTACATCAACCTCCCACCTGTAATCCCAGGTGGGTTCCACTGAGCCCAGGTTGTCCTTACCTTTTTGAAAAACTATTTTTTTTTTTTTACTTGTAGATGGAACAATACCTTTATTTTATTTGTTTATTTTTATGTGGTGCTGGGGATCAAACCCAGAGCCTCAACATGCTCGGCAAGCGCTCTACCAATGAGCCGCAACCCTGGCTTTACCCTTACCTTCTAATATCTAGATTCCTTCTCCCGGCTCCTATCAACTATGCTTATACTATTATTATTATTATTTTTTTAATGGTGGTAATGGGGATTGAACTTAGGGTGCTTTTCCTCTGAGCTACATTCCCAGCCCTTTTGATTTTTTGAGACAGGGTCTTGTGAAATTGCCCAGGCTGGCCTCAAACTTGTATCCTTCTGCCTCAGCCTCATGAATATCTGAGATTACACGTGTGCACCATGGTAACTGGCTTCTAATTTCCTACTCTAATTCATACTATTTCTAATTATTTGACAGAAATTCATGGTGAGGAGGAAAACAAAAATAATTTGTGCACTGAGATTGAATACTCTCAGATATTTTGAGGAATAGCCAATAATCTCTTGAATCAGAGAACAAGGACTTCCAATTACTTTCTTTTATGTTTATGCCACCTAAATTTCTGTTCTAGGTAAATCGATGAGATGTGGTAAGAACAATTTGAAAATAAATTTTAATTTGAAACTAAGTACAGGGTACAGTAGTGCACACCTGTAATCCCAGTGACTCCAGAGGCTAAGGCAGGAAAGTGGCAAATTTAAGACCAGTCTGGGCAATTAAGACCCTGCCTCAAAAAAAAGTCTGGGGGGCTGGGGATGTGGCTCAAGTGGTAGCACGCTCGTCTGGCATGCGTGCGGCCCGGGTTCGATCCTCAGCACCACATACCAACAAAGATGTTGTGTCTGCCAATAACTAACTAACTAAATAAATATGTTTAAAAAAAAAAAAAAAAGTCTGGGCTTGGTGGCACACACCTGTAATCTCAGTGCCTCAGGAGGCTCAGGCAGGAAAATTCAAAGTTTGTTCCAGGCCAACCTCAGCAACTTAGCAAGACCCTGTCTCAAAATAAAAAATAAAAAGGGCTAACGATGTTGTTCAATGTAGAGTTTCCCTGTGTAAAACCCCCAGTACTAGGGGAAAAAAAATGCTAGTGATATACCTTAGTGGTAGAGAGAGTACCCTTTGGGTTTATTCCCCAATACAAAAAAAAAAAAAGAAAGAAAGAAAAGAAATGAAGATAGAAAGGAAGGAGAGAGGGAGAGAAGGAGGTCAAAGTTAACAAGGACAACTAAAAAGTAAGATTTCAGCTGGGCATGGTGGTACATGTCTGTCATCTCAGCTACTCAGGAAACTGAGGCAGGAGGATTGCAAGTTTGAGGTCAACCTTGGCAATTTGGTGAAACTATCTCAAATAAAAAGTGTTTGGGGGTGCTGTGGCTGTGGCTCAGGGGTAGCGCACTTGCCTGGCATGTGTGAGGCACTGGGTTTGATTNATATATATATATATATATATAAATGAATAAAAATAAAAAGGGGTAGGATGTAGCTCAGCGGTAGAGTCCCTGGGTTCCATTCTTAGGACCGCAAGATAAAAAGAAAAGTAACCTGAATGTTTTCAGAACCTCTTTTCCCTCAAAACAAAGTGCATCATTCTTGGAACTTCTGAGTCTCATGACATGGTAAAGGGATGAGGGAAACACTGGGCAGAACAGGTTGAGAGATTCAGTGTTGTGCTGGAATTCGAATTCAGGACTCCTCACTCCTAGTGTAGCCTTGTCTCCACAGTTGAGACTTTTCATATGGCAGAGGCCTCATTACCCACAGGTGAGCTTGGACAGGCAGTACAGATTTTTTTTCAGTCTGAAGAGGAACGCAATCAAATAAACAACAGCTTGATTAAGGGCCTGAAAGAGTAACCGAGATTGAATTGTCCACTTCAATCCACAAGATCCTTCCTTTCCAACTTGCTTCTGAGAAGGGAATACAAGAGTTGAGTCTGCATGGACAGGGTGGTATGGTAACATTGCCTTTGTTGTTCCCTTAGCTCTAGTGGATTTAAATCCCATCTGTATCCCCCACACACTCCAGTTCTTTTGTTTGGTTTTTCTTTGAACCCATATTTCTTGACAATGCAGAGCAGTTCTGTGCAGGCACAAGGCCCACTCTCTGTTTGTATTCCTGACATTCCCCCTCCGGTCCCCATAATCCAACTCACTATCTCATTCATCATCATTTGGGGTCACGCACTACTAGTCTCTGTCCTTTAATCTATAGAGTGTAAATACTGTATCATACGTACAAGAAAATAATTTTTGTTTTCTAAAAATGCATTTCAAGATAGTTTAATGTAAATTTGGCAGGAGCACTCTGAAGCCCCATTAGGAAAACTTTTAAATGGTTCCTCTTCATCGCCTTAATGTCTAAAGATCAGAAATCGATAAGCAACCCGCTTTTGTTTCCTTCCCAGAAACAATGCAAAGCAACAACAGGTGGAGGTAGTCTGGTCTTTGCCCTGCTGTGTGTGCCTCTGTAGCTCCTCCTGAAGTCAGTCTGGGAAGACAACCTCACCCCACTCCTCTCTCCCCCACCTCCTTGTAGCTTTATACCTTTCATTCTTTGGGTCTACGGAGCAGTGGATGGTGAGGTGCCAGGGGAGGAACCAGTGGTAGGCTAGGAGCTGCCTCCGTGTCTTTGCCAGAAAAAGGCGAAGAGGTGGACAGTACAGGGTTCCCCCCTCCTACCTCAGGCCTGATCCATCGTGCCCTGCATTTTGCTGTCCCAAAGTTTCTTAGCTAACTTTGGTTTTCGAATTTGTTCTTTCCAGAGCTAACTGGGAAGGGTGGAGTCAGTTGAAAGACAAGAGAGTCACATCCTACCTTTTGCACAAAGCACTCGTGGTCAGGAATAGGTTAGGGAATGGTCACTTCTGATTTTCCAAGAGCCAGTCCTTCTGTCTGTATATCTTGATTCCCTTGAGACAAGAGTTTTTCATAATAACAGAAATCCCTGTATGAGTTATTCCTTATTTCAGTTCTCAGAGGAGCACAGCCAAGATGTACATGTTGATGGACCGTGCTCTAGGTATGAGAACAGAGCTGGTTTGTGGGACGGGGTGGCTTGCTCAGGAGAGGGAAAATGCAAGTCCCTTTTGGAAGGCTTTTTCTATGGCCATGACAGTGACATTGCCCTCACCATGATCCCTCTCCAAAGTGGTCGTCTTTCTTTACCTTGTGTCTTCTCTTGTAAAAATGAAACAAAAATAAAATGTGTCAAATTAAAAAAACAAAAAAACAAATGAAAAGCTAACATGAATTGTGTGAAATTGCATAATGCTGTAATGCTAACCTACAATATGTAATGCTATCTTGTATGTTGAATTTGTTAATGCACCACACCAGTGCAAAATAAAGACTGATTCACATTAAATAGGCACAGTAATGTCAGCATGATTCTCTTGGAAACTGGTTGACCATGAATGAAGTTAACACTCAGACCCCCCAGGATGTCCTAGGGCATGTTTTCCCAAGACCACCTGATTCGGAATCATCTGGGGCATTTGTTTAAAAGTGCAGATTCGAGCCAGGTGTGGTGGTGTATGCCTATAATTCCAATGACTCAGGAGGCTGAGTCAGGAGAATTGAAAGTCTGAAGTCAGTCTGGACAATTTAGCAAGACCCTATCTCAAAAAAATAAAAACAAAAGAGGGGCTGGGGTTGTGGCTTAGCGATAGAGCACTTGCTTTGCACATGTGAGGCACTGGGTTCAATCCTCAGCACCCCATAAAAATAAATAAACAAAATAAAAATATTGTGTCCATGTATAACATGTTTTTATAAAAATGTTTTTAAATAAAAAATAAAAGGGCTGAGATATAATTCAGTGGTAGAGTGCCCTGGGTTCAATTTCTAGGATAGTACTTAATATATGGTGAATCTCCTGCTTCAGCTTCCAGGATAACTGAGATTATAGGCATGTACCACTGGTGGGTGCTTTTCTGTCTCTTGTGCCCTGTGCTGGGGATTGAACCCAACTGCATCCACATTTCATATTTCCTTTTTTTCTTCCCTTCTTTTTTTATAATTTTTTAATTTTTTATTTTTATACTAAGGACTGAACCCAAGGGCACTTAACCATTGAACTACATCTCTACTTTGTGTGTGTGTGTGTGTGGTGCTGGGGACTGAACCCAGGACCTTGTGCGTGCAAGGCAAGCACTCTACCAACTGAGCTATATCCCCAGCCCCTCCACCCTTTTTATTGTTTAGACAGAGTCTCACTAAGTTGCTGAGGCCTTGCTAAATTGCCCAGTCTGTCCCCGAACTTAGAGATCCTCTTGTTTCAGTCTCTCAAATTGCTGGGATTTTAAGTGTGTGCCATCATGCTCAGTCCTAGTTCATATTTTATTTTATAATACTTAAAATTATACATATTTATGATGTGCAGCACAGTGTTTCATAATATGTGCACATTGTGGAATGGCTAAATCAAACCAAATAGCATATATATAACACCTTGCATTACTTATGCACTAGTTATCTTTATTGGTGATGAGAACACGTAAATTCTACTGTCAGCAATTTTCAAGTGTACAGTACATGGTTATTTAACTATAATCATGTTGTACATTAGATCTCTTGAACTTATTCTTCCTGCGATTTTATATACTTTAATCAACATCTTCCCAATATATATCCCTCATTGTTTTCTTTTTAATAATAATAGCAAAAAAAGCTAGGATTGAATTTTTTTTCAATACTGGGAATTGAATCCAGGGGTCTTCTATCACTGAGCTACATCCCCAGTACTTTTTTTTTTTTTTAATATTTGTTTAGTTGTAGATGGACACAATATCTATATTTGTTTATTTGCTTTTATGTGGTGTTAAGGATCGAACCCAGGGCCTCACACTTGCAAGGCAGCCGCTCTACCACTTAGCTACAGCTACAGCCCCAGTATTTTTTATTTTTTCTTCAAGATAGGTCTCACTAAGTTTCCCTGACCAGCCTGGAACTTGTGATCCTCCTGCCTCAGTTTCCCAAGTCTCTGAGATATTACAGGCATGTGCCACTGCCCTCAGCTATGGATTGAATATTTACCAATTTGGATATATTTTAATCATATAAAACTCATTTATATCTTATAATCCTGTTGGAAATATACTATTATTATTCCCATTTAACAGATGAGAATAATGAATTCCAAGAGGTTAAATAAATTGCTCCAAGTTCACATAGTCCATAAACAATGGAGTCTGAGGCAGTCAGACTCCAATTTCTGTATATTTCCACCATTGCTACTGGTGGAGATTTCAAAGACTCATAATATGTGCACATTGCAGAATGGCTAAATCAAGCTAATCAAAAACTCAGAGCCTGATGGGAACTAATGCAAATTAGATTGTGCTCATGATTTGATGCCAATGACCTCAAGAGTGTTTTAGAGGATCAACTGCAATAGTAAGAAGCTGAATATTTTTATAATCAATGTTCACTCACATCAAATTGACCTCTTGTTGGACATTTTTGCAAGTTAATATTGGATTAGTGTTTACAGAGCAGTTGAAGTTGCTGCTTGTCCCTTATTCCTCTGCCTTTCCCATTGTAAGATCCAAATCTCTCATCAGATTTTTGCACTTTATAATTAGAGGTGCCCATAGAACAGAACTCCAAGAACTGTGTGCTTATTTCTATTCACTTGAATTTCCAGTGTCATCACAATGCCTGGCATGCAGCAGGGGCTCAATAAAGGCAGGAAGGCAGGGAACAAGGCCTTGTCTGGGAAGCGGAATTTAAGAAAACATGAAAAGATTTTTTCCTCTTCTCTTTACTTATGAGTTGGAGTTTCAAAAGAAGGTTGGTCTAGGGCTGGGGCTGCAGTTCAGTGGTAGAGCAATTGCCTAGCATAAACACTACCCCTGTCTTCAAAAAAGAAGTTTTGGTCTAGAGTTGAATTTTTTTTTTTAGCATTATTAGGGATTGAACCTAGGGGGCGCTCTACCACTGAGTCACATTTCCAGCCCTTTTTATTTTTTATTTTGAGACAGGGTCTCATTAAGTTGCCTAGGCTGGTCTTGAATTTGTGATCCTTCTGTCTCAGGCTCCCCGAGTATCTGGGATTACAATTGTGCAGCATTGCACCTAGTTTAGGGTTGAATTTGGGGTGTTTTTTTTTTTTTTTCTGTATTTCTTCTTTCTTTCTTTTCTTCTTCTTCTTTTTTTTAATGGTGCTGGAGATTGAACCCAGGGCCCTGTGCATTCGAGGCAGGCACTCTACCACCTGAGCTATCGCCCCAGCCTAGTGTTTTGGTATTGAGGATTAAACCCAGGCATGTTTTACCACTGATCTTCATCCTTAGTCTTTTTTTTAAATTTTTTTTAATTTTTGAGACACGTTTTCACTAAATTGCTGGGATTACCGGCACGCTCCACAGGGCCTGGTTTAGAGTTGAGTTTTGATTTGGGGTCTTTGGTGGTGGTGGGCATGTATTACCTGCAAGCAGGCTCATAGTCTTGTTTTTAAATCAAGTTTTGTATTTTATTTTTATTGTTTCTTTTTAATTATACACAACATTGGAATTCATTTTGAAGTAATCATAAAAGTATGGAATATAATTTGTTCTAATTCTTTCCCCGGCACTTCCCCTTTCCTTCCCTTCTTCCCCCCCCCATTCCCTCTCCTGTACTCTACTGACCTTTCTTCTATTTATTTATTGTTTTATTTTAAATTAGTATCTTTGGATATACATGATGGTGAGATCACTGTGAGAGCCATATATGTACATAGGAAACTTAGGTCAGACTCATTCCACTGTCCTTTCCTTAGGCCATCCCTCCTCCCTCCTTCCCTCCCCTTTGATCTCCTTTGTCAACTCCACTGATCTAGTTTATTGCCTTTTTATTTTATTTATTTATTTTTAGTTGTAGTTGGACACAATACCTCTATTCATTTATTTTTATGTGGTGCTTAGGATCGAACCCAGGGCCTCGAGCGTGCTAGGTGATCACTCTACCTCTGAGCCACAATCCCAGCCTGGTATTTTGTTGATTTTTATCTCCCCACCTTTATTTTAGATTAATTTCTGCATGTCAGAGAAAACATTTGACCATTGACTTTTTGAGACTGGCTTATTTTACTTAGCATGATAGTCTCCGGTTTCACCCATTTATTGGCAAATGCCCTAATGTCATTCTTCTTTATGGCTGAGTAACACCCCATTGTGTGTATATATACCACATTTTCTTTATTCATTCTTCTGTTGAAGGACTCTTAGGTTTCTTCCATAGCTTGGCTATTGTGAATTGTGCTGCTATAAATATTGATGTGCCTGCATCACAGTAGTATGTTAATTTTAAACCTTTTGGATATATACTGGGGAGAATAGCTAGGTCAAATGGTGGTTCATTTCCTAGTATGTTGAGGAATCTCTATACTGCTTTTCAGAGTGTTTGCACTAGCTGTGTGTGGTGGTTCATGCCTGTAATCCCAGCAGCTAGGGAGGCTGGAGCAGGAGGGTCTTGAATTCAAAAACAGCCTGAGCAACTTAACGAGACCCTGTTCCTAAATAAAAATTATTAAAAGGGCTGGGGAGGACTGGGACTGTGGCTCAGTGGCAGAGCGCTTGCCTCGCATGTGTGAGGCACTGGGTTTGATTCTTAGCACCACGTATGAATAAAATAAAGGTCTATCAACAACTATAAAAAATATTTTTAAAAAAAGTGCTGGGGTTGTGGCTCAGCGGTAGAGTGCTCAGGTCAGTGCTCGCTAAGCATGTGCAAGGCTCTGGGTTTGATCCTTAGCACCACATAAAAATAAATAAATGTATTGTGTTCAACTACAACTAAAAATATATATATTTTAAAAATAGATTTATTTATTTACTTATTTACTTACTTATTTATTTATTTTTATGTGGTGCCGAGGATTGAACCCAGTGCCTCATACATGCAAGGCAAGTGCTTTACCACTGAGCCACAAACACAGCCCAAAAATAAATATTAAAAAAAAAAAAGCATTTGGGATGCAGTTATTTTGCTTGCCTAGAATCCACAAAGCCCTGGGTTTAATTCCCAGAATCACCAAAATAAATAAATAAATAAATAAAAAATAATAATAATAATGATTTCAAAATCTATGTCTTACCTTTCTCAAGATTGGGTTTAGAAAACTTGTAACACCAACAATTATTTATAAAGTGTTTATCAAATTTATAAAAAAAATTCAGATTAATCTCTCCAATTTCCTTCTTTCTTCCATTAGCTCCTAAGGAATTGGGGTCCTTTTATCTGCCATGGACCTTACTAATTCCTTCCTCTTCTGAAGTCTCATAATATTCTCAGTTTGGAGCATATAAGTTCCTATACTATAACCTACTACACCTTAAGATTGGTTTTAGGGCTGGGGTGTAGTCTGTCGCAGTCAATCAGAGTCAGTTACCTAGCATGCTTAAGGTCCTCAGTTCACCTGAGCCCCAGTACTACAGAAAGGGTAGGGTAGGAGGAAGGGAAGAAGATTGATGGTATATGCAATATTTGAACCCAAGGCCTCATGCATGCTAGGCAAGTGCTCTACCACTGAGCTAGCCCTGTGTATGCAAATTTTATCTAAACTCCAGAGTGAAGATAGTATTTTATATTCCTTTGAATCCTACTATGCTTCATGCTTACAGAAGAGGCACTTGGGCTGAACTTCATTACCTATGCTAACAGAGATTACATTAAAAAATGGAAGGCCCTTTCTCCATTACCCTTGTTTCAGTGGTAGCCGACATTGACTCATTCATGAGTTCATGGACATTTGGGCTATCATTCAAAAATATTCCATCACTCAAAAAATGTTAAATAATGAGTAAACAAATATATTTCTTCAATGTCCAAACTAGGTCATGTTGGTTACCAACACTAGTACCTATTTAAAGTAGTGGAGATAAAAGCAAAGACTTTCATATAAGCTCAGTGCAGTAGTGCATGCCTGTAACCCCAGCAACTAGGGAGGCTGAAGCAGGAGGATCACCAAATTCAAGACCAGCCTCAGCAATTTAGCAAAGCCTTAAGCAATATAGTGACACCTGTCTCAAAATAAATAAAAAAGAACCTGGTGAGGTGGTACACACCTGTAATCCCAGTGACTCAGGAGGCTGAGGCAGGAGGATCACCAAGTTAAAGGCCAGCCTCAGCAATTTAGCAAGCCCCTAAGCAACTTAGAAAGACACTGTTTCAATACAAAAGATTAAAAAAAAAAAAAAAAAAAAAAAAGAGCTGGGGATGTGGCTTATCAAGTGCCCCTGGGTTCAATCCCTAACTAAATAAATAAGTAAAGGATGGGGGTTATATCTTAGCGACAAAGCACACAGTGGTTTAATCTCCAGTACAAAAAAAAAAGTTACTCTCATTCTCACACATCTTAGTTTATACATATTTGAAACAACTGCATAATCTTCAATTAGGAGGCAAATGTACTGTAGTTTTCCATTTGTGTTTTCCTATCTCCTCCCAAAGGAGTAATCTCTGAATCAATACTCACTAGCAGTTGACCGTATGTTATAGGCACTCAAATATTTTTGAATAATGGAATCAACCCAAATGCCCATGAACACATGAATGAATCAAGAATGAAATAATGACATTTGCCGGTAAGTGGATGAAAATGGAGAACTTCATGCTAAGTGAAATAAGCCAAACTCAGAAAATCAAGGGTAAAATGTTTTCTGTCCTATTTGGAAGCTACAGCAGAATGAGGGAAAGTTGGTGTGTGGGGGGGATTTCAGATAGCATAAACTGAATGGGAAGATCAGTGTAGTAGAAAGTGGAGAACAAGAGGGAGGAGGGGGAAAGGGCAGAAATACGTAATGTATTTAACAAAATCAATATAATCATTTTTAATTTTATTTATTTATCTGGTACCAGGGATCGAACCCAGGGTGCTTAACCACTGAACTACATCCCCAGTTCTTTTTATATTTTATTTAGAGATAGGGTCTTGCTAAGTTGCTGAGGATGGCTTTGAACTCGTGATCCTCCTGCCTCCGCCTCCTGATTGCAGGCATGTACTACTGCACCTGGCTATATATATTTTTTTGAGTCAGCGTCTATCTGAATTGCTCAGAGCTTTCTCAAATTGCTGAGGCTGTTCTACAACTTGCAATCCTCCTACCTCAGCCTTCCAAGTTTCTGGGATTACAGACATGCTATATTTTTTCCTTAAAATGAGCTTTCTATAATGATTCCAAATATTTCTACCCACTCATATAAGTAAAAGAAAAGCCCAACAAATTCTTTGAGTTTTGTATTGTCATACAAATTGTCTTCATATACAAGTGCATAAATGAAAAACTTCCCCCAAAACATCATAGTAGATGAAATTTTGCTAATATATCACAAAGTTAAAACATGTCCCTTTCTGAATTCTAACCAGCTAATTTTAGACATGAGTTTCTGAATCTTTTAATTTACTGATCTGATATGGACATAAACTGTTCCAGTGCCTTTAAATGTGTCCCTGAATTTTTCTCTCTTCAAAGTTCCAGGCAGTAATTAATCTTAATGCCCTTGAATTGGATAAAGCTGATTATTTAGAGCTCATAAATTATCTACACTATATGACCACTAAGAAAAGAGATATGACTTACACATATTAGACCCCTCAAACTATCTAGCACCATGAATGAACAGAATTCTCAGTACTAATTAAGCGACTAGTTTATCCAGGAATCAAATATGTGTCAGTAATAAGTCTTAAAAACACTAATCTTATTTTTTGCATATGCAATACAAATTTCCTTCAGTCTTACAGATTTCCTGGCAACACTCTACATTGCAATTATATAACTGTCATTTTCTTGCTTAATGCTAATAATTCCCTAGTTCATTAGTAATGAGAAACTAAGGCATTAAACTTAAAAGGCTCTAAGTTAGTTTAAATGTGGTAAAATACTGTAATAGAATTGCACTGTATTTCTACTTCCATGCTTCTCCAAAGTGCAATGGTTCCCGTGAGATTTTTGTTCTGTGCAGACTCAAATTTTGGGTCTTTCATTTTTAGATGGCTGAGTATCATAAAGCATGATTTATTTGGTAGCAAAAACGTTTTCAGGAGTTTCAAAAAAAACCACTACTCAGAGCTAAAAAATGTCAGAACTTTTCTTTAAATCTAGACCATAAACAGTTAGTTTATAAAGAAAAACATAACAACCCTGTCGTCCTGCTTCTAACAACAACAGAAAACAGTAGGTTGAGCTTTCAAAGAGGTGCTACACAAAATCATCCTCTGAGAGTGACACAAATAGTGCTTCAATGACGTTGAATACTCAACATGTGACTCATTCCTCTTAGCACTTTTGCATTTACTCTCCACAGGTCTATTTGGATAGCAAAATGATTCTGATCCTCAAAAGAGAAGTTACCAGCAATATTTAAAGCAATTTCTTTCTAGGACTATAGTTTCTCAACTACATATATGGAGAAAAGTGGTTAGGCCAAACTGTCAAGGCTCAGACAACCCTGAGGTGAACTTAGTAAGTCCTCTTAAGGAAATCTTAGGGTTACAAACCCAATGTACAAATATTAAAGCTTTATGACTGACCCATTAAACAGAAAAACCACAGACTTTCTTTGAGTAAAGTCTAGTGACTGTTGATGTCAAGGAGGCCACATGATTTTACTCCAACTTTTGAAAATAAAGTCAGTTTAACAAAGGGCTTAAAAATCATTTTGCCAGGTCTTGCTCTTCCAAAGAGTACAAGAAAGATAAGGGAAAGTACTAGGAAACAATGTCTTAGTGTGTGTAACTGTGGAGAAAAAATAAATTTGTACAAGGCAATGGCTGTCCCAACTAAGGACAAACAAAAGTTTAGCAATCCAGTGTTTACCTTTGAAGGTAAAGAAAGGCAAAACCCTGAAAAGAACTTAAGAACCTCCAAGGAGAAATTTCCATTACCTTTTATATGCTTCTGTCTATTCTTACCCCTCCCAGTGTCTGGACCAAAGGTGCACTTCTCAGAAAAGCCAGGCTTGTACTGGGAACAATGTTCTGACCCTACCTTTTTCTAGCCAACTTCCTGCAAGCATCTGATCTGATTTACCCAAATCTCATCACTCCATAATCTGAATAGATGTCAGCTCCATAGCTATTTGCTGAACTTTAGCACTGATCTCTTTAGCACTGATTTCCCTGTATGATTTTTATTCTGTGACACGGAAGCTCAGTATGAATAGATGAGACTGAGGTCCTTCTCTGGGACAGTCCCAAGAAACTGAAGTTAAAGGATGATTGGGGAGTGTACAGCACATTCCTCTTGCAAAATCATCAAACACACATGGTATACATATTCTCCCAGGATATAAAAAATTTACATTAATTAATTAACATCAGCAAAATAACCCAAAACAATCGTCGATCAAATTCTAATGTGACAATGTAAAAGCAGACAGTGCGTCACTGGGTTAATAAATCAGAATCAACTAAGAAACAATACTTTAAATACCACATTATTGAAAACTCCTAGTAGGCACGTCCCCCTCATCAGTTACTTTTAAAATAATGGTCATAACAGGAGAAAGAGCAAGCACCATGCTTACTACTGCAGGTTACTGGACTGCTTCGATCAAGCACTGCAGTTCACAGATAAAAACACTTCACATCTTCCCTTCAAGTTACTGAATCTTTCTTCTTCCGGAATGGGGATTTTAGCCTCTTCCATACACTGCATTTGGGTTTGGATTTTTTCTCCATAGCCAGCACTGCCTCCTTCTCTTTCTTCCGTATCTCCCGTACAAGTGCATGGAAGACATCATCAATGTAATAGCGGTATGCGGCCGAAGTCTCAAAAAAAGGACAGCTGAACTCCCGGGCCAGAGCCAATCCTTCTTCCTTGGTGACCTTTAAAAGTGCAAACACGAGCAAATTTAGAGGGCTAACAGAAAAACCATTACAACTGCATAAAAGTAAATAGGTGGGGCTGGAATTGTGGCTCAGTGGCAGAGCACTTGCTTGGCATGTGTTAGGCCTTGGGTTCGATCCTTAGCACTTAGCACTACATATAAATATGTAAATAAAATAAAAAAGATCCATTTACACCTTAAAAAAAAAAAGTAAATAGGCAACCTTAACAGCAGGAGAACATCTCAACTCTGAAGGTATGCAGACAGAATCCAGGCACTTTTATAATTTGGGGGGACTAGATTACATGGCTTTTTCTGCCTTAAAATTATATGGTTCTATTTCTAATCTTTTTTCAAGATAACTTTTAAGAACAGATTACTAAATTGATATGGACATCAATATGCAAGACTAATTTTCTCCACACTTTCCATTTTAAGAAAGAAAAGCAGAAACAAAAGAGATATATACTTAAACTATAATACTGAAAATTTTGAGGAACCCCAAATCAATATATCCAATTCTGGATAGGCCATAATTTCTCCTACTTTTGGGCAGTAAGACTGTTTCTGATTTTCTGCTACCATAAATAGCCTGGCAATGAACACTTTGCATATAAACTCTTGAACAGATTTTTCTAAGGCTTAACAGAGAAGCATTACAAATTGACCCAGGTGTAGTAGTGCATGCCTGTAATCCCAGCCACTATGGAGGCTGAGGCAGGATTGCAAGTTTGAGGTCAGCCTCAGCAATGTATCTCAAAATAAATAAAAAGGGCTGAGGATAGAGCTCAGTGGTAGAGCCACACCTGGGTTTAATCTCCAGTTACCAATAAAAATAAATAAATAAATGGAAAGAACAGAAATATTACAAATTTAACAACTGTCAAAATACTTTCAAAAGATTTGTATCATTCATTGCTTTCACTAGTAGTCATGAATGTTTTACTATATTTTCAACCTCTACCACAACCAGCAATTTTAAATATTATCATTAACTTGAAAGTTATCACTTTTTTTTTTTTTTTAATGGTATAGGGAATTCAATCCAGGGGCACTTAACCACTGATCCACATCCACAGCCCTTTTTAAGTTTTTATTTTGAGAAGGGGTCTCACCAGGTAGGCCTCACTAAGTAGCTGAGGCTGGCCTTGAACTTGTGATCCTCCCGCCTCAGTTCCTGAGTTGCTGGATCACAGATGTGTGCCACCACACCTATACTGTTTAAACAGATTTATTTCTGAAGTTTTAGTCAATGATCATTCCACGACCTTTTATTTGATGGATATTCTATTCTATTCTGATCATAACCCTGTGGCTTCCTGTAAACTGAGTCCCCAATCCAGATTTTATCCATAATATTTTTTTTTTAATTTTTTTTTGAGAGAGAGGGAGAGATTTTTTTTTAATATTTATTTTTCAGTTTTCGGTGAACATAACATTTTTATTTTTATGTGGTGCTAAGGATCGAACTCAGAGCCCCCCTGCATGCTAGGCGAGCGCGTTACTGCTTGAGCCACATCCCCAGCCCTTTTATCCATAATATTAGCAAATAGATACAGCAAAATTTTCAAGGTTAGGGAGAAGCTAATTTTGATTTTTTTATTTTAAGGCAAAGAAATCTGTAAACCAAGAAACATAAATGACTTATTCTACAAGATGTTAGACAACATTTTCTTCTCTTTCCTTACCTGTCTTAGCTGTTTTAGGTCAGACTTGTTTCCCACAAGAACCACAGGTGTATCATCAGTACGTCGAACTCGATAGATGAGCTGTTTGAACTCCCGAACTTCATGGAAACTTCGGCGATCAGTGATAGAATAACAAATGATAAACCCTTCTCCTGCCCTCATATACTGATCCCGCATGGCTGTAAACTCTGCCTAAAGAAACACATAGATCAATAATGTATTGATGTAACCTAGATCTATATACACTAGCTATTTATTTCAGTTTAAAGAAGAGGTAAGTCGATTACCTGCTATCCTGAGTCAGAGTGCATGAAAAATTAAGAGAGATAAACTAGTGATCTCCGCATAAGCCTTCCCCTCCCAATTACTAGAGTAAAACAGCCTTTACTCATAGCTTTCTGGGATTTAATACCTGTCCAGCTGTATCCAAAATGTCCAGATTAGCAGGCTCATCATCAATACGGATTCGGATTTTATAAGCGTCTTCTACAGGAAGGAAGAAAGGTGTACTATAAATCCATACACACAGAATGAAGTGTCTATTTTAAAATTCATGAAGATACTGAAGTTGATTCCCCCCCCCCCCCCTTTTTTTGTACTAGGGACTACACCCAGAGGAGCGGGGCATATCCCCAGTCCTTTTCATTTTGAGACAGGGTCTTGCTAACTTGCTGAAGCTGGCCTTGAATTTGTGATCCTTCTGCCTTAGCCTCCCAGGTCACCACACAACCTCTAAACTTTTTTTTTTTTTTAAGCTTACCACTGAGCTATATTCCTAGGCCTTTTTATTTTAAGACAGGGTCTTGCTAAGTTGCTAAGGCTGACCTTGAATTTGAGATTCTCCTGCTTCAGCCTTCGGAGTCACTGTGATTACAGACATGTGCCACTGTACCCAGCTCTTTGTATTAATAGTATAGATAAAAGAAAAACCATAACTTACTTTACTACACTTTCTAAATAATCCGTATTGTCACAATTCTTCCCTTATGTAAGACATTTTATTTTATGCTTATTACTATTATTATTATTATTTTAAGGAGATGGGGTCTTATTTGATCCCAGGAGACTGGCTTCAGTCTCCTGGGATCAAATAATCCTCATGTCTCAGCCTCCTGAGTAGCTCTACTCATGCAGGCTAGTGCACCTGGTTTCTTTAAGGTATGTTATTTTAGTAACCTTGGAAATCATAGAAAAGAAGAATAAAAAACCCACTCAAGGATTGGGGTTGGGATTGTGAGGCACTAGCATCAATTCTCAACACTGCATATAAATAAATAAATAAACTATCAACAACTTAAAAAAAAAAAAAACCCTCTCAATATTTTCATACCTCAAAACAACTGCTATTTATATCCCAATATATTTCCTTTTAATATTTTTTTCTTGAATCCCTATTTCTGACCTTTTAATATTTTTTCTTGAATCCCTATTTCAGAGATGAAGAGCCTATTAAATCAGTGTTTCTCAAACCACAAGTCATGGTCCTTTAGTATTAGTAAGTTGTGACATAAACCTAATGGGTGAAGACAACATTAAAATAGATAAGCAAAGACTTTATGGGTGTGGTAGCACGTGCCTACAATCCCAGCAACTATGGAGGCTTAGAGTACAAGCTTGAGACCTTGTCTCAAAAAATAAAAAGGAGGGGCTGGGGTTGTGGCTCAGAGGTAGAGTGCTGGCCTGGCATATGTGAGGCACTGGGTTCGATCCTCAGCACCACATAAGGTAAAATAAAGACACTGTGTCAGCCCATAATTAAAAAGTAAATATTAAAATAATAATAATAATAATAATAATAATAATAGAGGGCTGGGGATATAGCTCAGTTGGTAGAGTGCCTGCCTCACATGCACAAGGCCCTGGGTTCAATCCTCAGCACAACAAAAAAGAAAAATAAAATAACAAGGAGTGGTGATGGATGGGGCTGGTGTTGTGGCTCATGGTAGGGTGCTTCCCTAGCATGTGTGAGGCACTAGGTTCAATTCTCAGCACCATATAAAAGATAAATAAAGGTATTGTGTCCACCTACAACTGGGGGGGGGGAGGACTTGGGATGTGGCTCAATGGTTAAGTACCCATGGGTTCAATCCGAAGTACCGCCAAAACCAAAAATAGAGACGCAAAAGCTTAAATAAGAGACAAAATCCTAGAGAACATTATATTTAGAAAGGTAAGCAAAATTTCATGATATTTTAATTTGCTACAAACATACCTGCATATGTATAATAAGCATCCATCAGCAAAATATATTCATACTTATATTTTTGTATCAGTTACAATGTAAAGTTTTTCTTCTTATAGTTTGTAGCCAAAGTTTAAAACAAAATGTAAACTGGGTGAGAACGGACACCATATCTTTTTGTTTGCCACTGTACCCCAGGGCCTACCCCAGTTCCTGGCTCATAACAGCAACCCAAGAAACCTAAGTAGCTGCTGTTGAATCAGACAGCGTCATTAGATAATGGGAAAAAATATTCACTAATATCAAAAAGTACTTCATGTGGCTAGGGACGTAGTTCTATGGCAGACCATTTAATTTTAGCAACTGTAAGGCTCTGAGTGTGATCCCCAACACCAAAACAGATAGATAGATAGATAGATAGATAGATAGATAGACAGATAGATCTGGTATAGTACCTGAAAAACAAAAACTGTTTCTATTTTTCCCAAATCCACAGAAGTACCTATTGTATAAAATGACCACATCCAAAGCTGGGCTACCACTGAACACTCTTTTTGGCTTTATGGAAAACAGCAGCAGGGGCCTGACCTGATGGAAAGTCTTTCTAGAGACCCAGTATCATGGCAAAGTGCCACATACTGAAAATAACAGTGGTAAGGCCGCCTTTCTGTGTCCTCCCTCACCTTTACTTATTTATACTAAGATATAATCCCTTAGAATTAAACCTGCTTCCTTAAGGTTTAGGGATGACACTAGTGTTCTTAGTCTTAGGAGAAAAGAACAATTAAAACTAAAAAGGCAAAACAAACAAAATGACTTTTTTTACTCTATCAGCATTCTGACAATAAGAGAGTTAAAAACTACAAATGACAGGGAAAACGATACCACTGTATAATGAACTTCAGGTATAAGGAAGTAAATGAAAGGCTTCAAGTGGAATAAGTCCAGGCCGTACATGCCTGGGTTGTAAGAGTTCAGGAGGCTGGCTCTACTTGTTTTTCTGCTTCCTTTTGTGGAAGTTCAAACCAGCTGACTCATACTTACAGTCAGTTTCAAGTCAGACCCTTAGAGAAGTGATAGTAAGTAAGTGGCCTTTAAGCTTTGCCTTTAGTCTAACCATACAGCACACCAACCAAAAAAAAAAATATGACAAAGAAAGTTGTCCCATTAATACTCAGCTTAATTCAGAGACTAAAGAAGGCTTATGTTTAAAAATCTAGAAAAAAAGAACTATTCAATTGTTTACCAACCACTATTATATCCTTGTTTCTAAATAAATCTGAATTAGATGATGAAAAAGGCTCAAAATATAAGTAGAAATTTAACAATATTTCATGGGTTTTTTTCCTCAGGTTAATATGCTCTTTCTGGTATTGGACCAAATAAACATGTTTGAAAGGTTTGTTTCTGCAAAGAAAAACTGAGCATTTATTATTAATTGTTTTTTAAAATTGACATTTACCAAACATTTAACAAGATACCCCACCCCCGTTTTTTGTACTGGGGATTGAACTCAGGGGCAGCTGACCATGATCCACAAACCCAGACCTTTTTATTTTTATTTTGAGAGTTGCTGAGGTTGGTCTTGAATTTGCAATCCTCCCATGTCAGCCTCCCAAGTGGTTGGGCCTACAAGTTGGCACCACCACTTCTGGCTCTAAGATACTTTTACAAGGTGTATTTGGAAACCTAAGAGAGAATCTGACTTACCAATGGTGGGGTCATGATCTTCTGGGAATCTGTGGCTGATGAACTGCATGGTCATGGCTTCAAAACAAGAAATGAAAGTTAAAATCCTCACCAAGGTGACCCACAGAAAGGATTGAAAGTATCAACATTGCACAACAAATAGCCAGTAACCCCACTGGCTTGGGTAGAGGTCATTTATTTGAAGTTCCTGTTCATCCTTACATATAAAATGGAAAATGTCACCTACCACTCTTCCCCACACCACCAGCACCCAGCATCACTAATTTGTACTCCCGTGAGAGCCCTGCAGGGTTGCTACAGCAGCTACCAACAGGGCGAGTTCCAGAATCCATTGTCCTTTTGGGAAATCCTGGGCAGCCTCACGGAAAAGCCACCTAGAAGGAAAGCAAAAGATATCTAATGCAGGGTGGACACGCCGTGCCGAAGGTCCCGAAGCGCCCTACTTTCCCAGACATATTATGGCCTATTGCTCCTAACACCTCAGAAACCTTTCTGGGGCCCCAAGAAGCCCCACATCCTCACTCTCTCTCCGAGACGCTACCGTCGTATGACACATCACAGGTTTCCCCACTTACTTCTCCCACAAAGAAAAAGAGACAAAGAAATTTACAATCTTTTCAGAACGGGGCACCAAGACAAGAAAGGGAGCCAAATGGGAAGCCTGGGGTCTGGGGACCAAACGCAGGCTGCTGCTGGGCTGCAGGGGCTCGCTCCACCGTGGCGCGAGGTTCCGCCCCCTCCCCGTTCCGGCCCCACCGTTCCCCAGGCCCTGGNTGCTCCTTCGCTGGCGGGAGGATCGGGCACTGACCTGTGACCCCCTCCCGCAGCCGGGTAAGATGGCGCCACCGGCACTGCGTCCCCACGGGAGGGGCAGGGCCGCCCCGTGACGCCTGCGGGTGCCCCGCCCTCGTGGGGCGGGACATGGCCCCTTCCAGGTCCCCAAACCTAGTTCCGCAACGGGCCACAAAGGCCCACTGGTCACGTACTAGTTTCAAGGTCTGCAAATACAGACGTGGTCATTAAGGCAACAGCATAAAGTGAACTGACCAGTCAGGAGGAGGCAGCGCGTGATACGCAGGGGACCTTTCAAAGGAGCATCTGAACAGTGGCGTTTGCTGGTGGTTATCGTGGGACAGACAGAATTTAAACCAGTTTAAGGCCAAAACAGAGCAAATGAGGAAAGGGACCACCTCACACCTCAAATTCTCCCAAAACAAGGACTGAGATGGAATTTAGGGATGACGACTCTCCTCCATTGCAGAAAAAGCTTTCATTTCACAAGCACAACTTAGATCCTTTTAATTAGGAGCCAAAGGGCAGATGTTCACAACCATCTAGTAATCCTAATCACAGGTCTTTATGTATTTTAAATATATCTATAAAACGTTAAAAAACCTGCTTCAGGGCAACCGCATGCATTGGCCCCTGGCTTCCATTCTCAGTACTGCCCTTCAAAATTGATTTTTTTGAAATATTACTTCTCTCTGGCAGGAAAGGATATAACTCAAGAGCTTATAAATGCACATGTATCTCCAGGCAGCACACACATGTACAGAAAATTTTATATTGGCAAATTCCTGATGCCCACCACTTTATAAAGATTGTCTTTCCAAGAAAATATTAAATCTGCCTTAAAATATTTCATTCACTTAAACCTTTAAAGTCACTGTAAAGTAAAGGTCCAAAATATAAAAAAGGAATACATTGAGCTCAATATCCCTCAAAATTTTCATCCTGACTTTAAGTTCCTGGAGTTGGGCTGGGGCTGGAGAGCTGTGATGGAACACTTGCGTCACATGTAGGAGGCACTGGGTTCATTCCTCAGCACCACATAAAAATAAATAAAATAAAGGTATTATGTCCATAAAAAATAAATAATTTTAAAAATTAATTCCTGGAGTTATGTGCAAACCTCGGAGTCTGTGTATGTATTTTTTTGTGAGGTTCTTAACTGCAATATGCTGAGTAAAAATGTTAATTTTAATGTAAGGATGGATTGTAGAAGATCAAAAAAATAAAGAAACCACAAGCAGAATATTTATACATTTATTTATAATGAAATTATGGTCTAATTATTTACAACATATAGGAAACCAGAGGATAAGTTTATACAAAGCCAGCCTGCAAAGTATTCAAATGTGCAAAAATGACAGTTCAGTATCTCAAACTACTCCTGGTTCAGCAGACTAGCTCCTTCACTTTCACACATCAATATTTGATACAAAAAAGTTCTTTTGGCAAAACCTGTAATGCCAAGAAAAAAGGACAAGTTGCAATCTCAGTCACCAAGTCCACCATCCTATTTGGTGTAGTCAAATCTCTCTATTTTAGTTGCAAGCAGTTCTGAGAGAGACAGACCACTGTGTTTCATTTCTGTGATGAGTTCTCACCAGATTTTAGTCAAGTAGTTTTCTCTGACCCAGCTGAAGACAAGGAGCTTAGAAGGGCAATAAAAACTGCAATGGCTATGTAAGACAAATGTGCCTGAAGGTACCCGCTTTGGATCATCCCAATAAAAACTCACAATGAAAAAAATAACTTCATTTTCCTAGTCAGGATCCAGCTGCATTTGACAATTTTAAATTAGTAAAATAGCATTTTCAAAAACAGAAAGAATCCAAACTGAAGCAGGGATGAGGATTTCTTAGAATTAGGTACTGAAAAGAAAAGGATGATCTTAAAATCATTTCCCCACTAATAAATAGTAAGGCGTTGTTTGTAACCAGTTATCAAAACTGACCCAACAGTAGTAAAATACAAAGAAAACTTCATTTGAGAGTAGAGGCTGGATCAGGCCAAACATCTACAGGAATGACCCTGTTGGGATGCTTCATTAGACAAGCACATTTCACCAACTGTTAAAAAGCTTCTGAGACAAATTTGTGATTCTAAGTAAACTTTAACAGATGTTAATGCCACTGCAGAAATGAGAATTTCTTAAAAAAAAAGGAACCCCTTTAAGTAAGGGGGCACTCCACCTCTAAATTCTGCAAAGGTCCAAGATGGCTCCCAGTACAGGCCCCAGAGTCTTGTTAAATCAAATGCATGCATTATTGCTAAGAAGAGTCATCGAGGGTCAAAACTGTTCCACTGTTTCCTATGGGGCCATCCAGAATGGCATCTGTTGTTTAGCTCGTGGTTGTGATGAAGGGTATTGATATCCCAAACTCCAGCCCTGTGGAAAACTACTTGCATTTTTATGACCTCCATGTTCCTCCTCTTCATCAGATGAATCTGCAGCATAAGCCACCAAGCCAAATCCCTTCTCTGTAGTTTTCATTTTTTTGGCTGGATAATCTAGAATAGAGAAAACAACCCCAACCCCATTCCCCACCAAGGGAAAAAAAAAAAAAGATAATACCATAAATTCGTTAATAAAAAAAAGACGTTAATTTTAAGTGGTTAGTTGGACACCATTTTGAGGTCACAAGGTCAATGGTCACCCAAAAACGTTGAAGATCACACGAAAAACAGCATCAGCATCAGCAAATGTGAATCCACCAGAACCATGTAAGAAAACAGAGAAAGAAAAAGAAACACACAAAAAAAAAAAAAAAAAAAAGAAAAAAGAAAAAAAGGAAAGTTAGCAAATGAGTCTTTGGGGGCTGATATTCACCTTTTAAAGAGTTAAAAGAAAGGAAGTTAAGAAAAGAAAAATATGTATTTTCTTCTGTTCATTTTTATTATGACTACAGACAAAGAACCAAAATGACCCCATGCACCACTATGGATTTAGAGTTTGTGAATGTTGTGGCAGCCACAGGCTGCCAGGGCGATGTGCTTCAGCTCCCAATACAAAGGAAACTGATCTTTTAAAGGAAAATAAAATCTATTAAATCTGTATGAGATCACCTCCAGGTATTCAGACGACATTAGCAATAGAATTTTGAAATGACCTACCAATTATTAGTATTTCCTAGGGTTTTAATGTCACTGATGCTACATATAAAATAAGTTGACTGATTCTTTTCTAGACACACGTCGGTTGAAAATAAAAGGCTGTAACTATACGCTGTCCTTATTAAAAAAAAAAAAAAGTATTCTCATTAGACAGTAGATTATAGAGGATGGATTAAACACCTGAATAAATATCAGGTTAGGAAAACTTATAGCTTGAGTCCAGTCCTACTTAGTCCCCTGTTCCCCCAGCTCCACCTTACTCACCATGGCTCCCTGTTAAGGTCCCAGACCCATTCCTTTCATCAGACTCAGTTTTTATTCCAGTCACTGGAAAGGCTGGTGGAGGCATCAACTGCCTGTTAAAAAAATGAAAATCCGTTTGAATTCAATTTTTAACTTATCTGATTCTAAACAGTAAAAGATATATCGCAATATTTTCCATTACTGCATCAATTACAACAAAGAGGAGTTTGATTCATGTGAGCTTTAGTACAAGCTTTAGTACATTGCAGCTCGTAGCAATAACCATTACTTACACAAAATGGTGCATAAGAATGACAACTAAATGTATTTGTATAATTGATCAAACTAACTTACCTGTCCCTCTCTCGCTCTTTGCCTGAGGAACTTGCTGGCTTCGATCCTGCGCCTTCAATTTCATTCTGACTGGAGAAGCCTGTACCTAAATTAGTCATATGAATGGGTCCATGCTATGAGCAGAAAAATACAGTGGCATTAGCAAACCTACAACTGCTGTAATGACTTTAGCTCCTTAATGTAACTGTCAAGTGCCTCATCTTTCTGATAAATTGAAATAAATTAAACTGTACTATATACTCCGGATTTGGAAGATAACTGTAGTCAAGTAGGGATTTTTTTTTTCTCTCTAGGATTTAAAGATACTACAATTCATGCTTCATTTTGAACTAACCACCCATAATTCAACTGGTTTCTACAAAACTGTAAAAAATTTGCTGTCTTATAAAGAATGACTGAAGGGGGGCTGGTGTTGTGGCTCAGCAGTAGAGCACTTACCTAGCACATTCAAAGCCTTGGGTTTAATCCTTAGCACCACATAAAAATAAATAAAAAAAATAAAGGTATTTGTCCAACTACAATTAAAAACTAAAAAACAATGATTGAAGGATTCTGGCAAGATGTATAGATGCTTCTGTTAAAACTGTACCAAAACCATGTACTTTTTAAAAAAATTATTATTTCTTTCTGTGGTGCTACAGATCAAACCCAGGGTCTCACACACGCTAGGCAAATGTTTTGCCACTGAGCTTCAGCCCAGCCCTCAATCTTTAACTTTATGAATGATTATGTTTGCAATTATGTGTATTAATCACTCCATTTCCAACAGGTGTGTGTAGGGGAGTATGGGACACACACACCCCCTTAATTTAAAGGGGTTTAAAAAAAAATTGAAAGCCAAGGTTTAGACATTGGTATATGGATAGCTTTTGGTGAGATATGCTGCAAAGTAAGAACTATCACAGGCTTTCAAGAGTCTTGTATGAGTAAGAAAAAACAGAGTTCTATACAACTCTTTCTAGAAGTTATTCATGGTAAACTTCTCTCCAGGTGGAGAGTTGTGTATTTTCTTTTCTTTTTTAAAAATATTTATTTTTTAGTTTTAGATTTACACAATATCTTATTTTATGTGGTGCTGAGGATCGAACCCAGTGCCTCATGCATGCTAGGCGAGCATACTACCACTGAGCCACCACCCCAGCCCAAGAGTTGTGTATTTTCTTATCACAATGAACCCAAAGGCAAAACCCACCCAAAGGAAATCACACTTGCTTAAATTAATTCCTCAAGAATAAAATCCTAAGCTAAATGGATTCCAGAAAGCATAAATCCCGATACTAGAAGGACAGTTAATATAGACGTAAATTTATTTCTTTCTTTAAAGGGAGAATATAGTAGGAGAATAAGATGAGGAAAGGAAAACAAGGTATTTTATTTAACCTGGTATCCAAGAAGTCCAGATTCCCGTTCATCTGGTAGCTCCTCTGTGAATCGTCTCTTCTGTGCCTGGGGTTGAGTTGGGAGTGGGGGCTGGGGCTGGGGCTGGGGCTGGGGGCCAGCAGGCAAGGCAGTTTTGACAGGAGCAGCAGGAATAAAAGGACCACTCATCGGACTCTGGGACCAAAACAAACCAAGGAGGAAAAACAATGTAACACTGCTCAACTAATGAATAAGTAAATACTTATTAGAATATACTTCATGTATCACATGCAGCTTTATCTCCTTCCTATATAATTTAAAACAGTATCACCCAGCCTCCCACCATCATCCTAGGGACATGAAATTAACAATCTATATACAGTTCTTTTAATTTTCATTGTGTATCTCTGAGGTATTAGGAATAAACATAACCATTAAAAAACAATAGCAACTTTAGCCACTTACTTCCGAAGTCATGAAGCAGGAACTTTCTCTTATTTAAAGCCCTTTCATCAATCTGAATCATACAAGCAGCTAATGTGTGTGGCAGAGACAACTTCATTTAGTACTACCATGGTTATTATTAAGTTGTTATAACAAGAGCAAGTTTAAGCTGGGTTCAGTAGCACATGCCTGTAACCCCAGCTGCTCTGAAGGCTGAGGAGTTCAAAGCTAGCCAATACAACTTAGCAAGGCCCTAAGCAACTTGGCAAAATCCTGTCTCTAAATAAAATATAAAAAGGGCTGGGGATGTGGCTCAGTGGTTAAATGACCCTGGGTTCAATCCCTGGTACTAAACCTGGCATGATGGTGCATGCCTGTAATCCCAGCAGCTCAGGAAGGCTGGGGCAGGAAGATTACGAGTTCAAAGCCAGCCTCAGCAATTCAGTGAAGCCCTAAGCAACTCCACGAGACTCATCTATAAATGAAATACAAAAAAGGACTGTGGCTGTGGCTCAGTGGTTAACTGACCCTGTGTTCAATCCCTGCTTTAAAAAAAGCAAAAAAGGGGCTGGAGATGTGGCTCAATCGGTAGCGCGCTCGCCTGGCATGCGTGCGGCCCGGGTTCGATCCTCAGCACCACATACAAAGATGTTGTGTCCGCCAAGAACTAAAAAATAAATAAATATTAAAAAAAAAATTCATGGGATCAGGTGAAAATCTCAACAGAGAACNCAAGAACTAAAAAATAAATAAATATAAAAAAAAAAAAAAAAAAAAAAAAAAAGCAAAAAAGAAGGCTGGGGCTCTGTGGTAGACCGCTTGCCTAGCACGTGTTCAATTCCCAGCACAGCATTAAAAAAACACTAAATAAAGGCATTGTGTCCACCTAAAACTAAAAAAAAGAGCAAGTTTGACTATTTTTTTTAATATTTATTTTTTTTAGTTGTAGTTGGATGCCATACTTTTATATTATTTATTTTTATGTGGTGCTGAGGATCGAACCCAGGGCCTTGCACATGCTAGGCGAATGCCCTACCGCTGAGCCACAACCCCAGCCCCTTGACTAATGTTTTAAGTAGTTATTCCAAAAAAAGAATAAAGAGCGATCAAAACACAGTATACATTAGAGATAATAGCATTTCTAAAAGGAAAATTCACACAATCAATAACAAGCAACTAACATTTACAGACCGTTTGGATCATCTTAGTTAATCATTACCACTCATGGAGATTTTATCCTTATGACCATTTTCTTGATAGTTCAAGTTATATCCCAAGATAAAAAGGCTTAAAAGGGGAAAGCATGATGTACCCTGGCAACCTAACTCTAAACCTCCAGCTCTTAACCACTGTGCCATGATGCTTCACAATTATAAAGGGTTTCAACTCAAACTCAAGGAACTACAAATCTCATATATGTGTGTGTGTGTGTGTGTGTGTGTATACATATATATGTTTATTTATTTTCGTTGTAGATGGACATAATTTTTTATTTATTTTTATGCAGTGCTGAGACTCAAATGCAGTGCCTCACGCATGCTAGGCAAGCACTCCACCACTGAGCTACCCCAGTCCCAGAACTACAGATCTTTCTGAATATAAAAAGGAACCTGGCACTGTAGAGTAAACCTAAAGTATCCAAGTTTGAGGCCAGCCTGGGCAACTATGGGAGAACTTGTCTCAAAATAAAAACAAAAGGCTGGGGATGTAGCTCAGTGGTAGTGTTCCTGGGTTCATTCCTCAGTATCAGAAAGAAAAAAACAACAGTACAATTTTTGACTACAGCCTGAAAACAGAATTTAGTTTACATGCTTTTGTTACAAACTGTGCAACCTTCTTCAGTGCTCACAGCCCACAGACAAGGAAGCCGGGCAATGGTTCAAGGCTGCAGTTTACTCTGGCATGGGTACACTATGAGAGGCCCACAGAGGAGGACCTGCCATAAATCCATTACCATGCTCCCATTATTCTCTCCCATCTCCCAACTGTTCTACATCACCCACATGAAGGAGCTAGACAAATCTATTCTTTTCCTAAAATTTCACTTTCTTACATAAAAGACCTAGCATAATTTATAATCCTGGAAAGTTCATATATCTTTTAGGCTAGGAACATTTGTCAGAAAAAGATTAGAGCTGCTAAATCAGTTCTGACCCTTCAAAGGAGGGCTGTAACCAGCTTCCTTCTCCGAGAACTCAGTTCTACTACAAAGTTATGGGCAGGCAAACTATGATTCTGGCTTGTCACTCATTTTTGTAAATTAAGCTTTAATATAAATGTACCCACTGTTCATTTAGACAGTGTCCATGGCTGCTTTGGTGCTGTAATAACAGAATAGAGAGCAGCTGTGACAGAGACTACCTAACCCAAAAAGCCTAAAATATTTACATAAGGCTCTTTACAAAAATTTGGCCGGCCATTCCCACTTTAAACTACTATTTGGTGGTAAGACTTATGAAATTAAATTAACTCTAGGATGAGAAACAAAAATGTACACACTGTGATAAAGTATTCAGGTAGGTTAATAGTAGGAACACAGAAGACAAAAGGGAAAAAAAATCTCACATTACATGGATTTATTTCTAGAAGACAACCATTTCCCCAGTTCCCCCCCACCCTGCCCCCTAAATCAAATGACAGCATAATGCATTCCCTGGCATCCTACCTGTCCAGTGCTAGCTGGAGGTTGCACTTGTGTTATCGGGTATTGTGTTGGCACAGGTGGGACTCCAGTAGGTAATGCTGGCAAGACTCCAGGTGCCAATGAAACAGCTGGTGGCACTATGCTTGGTACTCCATAAGGAGGTTGAACTGGCTGCTGAGGAGGGGGAACAACAGGGTAACCAGACTGATAGCCATTGGATGGATAATATGGTGGTTGAGGAGGGACACTACTTATAGCAGAGGGTTGTGTATAGCCTGAGGGGGGAAGAAAAAAAGTGTTTAATCAGCTGCAGCAGAATGAGACATTTTAGCTGAATATAAACTTAATATCTAGGGAAAAAAAATACTGAGGCATGACTGGCTTTCCAAATTACCCTAAGTTGAAGGAACATTATTAGTGCCCTGGCACAGTTACTCTAGCCTCAAGTATCACACACAAAAATATCATTAACAAAATAGTTCTTAAACACTTCAAGATATACACACCTGGTAAAGGTACAGCAGTATTAATTTGATTCACAAATCTAGAGTACTCAGCATGAACCTAGAGAAGGAAGAACAAGTCAATAATTTGAATAAGGCAGATCTACAAACTATTAAGCCACCTCATTGGAATTAGAAACACGTACAATCCCAAATCCCCCCAAACTAGATTTAATTCTGTGGCATAAAATCATCCAGAAAGCCAAAAATCATAACAACGAGGAAATTTCTTTTTCTTTTTTTTTTTTAAAGAGAGAGAGAGAGAGAGAGAATTTTAATTTTTTTTAGTTTTCGTTTTTTTGGCAGACACAACTTTGTTTGTATGGGGTGCTGAGTGAGGATCGAACCCAACTGCACGCATGACAGGCGAGCGCGCTACCGCTTGAGCCACATCCCCAGCCCAACAACGCGGAAATTTCTAAACTGCTAGTACTAGTCAAAATTAATCATATCTACTGGCTGATGTGTCCTCAAGCTCCCTATTTTCTTCAATCTCTTCTTTACTACAAGCATCCTATGAACTGTAATTTCATGTACTAACAAAGAACAAGGAAGTTCAAGTGTTGGTAAATCAGGTTATATGCACAAAAACAAACAACAGTTCCCCAACAAGGTGCCCTTCAATACCAAAGAACACAAGGTTCAATGTATTCAACAGGAAACCCAATTTTCCATTAAGTGCTACAGAAAGTACTATGATTTACCTTTCAGTTATTTGTTTATAGAATAAAACAAGTGGATGGGCTGGGGTTGTGGCTCAGAGGTAGAGCGTTTGCCTTGCACATGTGAGGCACTGGGTTTGATCCTCAGCCCCACATAAAAAAAAAAAAAAAAAAAAAAAAAAAAAAAAA
>NW_026000079.1:2099912-2132339 GCF_001458135.2 Marmota marmota marmota | reverse complement strand
AAAAAAAAAAAAAAAAAAAAAAAACAAATAAAGATACTGTGTCCCTCCCATGACAATTAATTAACTAATTAATTTGAAAAAGATAAAGCAAGTGGAATGAATATCGAGCAACTATCCCAAAAGCACTGCTACTTGGTTTTATTTCATTATTTTTTTCGACACCTGAGCTCATGGGTTGCCCAGACTGGTCTGGAACACACACACTAAACCAATCTTCACTACCGCTCCTGAGCAGCTAGGACAATAGGCATAGTGTCATAGCTCTACTCTGCTCTTTGTTATGCTAACATAGCCAAAGAATGCCAGTGCAACCACCAAAAAACAACTCTAGAAAGAATCAATCCTACCAGCACCTGGGTTTCAGACTCCTGGGTTGCTAAACACAGAATAAATTTCTGTTCTTTTAGTCAACGCTATCCACAATACTTTGGTAACGCAGTCCCAGGAAACTAATACAGGTGGGAAAAAAAGTCCAACCCATTCCAAAATGGCAGTGGGTCTTCTGAATGATTATTAGACAAATATAACTGACTGTTGGGACTGAGATAGCTCAGTGGTAAGTGTATATTAAGGAACACTAACCTAAGCATGATAGGGGCCTTGTGTGGGCACCCGTTTTCAATCCCCAGCACCAAAAGAAGAATGAATACATATACAGAGAAAGAAATATAATACATATTTATATCAGTAACTCACTGTTTGCAAGAGATTCTCACAGAGCTTCTTGGCAGCAGCCAGACCTTCTGGTTTGGGATGACTGCAAAGAAATATGAAGCAGGAATTCAAAGGAGAAAATACAACATATAATTCTGTCTCATTTTTCATGCTATTTTGTCTTTCTCTGGGCAATGATACTTCTTGGCATAAGAAATACTTTAAGTTCATAAAATATTAGCTTTAACTGGAAGTTATTTTAAGCTTATCATAGCTCATTTATGATCACAGACTTATATAAGACCTAAGGACCTGAATACTAAAGACACACAGACTTAATTCAGTTATTTTTATGAACTAAATATTAAGTGATTACTCCTAGTGTTTACCTAAATCCCTAATATCATTAAGCCTTTTTTGCTTGTTTGTTCTGAATCATTCTAGCTTGTTACAGTCAAAATGACAAGAATTCTTCCCGATCCATCCGTACCTGATGTAAATATACATAGGTTCAAAAGCTTCTCGGCCTGATGCTGGCTCAATGCAGCCTGAACCTTTGCCCCGTAGGAAGACTTTGGCACCTGTTTCAATCTGAATGTGCTGCAAATAGGAGCAGCCTGGACCTTCCACTTTCTCCTTCACATTAAAAGTGGGCACAGCATGTTCTAGACCCACAAATAATTTATCTTGAACATAATGCATCTGTAGGAAGAACAAAATACATCAGATTAAACAGAAATTAAATAGTTAAATCCTAATCCTCGGGGTGGGGATATAGCTCAGTGTTAAGAGTGTTTGCCTAGCATGTGAGGCCTTGGGTTCAAACCCCACTACTTCCCCACACAAATACATACAAAAATCCTAATACTGTAGAAAACTGTTACACAAAATATTTTAATCCCCAAAACACATTTGATCACTTCTACAAGAATACTCTACAATTTCTAATACAAATTCTATCAAAAAGCTTAATTTAAATAAAAACTTCAGGTGCTGCGAGTGTAACATGCCTAGCATGTTCTAGGCCCTGGGTTCGATCCCCAGCACCACAAAAAAAAACATACAACAAAAACAGAAAACCCCTTCATATTCATGCATCTACCTTACCCACAAAATAAACACCTTATTCTATTCAACAAGAGATATTTGCAAAGCAAAAATCCAGGATCCAAATTCGAATAAGCACATTCACTTCCCTTCCACTGATTCAAGTCAATCAAAAAATCACAGCACAGAGTGGGCTGTAAAACTGGAGTAGAATGTTGGGTCGTACAGTCAGCCCCAAAATTTTCTCCAACGAGGGCTGCTCTCTTCAACCCTTTTTTCTAGGAGGAGTGTATCAGCAAAGTCTTGCTTCATCAGACTCAGCCTTCTTGGTCCTCCAGTTGCCATGAAGTTTACAAATACAAAATTAAAACTATTTTCACGTTGTACTGTTTATACCCTTTGCTCTTCTCAATCCCCTTCCTACATTATATCAGAATAAAGATATAGTGAGAACGTATTAGTAGCACACTAATAGGATACCAGTAGCAGATTAACTCTCAGGTCAGAATTTTAGGGGTTTTCCTTCACGCGTATTCACATACCATTTTTACAGAAACAACAACCCCTTGCCAAAACATACCCCTGACTGGAAGGGAGGCTTCTGGCCAACAGCTGGAGACAGCTGAGTAATGGGTGCTGGTTGGTGATAGACAGTGACTGTTGCACCATTAAAAGTTGGACTTGTCCCTGTGGCAGCCTTCACCACCCCATTGGTGATAATTTCCTTGATTCGGTTTACAGCTCCTAGGGAAAAATAAAGACAGACAGTATACTAAAGAACTGAATGAACTGACTGGTGCCCAATGACAAAGACAGGAGAAATGTTCAATTATTCAAAGCACTAATCCACTTTTTAGGTTAGCCAAAATATGTGGCTCCCCATACATGCTGGTGTGTAGCTGGTAAAGACTTCAGAAGAGCCATCAGGAACAGCTTGCAGATTTGATATACACAGCCCAAAACTTTGCGCTTCCCAAGAAATAATATGTGAGCCAAAACCATTACTTACTGTCCACTAATTCCCGTGTCTGGCCCTGAACATGAAGATACAATGGACGATCCCTACAAAGAGAAATGCAAAAGGCTGATCCCAAACTGGTCAAAAGCAAAGGAGCCAAATGGCTCACCAAAATTTTGAGGGAAAAAGGACTGAGGGGATTAGGGACCGAACCCAGAGGGGCTTTACCAATGAGCTATATCCCCAGCCCTTTGAACTTGTAATTCTCCTGCCTCAGCCTCCCAAATTGTAAGATTACAGGTGTACACCAACATGCCTGGCATGGCCAAATCTAAATTTTTTTTTTTTTAAAGAGAGAGTGAGAGAGAGAATTTTTTTAATGTTTATTTTTTAGTTTTCGGCGGACACAACATCTTTGTTTGTATGTGGTGCTGAGGATCGAACCCGGGCCGCACGCATGCCAGGCCAGCGCGCTACCGCTTGAGCCACATCCCCAGCCCCAAATCTAATTTGTAATGTTTGAAGTTTACAAACAAGAAATAGGAGCTTTTGCTGGTAGTTTCTAAGAACATGGCTTTATAGCTGAGGCTATAAATTTTCCTTGTTAAATGGCCCACAGAGAGGTCAAATCTGCTCATATGGATTCATGCAAATATATGCTTGAGTATCCAAAATAATGGGGAAAGAGTGATGATAACATACAAACTTTTAAAAGGTCCTGCATCGACTAAGAAGATACTTTAGATTCTAAAAGTCTAAAAGTTTAGATTTATATAATGAAGAAAGTAGTCAACGATTACATATGGCTAAGAAATGGCAGGTTTTAAAAAAAAATTAATAACCAAGTTCAAAACAGCAGCTAAAAAACCAGTCCTTTGTATTTTTATTTTAAGACGCATTCAAAATTAAAAGCCAATATTAAAAACACTGAATTTCCTGTTAGTGATGTAGCAAGGTGGAGAGCACAAGCTTAGCATGCTTCAGGCCCAAGGGTTAATCCCCAGCAGAAGAAAATATGTTTTAAAACAAAACAACAGCTGGGCGTGGTGACGCAGACCTGTAATCCCAGCTGCTCTGCAGGCTGAGGGAAGAGGATGATAAATTTAAGAGCAGCCTAGAAAATTTAGCCAAGACTCTGTCCAAAAAATGTTAAGGAGCTGGGGATGTATCAGTGGTAGCTTGCCTAGCATGTTATGAGGCACTGGGTTCAATTCAGAGCATCGTATATAAACAAATTAATAAAACATCTAAAAAATATGTATATATATATAAAAGGGATGGGGATGTAGTTTAGTGGTAGAGCACATGCCTATTACTCACCAGACCCTAGCTTCAAACCCCCCCCCCAGGACAGCAAGAAGAGATAGGAAAAACTTTAAAAAGGGTAAAATTTTATTTGTAATCTCGGACTAGGAAAACTGAGGCAGAAGGATCACAATAAGTACATAAGTTGTAACTCAATGTTCAAGGGCCTCTGGGTGCAACTGCCAGTACCACAATAAAAAATAACCAAGGCCATAGGTTCAATCCCTAGGTAGGCGCATGCGTGCGCGCGCGTGCGCGCACACACACACAAAAAAACCCCCACAGGGCTGGGGATATAGCTCAGTTGGTAGAATGCTTGCCTTGCAAGCCCTGGATTCTATCACCAGCACCACAAAAAACAATAACCAAATACCCAAATCCCCCAAAACAGGGCATGGTGGTGCATAGTTATTACCTTAACAACTCAAGAGATTGAGGCAGGAGGATTCTAAGTTGGAAGCCAGCCTCAGCAACTTAGCAAGACCTTTTCTCAATAAAAAATAAAAAGGTCTGAAAATGTAGCATGCATCTTGGTGTTAGAATACCCTGGGTTCAATCCAGTATCACTGGTGGGAGTGGGAGTCTCATTTCCTGAATACTTGTCAACTGAGAGTAAAGCTAAAATATTAATAATGAAAGAAAAAAATCTATTCTGCTGCCCTTCCTATCCCAGCAGAATACAACAGACCAGTATGGCAGTTATGTAAAAACGTGGATGTGTAACCGATGTGATTCTGCAATCTGTATACGAGGTAAAAATGGGAGTTCATAACCCACTTGAATCAAATGTACAAAATATGATATGTCAAGAGCTTTGTAATGTTTTGAACAACTAATTAAAAAAATTAAAAAAAAAAAAGAAACAAAAATCTAAATTGAGATTAATTGGATAATCTACAGCTAATGATCATCATTTAGTGTGTGGGGGGGGTGCTGATTAAACTCCGGGACACTTAACCATTGAGCCAGCCCTTCCAATTCTTTAAAAATTTGATACAGGGTCTTGCTAAATTACTTAGGGCCTGGCAATATTGCTGAGGCTGGCTTTGAACTTGGATCAATCCCAAATCACTGGGATTAAGACATGTGCCACTGCGCCAGGCTGAAATTTTATTTTAGGTACTGGGGATTGAACCCAAAGGTACTTTACCATTGAGCTAGATCTCCAGCCCTTTGTATTTTTATTTTAAGACACATTCTCACTAAGTTACTGAGGCTGGCTTTGAACCTGTGATCCTTTTGCCTCAGCCTCTCAAGCCACTGGGATTATAGGCATGCACCATCAAGCCTGACTGAACTTTTCCTTATTTAAAGGGAGGGACCAGAGATAAGTCAGTGGTAAAGCCTGTGCTTAGTAACATACTTCATGAAGCCCAGGTTCAATCCTAACCCATTTGTGGGGGGACAAATTCCACAGGAAAAAAGTTCAGAAGCATACATGTTAAATTTTGACCATTTGGAGAGGGGTTGTGACTCAGTGGCAGAGCGCTCGCCTAGCACATGCTAGACCCTGGGTTCGATCCTCAGCACCACATAAAAATAATAATAAAAAAAATGTTAACCATTATTACGTTCTTGTATGATTTCTTGTAATTTGTTTCTTACAATTTAAAAAAAAGTGAAATAAAATAGGAAAAGTGACAGAAAAATACCTGTCAACATCTTTTTTTTATTAAACTTTCAGTACCCAGGATTAAACATAGGGGCACTTTACTACATCCCCAGTCCTTTTACTTTTTATTTTGAGATGGGGTCTTGTGTAAATTGCCTAAGCTAACCTTAATTTATGAATCTCCTGCCGCAGCTTCCCAATTAACTGATATTACAGTCGTGCACCACTATGACCAGCTAGCTGCCAATATTTCTCACACCTATTTAAGAAGCCCAACATTATGCTGCAAATCATGCACCCCCACCCCAAACCAAACATCCTTTACATATATTACCTAGAAATGAAAAATATGAAATGAGTCAAATGCCCAATCCTTCCCCAAACCAGAGGACAAGCATACACACATACCCTGGTCCCACTTTAGCTTTCTCCTCAGTTGTCATGAACCTCCCTCGAGTTGACACAGCAGCTCCACTAAGTCGGCTGATCTAAAAGAAGAAAACATTCTATTAAAAAGATTATATATACATAGCAAAAAGTCACGATACATATAAATGTATACATAATTATGAATACATAATTATGTTGATAAAAAGATGCGGTACTTATGGATTTCAATGACAGCAAGATAAATTTCCATCACAACTCATTCATTCTATCAATTAAGGCAGGAAAAACTTCTATATCTTAAATTCTTATTCTATGGTTTCTTAAACAAACGGGATTCACCCATCTGTTTCATTACCACTTCTGCAGTTAAATTAAACTCGATCTGATTTTGAAAACATGAACCCAAATCCCCCTCACAGATATCTGACTTCTACTTGAGCTCAGATGTGTTTTTTTCTTTATTCACATGCCACTTTTCCCAAGAGTCCCAACTCTTTCGCACCTCGTCTTGTGTCTGTCCTCGAGTCAGCAAGTTCCTACACGTGAGGGGCACATCATTGATTTCTACTTCAGCTACCACCAGGTCATCCTTGCTTTTATTGCTAGTTAGGCCTTTGCCAGGGGCCTGAAGCTACAAAGACAAAGAAATTAGATTATGGTGTTTATATATAAAATACTCATTTAGTTGTCTAGTTTAAAACTATCCCTTAACTATTTCCATCATCTCTTTAATTCTTTACCTACCAACACTTTTTAAATTCAGTCTTCATAAAAGATATAAAAAGGAAATAAACAATGACACCAAGTACAGACAATTTATTTGAAGGCCACCATCAAGATTTGTGACCTTGACCCTGTGTGCACTTTTATGACCCCATCATCATGGAAACTCTATGAGCTAGAAGCTGCAAAATTCTAGAAAGAAAAATTAAAGGTCCAAATTTACAGTTCAATCCAGGGACTGTACATATAGTAAAATATACAGCATAGAGAGAATGAACAAACCCATACACCTCATTCATAAAATAGCCAAGTTACCTTCTGGTAACCCCTAATCACAACTCATCACATTCAACTAATTCTCTCCTTGCAATAATCTCAAAATCCCTTCAATATGAAAAAAAAAATCTAATCTGATTTCAATTTATTTTTAAATATTTTTTTTTTAGTTGCAGTTGGACACAATACCTTTATTTTAATGTGGTGGTGAACCCAGGGCCTCGCATGTGTTAGGCATCTGCTCTACTACAACCCCAGCCCCTAATCTGATTTCAATTTAAACCATGAACAACTCTAGAGCTGGGTCTGACAGTTACCTGGTGGTGGTGGTGGTGGGGGGGGAGCTGTTCAAGAAAAATAAAATGCTGTTTTACAGCACATGCCTACCATGAGTGAGACCCTAAGTTCGATCTCTAGAACCAGCAGAAAAAATTTAAAAATAAATAAATAAGTAAGTAAAAATAAAAACCTTGTTTAATGTAGATGTTAGATGCATTTTTTTAAATGTGGAGGCAAGCTGGGCATGGTGGTACATGCCTACAATCCCATCAACCTGGGAGGCTAAGGCAGGAGGATCCCAAATTTGAAGCCAGGCTCAGTAATTTAGCAAGGACATAAGCAACTTAGCAAGCCGGTCTCAAAAAAAAAAAAAGGGTTGGGGTGTAGTTTAGTGTTCAATGGTAAAGCATCTCGGGGTTCAATTACACACACACACCTCTAAAGGTAAATATCAAAATATCTATATTGTTGGACAGGAATTTGTGATAATCAAGTGTTCTATATCTGAGCAGTCCAATATGGTTACCATTAACCACCATGTTTCTCTATAGCTCTTTAAATGTGGCTAATGTGACTAAAAAATAGGATTTTATATTACATTTAATTTATATGGCTGTACATAACTGCAACTACCACACTGGACAGTGCCAGTATGTATTACCTATTAGAAAACTGAGGTTCAAGAGGGGATTTGGGGATAGTAAAGATGGTGGAACGTGATGGACATTATCACCCTAGACATATGTATGACTGCATATATGGTACAATGCTACATCATATACTGAGAAATGAAAAGTTGTGCTGCATTGTGTACAATGCATCAAAAACGCATTCTGCTATCATATACACCTAATTAAATAAAGAAAACTGAGGTTCAAGATGTCAAAGCCAGGTAGTATTTCGTCTAAATCCAGTATACTTTTATATTTCATGTTGCTTCCAGGAAATTATCCAGGGGTAGAGGGGGTTGAAACCAGGAATTGAAACCAAGGCCTTGCAGGCTAGGCAAGTGATATAACACTAAGCTACATTCCTGGTCCTTTTTATGTTATTCTGAGATAAGTCCTACTATGTTGCCCAGGCTGGCCTTGAACTCGTGTTACTACTGCTCCAGACTCTTGAATCACTGGGATTATAAGAATGTACCACCTGGGCTGGGGATGTGGCTCAAGCGGTAGCGCGCTCGCCTGGCATGCGTGCGGCCCGGGTTCGATCCTCAGCACCACATACAAACAAAGATGTTGTGTCCGCCGATAACTAAAAAATAAATATTAAAAAAAATTCTCTCTCTCTACTCTCTCATAAAAAAAAAAGTTAAAAAAAAAAAGAATGTACCACCCTGCCTCAACTATCATTTTAAAGATTAATTTTAAGAGAAAAAAAATGAGTCTAAATATTCAAGTACTATTCCTTTGCCAATATGCTAATTTTGTTGTTGCAGTACTGAGACTGAACGCAGGATGTTCTTAACCATTGAACTACATCCATACCCCTTTTTATTTATTTATTGTTTAAATTTTGAGACAGGGCCTTGCTACATAGCTCAGGATGGCCTCAACCTTTCCATTCTCCTGCCACAGGCTCTGGAGTTGCTGGGATTACAGGTGTGTGCCACCATTCCCAGCTGTCAATGTGCTTTTAATTTTTTATTTTTTTCCTCAAAGACCTTAGAAAGGGATAACTGACCTATATAATCTTTGCAAATCATAAAAAATACTGATTGTGTGTGTGTGTGTGTGTGTGGTGTGTGCTTGGGATTGAACCCAGGGCCTTGTGCATGCAAGGCAAGCATTCTACCAACTGAGCTATATCCCTAGTTCCTCTATACTGAATTTTTAATTCACTAAAATTTCTCTCTAACTCTCAGAACTTTAATATTTCAGCATCCAAACAGGTTATTTGTTTTGGCCTTACTGATAAACATTCTATAGAACTGGAAGGCTCAAAAAAAATTGCATATTCAAACACAGAACTTATATCTTCACAGGAATGATGGGACTGTAAAGACTAATTTAAGTCAATTTTTTTTTCAAGCAGTAATTACAAGGGAAAGAGATACTATGGAACACAATTCTAGAGGCTTTCAACCAAAAAAATGAACAACCAATTGTATGAGGTGACCTTGAAGTCACCTGTGCCTGTGCCCACAATTAACAAATCTTGTGTTACTTTACTCTCACGAGCCTAATTTTCTTCCTGTGTTAACCAGCAATAATCATGATTGCAAAGATGTTTTTTTTTTTTTTTAAGTTTATAAAGGACCCAGGTGGTGATGCATGTCTATAGTCCTAGCAACTGGAGAGGCCGAGGGAGGAGGATTACAAGTTTGAGCCCAGTCTCAGCAACCTTGTGAGATTCTGTCTCAAAATATAAAATGGGCTGGGGATGTAGTTCAGTACCTGGGTCAAATCCTCAGTACCCCTTCCCCCCAAAAAAGTTTAAAAAGTTTACAAAGCATATTTTGTAATTATACCACTAGACATTATCATCATTATTCTGTATATAAATTCTTGCTTTCTATGGCTAAGTAAAAGTTTCAGGGCTGGAGCTGTGGCTCAGCAGCAGAGCGCTCGCCTTGCATGTGTGAGGCCCTGGGTTCGATCCTCAGCACCACATAAAAATAAGTATAAAATAAAGGTATTGGATCCAACTACAACTAAAAATAAATAAAAGTTTCCATCAGCTGGGTTCCGTGGTGCACACTGTAATCCCAGGAGCTTTGGAGGCTGAGACAGGACAACTTCAAGTTCAAAGCCAGCATCCGAAAAAGCAAGGTGCTAAACAACTCAAGTGAGACCCTATCTCTAAATTAAATACAAAATGGGGCTGGGGATGTGGCTCAGTGGTTGAGTTCCCCTGAGTTCAATCCCTAGTAACCCCCCCCACAAAAAGTTTCAATCAGACCCCTTCTAAGCGTTAGATTCTAATTATACCAGAAATTTTATAAAATAACACCCTCATAATCTATACGAAAATAACACACCCAAATACAAATTATAACTCTATTTTAGTTAAAGTTTAATAACACAGTTATTAAAGTTAGTAGATTCTAATTAGAAGCAACACTCTTAAATTCAGTTAATTTACTTGAATTATTCTGACTTCAGGAACAAAGTAAGTATATCAAAAACAGATTTCAGGGCTGGGATTGTAGCTCAGCAGTAGAGCGCTCACCTAGTGCAAGGCCCTGGGTTCGATCCTCAGCACCACATAAAAATAAATAGATAAAATAAAGGCATTGTATACAACTACACCTAAAAAATAAATATTAAAAAAAAAAAAAAAAAGATTACAGAGGCTGGGGTTATGGCTCAGTGGTAGAGCGCTTGCCTAGCATATGTGAGGCATTGGGTTCAATCCTCATTACCACATATAAATAAGTAAATAAAGTTCCAACAACAACAAAAACAGGTTACATTGCTTTTAAATGATTAAATCAATAGAACTTGAGTGAAGCATACAAGCACAAGTTACTCAATCCATAAATGAAACCAGCCCAATCAAAACTGCCATCTAAAATATCATCAGTAATGCTCCAAAACTAAACAATATTTAAATTACGGCATCCCTATTCTCCTTCATTAACAGTAACAAATATGAGATTACAGCATTATAAAACTCCTAAAATTGCAATTAGCCCAGACGTTGATTTTGAATACCTTCTCAGCAGCATTCTGTGTTGGTTTCAGCTTCCCTTTGGCCATGAGCATGGCATTGATCTTGGCAGCCACAGCAGCAGCAGCATCCAAGGCTCCTGAGGGAGCAGCTGTGGCAGCCCCAGGACTTCCCCCACTGCTGGAGACCTCACCACCTGGGGCCGCCGGTGGGAGGAAGAGAAGTGGGGCTGGAGCAGGTTGGTCCCATTTGCTGCGGCGCCTACGGGTAGAAAAAGGAAAACATTAAGCCCTAAAGCGTTCTTGTGTACCATTCTTCCCTTACTATGCCTCAGCACCCCATTTCCCGTCTATCATGTTCCATATTCGTCTACCTCCTACCAGGTCTAAAATTCCCATCTCTCCTTAGACAAGTACAGCATTTCCTTCAAACCCCATTTCTTTCAATCCTTTCCTAAACTCTTCCTTTCCCCATAACCTCAATCGAAAGACTTCTCTCGGTCCCACATGCCCTTATTTTTTGCCTTCTCCTTGCCTCGCACTTCCATAAATTCCTGGTTCCCTTCCCCTCCGATCCTTGCCAGCCCTTTTCAGGGGCCCGAGGCCTGCTCAATACCCTTCTCCCTAAAAATCTGGCCTTCCATTAAGCTTAAGTACCCCTCCACGCATACGCAGCTTCCCATGGTCCCTCCGCCTCTACTATGCCCTCAAACTCGCTACGATGCCCTCGCCCACGAAGCTTTACCCTCCAGCTCCAGGATGTGTCGCGCTCCCCGCGGACATGGCGACCGGCTCTACTCAACCACCCGCCAACTACCCCACTACCACTTTCCCGTCACTTCCGTCCCCAACGCCCTTACGCACACCCTCTTCCGGTCGCGAGGCCGAGCGGTTCCGGTGAAAATGTCGATTCCGATTGGACACTTGGTGATTTAATGGCGTCTGGAGTTTCTGAGACAAGGTAAGGTGTGACTTTCCGGCTTGCGCTTTGCCCTCAAGAAGAATGGCTGCTACACTTAATTTAAATGCATAGTTTTCGGGGCGGGGGGGGGGCGGTGGCGGAGCGGGCTGCCTGAGAGAATCCATCTTTGTTGTGGGCACATTGGTAAACCAGGAGACAATACGCATGAGTCAGGGAATTAATCAGGTTTTCCCCCGAATTCTAGTGCGTTTGCGTGGCGTCTAAACCTCTACCCAGGGCGAAAGCCTTCCTGTGGCTCCCATTTCGTTTCAGTTACCTGTTAAGGGAAAGGGAAATGATTCGTTCCAAAGGTCATTTAAAGCCTCTCTGGTTTTTTTTTTCATTTCCGTGCGCCTGGCAATGTGTGTCGAGACATGCCGCCGTCTTGCCGTTCTGTACTCGACGTGGCCGAATAGCGCGCGGGCAGCTACGTAGAATAGAGTTGTATAGTAAGCATCAGGACAAGGTGCTCGGGTTGCGGGGACAATTAAGAAAAGGAAGTTAACACAGCCGGTTGAGGCCTGGAGAGGCCTAAGTTATGAAACGGGCTCTTCTGGGGTCTGCGACATTTGGTTTGGCCGGCCGGATATCGGGGCTAGATAATGAAAAGTCTTGACTGCCAAGGCGTTTGAGTTAATACGGGAGGCCAGTTTTTCTTTTTATCCCTTTTCCGTACTGGGAATTGAACCCAGGGGAGCCTTCCCACTGAGCTACATCCCCAGCCCTATTTATTTTTTATTTTGAGACAGGGTTTCGTTAAATTGCTTAGGGCCTCACTAAATTGTTGAGGCTGGCCTCCAACCTGTGAGCCTCCTCAGCCTCTCAAATCGTGGGATCACAAGATTACAGGCCTTCGCCACCAAACCAGACAAGGCCAGGACATTTCAACATATAGGGTACCTTGGAGATGCCAGAAAATCTAGATGGAATAATAAATAATATAGAATGCTTTCTTTTTCAAAGATGTTTACATTGCAAATATGATTAATAGAATACAAATTCATTTAAAAATCGACTTATGGTGTTTTACTTTCAGTATTTAATAAATAAAGTGAATTCCTTACAAAAGCCATCTTTATCATGTGAACCGACAGGTGTATACACACACACACACACATATACACACGGGTGCCATTATATTTCTGGATTATTTTTATTTTATTTTATTTTGAGACAGGGTCTTGCTAAAATGCCCAGGCTGGCCTCCTGCCTCAACCTCCCATGTCACAGAGATTTCAAGTGTATGCCACTACACCTAGTTTAACAAGAATTTTTTGCAGGGTTGGGGTTGTGGCACAGCAGTAAAAGCACTCACCTAGCTTGTGCAAGGCTCTGGGTTTGCACCGCAGCACAACACATAAATAAATAAAGTAAAAAAAAAAAAAGAATTTTTTGCGGGAACAAGTGTTAAATTTTAGCAATTTGGTAGGACTGATGTAATCTTATAAGTATTCTTTTTTTATGTATTATTACAAATAATTCTGTTACTAGACTTTTTTTTTTTCCCCCTGCATGTGTGTGTTTTTTTACTGCGGATTAAACTCAGGGCCATCTACCACTAAGCTATAAACCCCAGCCCTTTTTTATTTTTTCTTTGAAACAGGGTCAAAACTGAATTGCCAAGACCAATCTGGAACTTGTGATCCTCCTGCCTCAGCCTCCCAGTTACTGGAATTACAGGTACACAACAAATCACCTATGTTAATGGTAGTTTTCTTAATGTTGAACACTCCTTCTATTTTCAAATAATCTAATTCATCTTGAGACATCATTCTTTTAATACGCGACTGGATTTGATTTTCTGATATTTTGTTTATGAGTTTTGCATCAGTATTCACAGGTGAGCTTTTGGTATTTTAAAAATTGTAATTGGGGCTGGGGATGTGGCTCAAGTGGTAGCACGCTTGCCTAGCATGCGTGAGGCACTGGGTTCGATTCTCAGCACCATATAAAAACAAAAAATAAAGATATTGTGTCCACCTAAAACTAAAAAAATATATATATATTTTTTTTAATGTAATTGTGGGGACTAGGGATGTAGCTCAGTGATAAGAGTGTTTGCCTAGCATGGGCCAGGCCCTTGGTTCAATCCCCAGTACCCCCTCTCTTTAAAAAAATAAAGTTATGAATTTATGCTAGCTTTGAAAAATTACTTGGCAAACATTTAATTTTTTTTTCTCTTCTTTGAGTAATTTAGGGATTATTGTCCCATTTAGATTAGATTTGAGGTGGGCCGGGTGGCATATGCCTATATCCCAGCAGCTTGGGAGGCTGAGGCAGGAAATTCACAAATTCAAAGCCAGCCTACGCAACTTAACAACGCCCTAAACAACTTAGGGAGAAGTTGTTGCAAAATAAAAAGGGGTGGGGTGTGGCTCAGTGGTTAATGTACCTAGGTTCAGTCCCTGGTATGGGGATTGGGGGGCTGGACTAGAGCTAGGGACATAGCTCAGCGGTAGAGTGCTGGACCTATATCTTATGCAAAGCCCTAGGTTTGATCCCAAGTACTGCAAGGACAACAAAGGTTAGACTGACCTGGCTTCTAAAAATCATCAGAATCTGGAAGCTTTACAGTGATCCTTGATACTTTAAAAACTTTTCAACTTTTTTTTTTTTTTTTAACCAAATTAGATCAAGCTTATATTGTGTACACGAAGAGAGTTGGCCAGTGGCTATCTCACCCGAAACCCAGGACAGAGAACAGCCCAGCTCTCAGGGAAGAAAAGGTCTTTATAGCACGAAAAGTTACAAAGGGGGTTGTCTTAGGAATTTATAGCCAACAGGGTTCTGGCAAACATAATACAAGAGCAGTTAACAGATTAATGATTTACATGGCTTGATATTTCAAGGTAGGGAGTAAATTCAGATCCCAACATCAGAATTTATAAGACGCTGCTGAGGTTTCAGAGAGGGGTGTTATCTGGTCATGGAGAGCCAGGCATGGATGGTCAGCTCCTTATGTAGTTATTCATCTGTTCAAGATTCTTATTTTTTTTAAATAATTTTACTCATATAATTTTCCTTAAAAAAGCTCATCCATTTTACCTAGAATTTTAAATGCTTCGCTTGAAATTTACCATAGGACCCTCACTTTTTATCATTTATATGGCTATTTCTCTTCTCTCTTTTTGGTTTTCTCTTTATTTTCCTTAGCCTGGCTAAGATCTTGTCTATTCATAAAACCCAGCTTTTAGTTTCATTCATCAATTTGTTCATTAATTCCATGTTAATTTATTTTTTTTTTTTAATATTTATTTTTTAGTTTTCGGCGGACACAACATCTTTGTTTGTATGTGGTGCTGAGGATCAAACCCGGGCCGCACGCACGCATGCCAGGTGAGCGCGCTACCGCTTGAGCCACATCCCCAGCCCTTAATTTATTTTTATGAATTATTTTTTTTAAACCAGGATTGAATCCAGGGGCACTAAACTATGAGCCATATCCTCAGTCCTTTTTATTTTTTTAAGTTACTTAGGGCCGCGCTAAATTACTGAGGCTGGCTTTGAAGTAGCAATCTTGCCTCAGCCTCCCAAGTTGCTTGGATTACAGGCATACATCACTGCACCTGGCTATCTTTGCACTATTCTTTTTTTTTCCAATTTTTTCCCTTTTATATATGTATATGTATATGTGTATGTATATATATATATATATTAGTTGTCAATAGACCTTTATTTATTTATGTGTAGTGCTGAGGATCAAACCCAGGGCCTCACACATGCTAGGCAAGCGTTCTACCACTGAGCCACAACCCCAGCCCCCTTTGCACTATTCTTGTACTTTCTCTGTAAGTCTAAAATTTTACTAAAATTTTAAAAAGGAAAAATGTTTAAAGATTTTTTGTGTGTATGGTCTGGGAATTGAACCTGGAGGTGCGCTCACACGGAGCTACGTCTCCAACCCTTGTTATTTTTTCTTTTGAAACAGGGTCTCTCTAAATTCCTTAGGTTGCCCAGCTGGCCTCACACATGTAATCCTCCTGCCGCAGCCTTCAGAGTCACTGGAATTATAGATGTGTGCCACTGCACCCAGCACAGGAAGAAAACATTAAATAAGGCAATACATTATTAAAATAACAAACCTTTAAAGTAAAAAAGTACAGGTATTGGGGGATAGTGCAGTGATAGAACATAGGCCCTGGGTTTGATCCCCAGTATCACAGAAAGAGAAGAAAAGGGGAAAAACGGTAAAAAGGACAAACAACCCCCTGAAGCCCCCCTTGGGAATTGAACTGCCAGAAAAACACCAGTCTTGAACAGGTGAGTCTCAAATCACTGTGACGGGCATGTCTGCCTCTCCAATAAATCATGATCTCCAGTGCAAGGGATAATGGCAAAAAAGAACCATTACCACAGTTAAATTCCTGTGAGGACATTTTCATCAATCACCCTCTCAAGGATGATCTGAAGGGCTGGGGATGTGGCTCAAGCGGTAGCACACTTTGCCTGGCATGCGTGCGGCCCGGGTTTGATCCTCAGCACCACATACAAACAAAGATGTGTCCGCCGAAAACTAAAAAATAAATATTTAAAAAAAAAACTCTCTCGCTCTCAAAAAAAAGAGTTAAAAAAAAAAAAAAGGATGATCTGAATAGTGGTGGCAAACAGAAACTTCCTAGTAAGCAAAATTTGTGACATAATCCAATTTTCTCACCAAGGAACTCACATCACTTCAATAAACCTGGGTCACCCAACTGGTACTGGGAACTGACTTGTCCTGTCACATACCTTGTCACCAGCTTTGACTACCCTTTCAGTGTTAATGGGGTACCTGTCAGTGTGCCTTGGGGGATGCGAAATAACTTTCAAAGTTTGACTGGTACGTGGTACTGATCTAGAGGGTTTGTCTATTTTCTCCCTTTTTTTTTTAATATTTATTTTTTAGTTGTAGTTGGACACAATACCTTTATTTTATTTATTGATTTTTATGTGGTGCTGAGGATCGAACCCAGGGTCTCGCACGAGTGAGGTGAACACTCTATCACTGAGCTACAGCCCCAGCCCTACTTTTCTCCCTTTTAATTAAAAATTCTGCTAGGGAAAAACTATACAGCCATGGTCTGGGTAAAGATTATTTGGATTTAATTCCAGAGGCTCAGACAATGAAAGAGAAAACAGAAACACAGGATTACATCAAAGTAAAAAGCTTCTTAATAGAAAAGCAAACAATCGACAGTATGATGAAACAACCTACAGATTGGGAGAAAATATTTACAAATCACAGCTGATAAGAGGCTGATATCCAAAACACATAAGGAACTCAAACAACTCAATAGCAAGAAGATAAATGAACTGATTTTAAAATGGGCAAGAGCTGGATGCAGAGGGACATGCCTGAAATCCCAGTGACTCAGGAGGAGAGATAGGAGGGTTATAGGTTCAAGGCCAGCCTCAGTAATTTAGTGAGAAGGCCTAACAACTTAGTGAGACTCTGTCTCAAAGTAAGAACTAAAGTGGGCTGGGGAGTGCAGCTCAGTGGTAGCACCCTTGGGTTCAATTCTCAGTACCAAAAATAATAAAAAATAAATGATTTAAAAAATTAAAAATCGGCCTAAATAAATATTTTTCAAAAGATGATATACAAATAATCAACAAATATATGCAAAAAAGCTGAATGTCACTAATCATTAGGGAAATTCAAATTAAACCAAAATGAGATTATCTTCTCACACCTGTCAGAATAGCTACTATCAAAAAGATGAAAGAGGCCTAAGGCTGTGGCTCAGTGGTAGAGCACTTGCCTAGCATGTGTGAGGCACTGGGTTCCAGTTCTCAGCACCACATAAAAATAAATAAAATAAGGTCCATCAACAACTATAAATACATTTAAATAGGGGGGGGTCTGGGAATGTGGCTCAGCAGTAGAGCATGCGCCTAGCACATGTGAGGCCCTGGGTTTTGATCCTCAGCACCACGTAAAATAAATAAAATAAAGGTATTGTGTCCAACTACAACTAAAAAAAATAAATATTAAAAAAAATTTTTAAAAAAGATGAAAGATACCAAGTGTTGGTAAGGGTATGTAGAAAAGGTAATCCTTGCATGCTGTTGAAGGAATGTAAATAAGTATAGCTATTCTGGAAAACAGCATGGAAGTTCTCAAAAAACTAAAAATACCATATGTTTTATTTCTATGTATATAGCCAAAGCAATTGTATTAAATATGTTAAAAAGATAATCTGCATTTCCATGTTCATTGCAGCATTATTAACAATACTCAAGTTATGGAATCAACCTAAGTGGCCCATCAACAGATAGATGGATAAAGAAAACAGGGTGGGCCAGGCATGGTGCCACAGGCTCGTAATCCCAGCAGCTAGGGAGGCTGAGGCAGGAGGATCACAAGTTCAAAGCCAGCCTCGGCAACTTAATGAGGCTATAAGCAACTTAGTGATACTGTGTCTAGAAATAAAAATATAAAAAGGGCTGGGGATGGGGATGTGGCTCAGTGGTTAAGTGCCCCTGGGTTTAATCCCTGGTTGAAAGAAAGAGGGGAGGGAGGGAGGAGGGGAGGGGAGGGAAGGGAAGGAAGAGAAAGGAAGGAAGAAAAGAAAGGAAGGGAAAGGGAGGAAAGAAAAGAAAGGGAAAACATGGTGGGTTTGTGTCAGGGCACATGCCCATAATCCCAGCTGGCCTGAGGCAGGAGAATTAAAAGTTCAAGGCCAGCTGTGGCAATTGAATGAGGCCTTCTCAAAATAAAATGGGGTCCAGGGATGGAACTCATCGTCAGAGTGCTTGCCTAGCATAAGCAAGGCCCTGAGATAAATCCCCAGCTACAAAAAGAAGAAAATGCAATATAGTGCACAATGAACACAATTCAGCCTTTAAAAAGAAAATGCCTCGTGTGCTGGTGAATGCCTGAAGTCCCAACAACTCAGGAGACTGAGGAGGGGAGGTCATTGAGCCCAAGATTTCAAGCCCATCTCAAATAAAATGAAAATGAAAGGAATTTCTATCACGTGCAACAACATGGATAAACCTAGAGGATATTATGCTAAATAAAACAAATACTGTGTGATCTCACATGCTGAAATTAAAACAAATGAACTCATAGAATCAGAGAGTAGAATGTTGATTACTAGAGGCTGGGCCAATAGGGGACCACGAAGATGTTGGTCAAAGGGTACAGTGTTTCAGTTAGACATATTATATGTAGAGTTTTTTTTAGACATAGCCTAGTGACTAAAATTAATAATAGTGTATTTTATATTTCAAATTGGGAAGAGTCAATTTCAAACATTCTTACCACAAAAAATGATAAGTATTTAAGTTAGGTGCAGTGGTGCACACCTATAATCTCAGCAGGTCAGGAGGCTGAGGCAAGAGGATCTGCGATTCAAAGCCTGCCTCAGCAAAAAGCAAGGCACTGGGGCTGGGGATGTGGCTCAAGCGGTAGCGCGCTCGCCTGGCATGCGTGCGTGCGGCCCGGGTTTGATCCTCAGCACCACATACAAACAAAGATGTTGTGTCCGCCGAAAACTAAAAAATAAATATTAAAAAAAAAAGGGAGAAAATAGACAAACCCTCTAGATCAGTACCACGTACCAGTCAAACTTTGAAAGTTATTTCGCATCCCCCAAGGCACACTGACAGGTACCCCNTCAGCAGGTCAGGAGGCTGAGGCAAGAGGATCTGCGATTCAAAGCCTGCCTCAGCAAAAAGCAAGGCACTGGGGCTGGGGAATGTGGCTCAAGCGGTAGGCGCAGCTCGCCTGGCATTGCGTGCGGTCCGGGTTCGATACCTCAGCACCACGTACCAACAAAGATGTTGATGTACCGCCAAAAAACTGGAAAAATAATTAAAAAAAAAAAAAAAAAAGCAAGGCACTAAGCAACTCAGTGAGACCCTGTCTCTAAATAAAATACAAAATAGGGCTGGGGATGTGGCTCAGTGGTCGACTGCCCCTGAGTTCAATCCCCGGTACCAAAATAAAATAAAATAGGCTGAGAATGTAGCTGCATGGTAGAGCACCCCTGGGTTCAATCCCCAGAACAGGGGGTCAGCCGGGGGTGGAGGGATGGCAGACAGAGGATTTAGTCCGTGTAGAGATGCAAGAGAATGGAGCACTTGTGCTGAGAGAAGCAGAAAGAAGAACCCAGTGAGAAGCAAAATAAGAATTGAACTTCTGTTGAGAGCCACAGCCGAAGGGGCCCCAGCAAACTTCCAGCTGCCGGCTGATGATTGGCTCACAGCGGCCCCAGCAACATCTAGCTGATTGGCTCCTCTGCGGTGATGCTCATTGGGCTGTTTCCCTGCCCTTTCAGACCACGGAGCTGCTCATTGGGGGACTTTTTTGGCTCCGCCCACGTGACCCAGCCAATGGGCCTCAAGAGCAGGAGGATTGTGGGAGGGGGAGAGAAGCTTGTGTGGGAGAGAGAGGCTTGTGGAAAGCCGGTGGTGGCAGTTGAGGCTCTGAGGGTTTTTCCTGAGAGGCTGTTTTGTTTGGCGTGTGTGGTTCTAAAAATAAAGTTAGTTTCTTTTGACAAGTGGCTCCTGATTGTGCCCAGCCAGACTGCTGCAAACTTCCCTGAAGGCTGTTCTGTTCTGTCTTTCCATTATCTCAGCTGAATCTGTTCAGATCTACTGAAATTGTAAAATTGCATTTAGGACCCTAAACTTTCAGGCTAACATTCCCACACACTGCAGTGGAGACTGGGAAGAGAAGATGGACATGGGGAGGCAAAAGGGTGAGAATTTTTTAAGGGTTCTGATATAATCAACTTCACCCTCTTCTTGGATATCTGGGTCATCATTAAGTGGCCACTTGGGGAATTTCTGTTACTCTCAATGAAACAGGCATTATAGAAAACCTGAAGGAAGGGAGTGACCGTGGAACCTGATCTGGAAAGAAAAGGATTTAAGAACACATATGGAGCTAGGGGCAGTGGTGCATGCTTGTAATCCTAGTTCAGGAGGCTGACGCAGGAAGATCTTAAGTTCAAGGACAGCCTTCCCACTAGCAAAAACTTGTCTCAAAATTAAAAAATAAGGGGCTGGGGCTGGGCCTCAGTGGTAGAGCACTTGCCTCACATGTGTGAAGCACTGGGTTCGATCCCAGCACCAAATAAAAATAAAATAAATATATAAACATTTTTTTAAAAATAAAAAGAACAGAATGCCCCTGGGTTCAATCCCTAGTACTGCAAAGACAAAAACAAAACCAGAACACACATGGAGGGATTGACCTTGAACAGAAAGAGCTACTTCTTCCTGAGAATCCAAAAAGTTCTTGAACCCACCATGGTGGCATGATCATGCACGCCTGTAATCCCAGTGGCTCCAGAGGATATGAGGCAGGAGGATCACAAGTTCAAAGTAGCTCAGTGGTAAAGCACCTGCCTAGCATGCATGAGGACCTGAGTTCAATCTCCACCATCACATGAAAAATAAACAATAACAGGAAAATCATTAAAAAGAAGAAGCAGCAGCCAGCCTCAGCAACTTAGTGAGACTCTATCTCAAAATCAAATAAAAAATGGGCTAGGGATGTGGCTTAGTGATTAAACCCCCTGGGTTCAATCCCTGGTACAAAAACACTTTTTTTTTTTCATGAATTTATAAAGAGATTGATTTAATTATTCTGTAAGCATAGTAATACATAGCTATTAGTACTGTTTACACTTGTTGAATCAGTCAACACAAGTTTGCCTAAGTGAACACCATCTGATCAGTGTCAGCCCCTTGCTTCATGAAGTCAGACAATTGTCAATAAACTGGCCACTATCAGTCTTACCAGAGTAACCATCTGCTAAAGATAATGTCTTTCTACTTAAATCTCTAAAAATCTACCAATCCCTGAACTCCAGCCTCCCCAGAATCCTACAACTAGAATATTTTCACTCTGCTCTGCTGGGAGAGATGAGTATGCCTACCATCTCTCTTTTACTAACGTAAGTAATAAATTTGGTAAACATAGTTGTCGCCAGCTGGCTGGGCTGGCAAATAAAAACCCACACGAGCACAGAAATATCTTTTTCCGGGGTCAGGTACAGCTCTGAGACCTCAGCTCCCATGCCTGAGGGCAAGGGGAGCAAGGGAGGCAAGAGGCAAGAAAGCGAGCCACCCCAGCCCCTCTATTCATTTAGGGGAAAGACATTTATAGAATATTCCACCCAAATAAGGCAAAGGATTGGGCTTGGAAGGGTGGAGTCTTGCTTGGTGATGTCCTGTGGTCAGCAGGTTGATTGACATCTTGGAAAGCCACACCCATCTTAGGTGCTATGTGGGATCACAGGCAGAGCAAGAGAAAAGGCACACATATGTGACACAGACCAATCAGGCAGCAACATCAGGCCAGTCCCCTCATACAATCAAATGCGCATAGCTCACATCCACAGCCCATGGCTGGCTGGCGACACATAGTCTGCTCCCTTCTACCCTAAAAATTACTATTCATCAATCCTTCATCCCTTCATTCAAGCCAGGATGCTTCTCATTACAAAAGCAGAAAATCAAACTCAAAATGACTTAATAATAAAATGTATCATCTCCCAATACTAGAAATTTAAAGATAGTGCATGCTCAGTTTCTCTACTCTGTCTGCCTCCATTGAAGTATGGGACTTAGATTGGCTTCCTTCATGGTGACAAAATGAGTGCAGGCACAGTTGGGCCACATGCTGTTAGGTCCAACAAGAAAGAGAAATACCCTCTGCCACTCAGAATAAAAACCATTCTTCCATTTTGGTCTGATTGGGTTAACTTGTGCACTAACAATGGTCATCTGAGCAATATCATGAATTGATTAGCCTTTGGTTTAAGCCTTGGCTCTTGAACCATTTGCAGCCTTGAGATGGAGAAATCTCTTTGTGTGTGTCTGTCTCTCTCTCTCTCTCTCTATATATATATATATATACACATATATACATGTAGAGAGATATTTTATATATATATATATATATATATATATATATATATATGCATATACTTTTTTAAAAAAACAAGAGACAACGTCTTACTAAGTTGCCCAGGCTGGTCCTGAGTAGGTGGGACTATAGGCATGCACTACCACATCCACTTTAAGATGTGTATTGTAATTGGTTAAACTAATCAGGATCAACTCCTAGAGTTAGGAATAGATTTAGCCTCTTCCAGGTCATGTAGGCTTATAGGGGAGGAATGATATTGGAACAAAATTAGGTCCTTTATAAAGGAGGAAGGGAGAAATGGATTTGGGAAGGCCACCAACAGCATTCGGAGAGCTGCTGGACCTTTTCTTCCATGGGTTTGTCCAATACCCACTTTCTTCCTAAGACTCCTAAATCCAGATCTTCAAAAGATGATGTCTATTTCCATTGGCCAACTGCATATTGGATCTGCTATAACCAAGTGGTTCACAAACATTTTGACCCATTTCGACCTGTTTCCGGCTCCCTTCCTCCCACCCCCTCTCTCTATTGTGTGTGTTGTGTTTCCCTCTGTGCTGGGTATCAAGCCTAGGGCCTTCTACATGCCAGGCAAGTGCTCTGCCATTGAGCTATGCCCCCGTCCCCTCGTTGTGGGTTGTAGTTTCAATTTGCTTTTTCCTTATGATTGATGAGGGTGAGCATCTTATCTGCTTATGCTATTCTCATTTCTTCTTTGGTGAAGTAGCTGTTCAAATCTTTTGCCCATTTTAAAAATAAGCTTGTTTTCTTTTTACTAGTGAACTTTGATAAGTCTGTTATCAGCACTGTAATTTGCAAATATTGTCTCACAGTCTGTGGCTTGTCTTTTCATTCTCTTAATCATATTTTCAGAGTGGAAATTTTTTTTTAAATGTTTGTTTCTTAGATTTAGGTGGACACAATATCTTCATTTTACATTTATGTGGTGCTGAGGATTGAACCCAGTGCCTTCTGCATGTTAGGCAAGCGCTCTACCCCTGAGCCACAACCCCAGCCCCCAGAGTGGAAATTTTATTGAGTGAAAATTTTATTGAAGTTCAATTTATCAGTTTTTAAAAATATTTTTAAGTTGTTGAGGGACGTTTATTTTATGTATTTGTATGTGGTGCTGAGAATTGAACCCAGTGCCTCACACATGCTAGGCAAGCGCGCTACCACTGAGCCACAACCCCAGCCCAATTTATCAATTTTTTATTTTATAAAGGCTTTTGATTTTCTAACTGAGAAATCTTTTTTTAAAATATTTATTTTTTAGTTTTAGGTGGACACAATATCTTTATTTTATTTTTAGGTGGTGCTGAGAATCGAACCCAGTGCCTCACGCATGCTAGGTGAACGCACTACCACTTGAGCCACATCCTCAGCCCTTAACTAAGAAATATTTACCTAAACTACAGCCACAAAAGATTTATCCTTTGCTTTCTTCTAGAAGTTTTGGGGTTTATGATCCATTTTGAGTTATTTTTTGTGCATGATGTGAAGAACGGATTGAAGTTTTCTCTTTAAAAAAATACTTTTTAGTTCTAGATGGACACAATACCTTTATTGTGTTTATTTATTATGTGGTGCTGAGGATCAGATCCAGCGCTTCACATGTGCTCGGCAAGTGCTCTACCACTGAGCTACAGCCCTGGCCCTGAAGCTCTCTCTTGTACTCTTTTTTGGGGGGTAGTACCGTGGATTTCAACAGAATGCTTTAATACTGAGCTGTATCCCCAGGCCTTTCTTCCTTCTTTTCTGTCTTTCTTTCTTTATCCATTCATTCATTAGTACTGGGAGTTGAACACAGAGGCACTGTACTACTGAGCCACATCCCCATTCCTGTTTACTTTTTATTTTGAGACAGGGTCTCAGTAAGTTTCTTAGGACCTTGCTAAATTGCTGAGGCTGGCCTGAAATTTGCAATCCTCTTGCCTCGGCCTCCTGAGTTTCTGGGATTACGGGATTACAGGCGTGAGCCAGTGAACCCAGCTTCTTGTACACTTTTTAAAATTGTAGCTATTCAAATGCTACAGAACCATTTGTTGACAAAGACTATCCATTTTTCAATGATTTGTCTTTGTACTTTTGTTGAAAGTCAGTTGACCATAAATATGCGAGTCTATTTCAGGACTAGATGTTTTTCCGTTAATTAGTGTGTCTATTCTTTTGCAAAACCTCACTTTGTTTTTCTGGTACTGTAGATCAAACCCAAGGCCTCACACATGCTAGGCAAGTGCTCTATCACTGAGTTACACCTCCAGTGCCAAAACCACACTGTTTTGACTGCTCTAGTGTTATAGTAAACTTTGAGATCAGGTAGCACAAATGCTGCTCCATTATTATCTCTTTACAAAATTATTTGGCTATTTTAAAAAATTTTGGGGATATTTTCATTTTCACATGACTTTTAGAATGGTTGTGTGTGTGTATATATATACACAAAATTACACACACACACATATATATATATATGTATATATATATGTACACACACACACACACACATATATATATATATGTATATATATATATGTACACACACACACACATTTAAAAGCCTGATAGGATTTTGATTAGGATTGTTGAACCTACAATTGTGAGAATTAACATTTAAGAATATTTTTGCAGGGCTGGGCTTATAGCTCAGTAGTGGAATGTTTGCCTAACATGTGTGAGGCACTGGGTTTGACTCTCAGCACCACATAAATATAATAAAATAAAAGTTCATCAACAGGGGCTGGGGATGTGGCTCAAGTGGTAGCTCGCTCGCCTGGCATGCGTGCGGCCCGGGTTCGATCCTCAGCACCACATACAAACAAAGATGTTGTGTCCGCCTAAAACTAAAAAAAAAATTAAGTAAATAATATTAAAAAATTCTCTCTCTCTGTCTCTCACTCTCACACTCTCTCTAAAAAAAAAAAAAAAAAAAAAGTCCACCAACAACTGAAAACTAAACAATATTATTGCAGCCAGGTGCAGTGGTGTGTACCTGTAATCCCAGCCACTTGGGAGGCTGAGACAAGAGGATCACAAAATCAAGGTCACACCGGGCAATTTAGCAAGCCCTGTCTCAAAATAAAAAATTAAAAAGATCTGAGCATACTGGGCACCGTAATACCAGCAGCTTGAGAGGCTGAGGCAGGAGGATCAGGAGTTCAAAGCCAGCCTCAGCAAAATCGAGGCACTAAGCAAGGCACTTATCTTACTGATAAGACCCTGTCTTTAAACAAAATACAAGATAGGGCTGGGGAAGTGTCTCAGAGGTTGAGTGCCCCTGAGTTCAATCCCCAGTACTCACCCTCCGGAAAAAAAATATAAATTAAATAAAATAAAAGGTCTGAGCATGTAGCTCAGTGACAGTGCATCTATGGGTTCAACCCCCAGTATTGCAACAACAAAAAAAGGAATATATTCTTTTGCCACTCAAGAACACATAAACACAGTATAATTCTTCATTTGTTTAGATCTTCTTTGGTTTTTCTCAGCAGTGCTTTCTAGTTTTAAGTATACTGGCACTGCACATCTTTTTTGTCATTATCTCTAAGACTTTATTAATTTTTTTTTGCACTGGAGTTTTAACATAGGCGTACTTTACCACTGAGTGACATCCCCAGTCCTTTTTATTTTTTATCTTGAGACAGGGTCTCACTATGTTGCTGAGACTAGCCTAGAACTTGGGATCCTCCTGACTCAGCCTCCTGAGTCACTGGAATTATGGTGTGAGCCACCACCCCAGCAGAAATGCTTTTTATGTAAGGCAGACAACCATAATCTACCCCTACAGGTCCTTGGACTCTGATCAGGATAGAAAGTGGGACTGGTAAAATATGGCTTTCAGGGTAATGTGAACAGGATGGATAGCAAAGCTTATTTGTTAAATCTAGTTCCTCCTCTTCTAGCACTTGTGACTAAGGCACCATCTCTAAAGGAGTTGTCACTGTCCCTCTGCATCCTGATGCCATTTCCCTCTGTAGTTTTGGCGTTTCCAAGGATAGGGACTGGAGCTTGTGGCACTCAGGAAGTGGGAAGGAGATACTGGGTGGAAAGAAGCACCTACAGAGTTTCAAAATGTAGTAAAAAGAGCACTTTTCTAGTAGTCAAGGGACTCTTATCTCAAATCCTGCTTCTGCCATCACTTTCCTAGTGGCCTTGAACAAGTCACTTTCACTCTATAAAATGAAAAATTGATTCAGATGAGATCCTTTCTATCTCAAAAAGTTTATTTATTTATTTTATTGAATCCAGGGTCTTGGGCATGCAAGGCAAGCACTCTGCCAGCTGAACTATATCCCCAGTCCCTCCTTCTCCTCCTCTTCTTCTTCTTCTTTTTTTTTTTTTTTTTTGGTAGTACTGGAGTTTGAACGCAGCAGTGGTCTACCACTGAGTTACATCCCCAGTCTTTTTCTTTCTTTTTTTTTGGGGGGAGGGATACCAGGGATTGAACCCAGGGGCACTCAACCACTGAGCCACATCCCCAGCCCTGTTTTGTATTTGTATTTTATTTTGACACAGAGTCTGACTAAGTTGCTTAGGGTCGCTAAATTGCTGAGGCTGACTTTGAACTTATGATCCTCCTGCCTCAGCCTCCCGAGCTGCTGGGATTATAGGTGTGTGCCCCTGTGCCCAGACTGAATCCTTTCTTATCTTTATTTTAGACAAGGTCTTGCTGAGTTCCAGAGTCTGGCCTCAAACTTGTCTTCCTCCTGCCTCAGCCTCCAGAGTAGCCAGGATTATGCACCATTACACAGGCTGTTTATTCTTTTTTTATGAGGAAAACAGTCATATTTCATTTTTGTCTCCCAGAATCTAGCACAGTGCCTGATACATTGTGAGGGTCATAGAAATGCTGTGATTAGTGAATGAATGAATGAACGAATGAACAGAGTACTACAAAAATGAGGTTCTGGGGCTGGGGCTGAGCGGGAGCGCCCTTGCCTGGCATGTGTGAGGTTCTGGGTTTGATTCTCAGCACCATATGTAAATCAAACAAAATAAAGGTCTAAAACAACTAAAAATATATATAAAACAAAAATGAGGTTCTAGCTGGGCATGGTGGCACACGCCTGTAATCCCAGCAGCTCAGAAGGCTGAGGCAGGAGGATTATGAGTTCAAAGCCAGCTTAGCAATTTAGTGAGGTCCTAAGTAACCAAGTGAGTCCCTGTCTCAAAATAAAACATAAAAAGGGCTGGAGATGTGGCTTAGTGATTAAGCATCCATGGGTTCAATCCCCAGTATCAAAAAATAAAAATAAAATTGTCAGGTGAGGTAGTATATGCCTGAAATCCCAGTGGCTCAGGAGGCTGAGATAGGAGGATGCGAAGTTCAAAGCCAGACTCAGCAATAGCAAGGTGGCAAGGTGCTAAGCAACTCAGCGAGACCCTGCCTCTAAATAAAATACAAAACAGTGCTGGGGATGAGGCTCGATGGTTGAGTGCCCCTGAATGAATGAACAGAGTACTACAAAATCAATCCTGGGTACCAAAAAAAGAGGTTCTTAGACCTGACAAGCCATGGGATCACCTCTGTACATAACCACAAGGGAGTGTTGATGGTCTCAGACCAAGGGAAAGCTTTAGATTAGACTAAAGACTAAAAAAAGAAGAAGAGGAGGAAAAAGAGAGAGGAAGGAAGGAAAGGAAGAAGAAAAAGAATTAAGGAATCAGTAGCTCAGTATTTTATAACCTTTAAAAATCTTTTTTTTTTCTGTTTTAGGGGGGTACTGAGGATTGAGCTCAGGGGCAGTCAGCCACTGAGCCACATCCCCAGCCTGATTTTGTATTTCATTCAGAGACAGGGTCTCACAGAGTTGTTAAGTGCCTTGCTAAATTGCTGAGGCTGGCTTTGAACTCATGATCCTCCTGCCTCAGCCTTCCCAGCCGCTATGATTACAGGCGTGGGCCACCTCTTTAACAATCTTCTAAAAAAGACTGTACCACTTAAAATAGTATTCTCAAATGAGAATTTCTGAACTTTGATAACATATTTTCCTATAACAAATTCATAGGTGTTTTTTTTTTCTTTTTTGGGGGGATGGTGGATACCAGGATTGGACTTAGGGGCACTTGACCACTGAGCCACATCCCCAGCCCTATTTTGTATTTTATTTAGGGACAGGGTCTCCCTGAGTTACTTAGCACCGTGCTTTTGCTAAGCCTGTCTTTTTTTTAGTTTTAGGTGGATACAGTATCTTTATTTTTTATTTTTATGTGGTGCTGAGGATTGAACCCAGTGCCTCATGTATGTTAGGCGAGCACTCTACCACTGAGCCATAGCCCCAGCCCTAAGCCTGTTTTTGAACTCATGATCCTCCTCCCTCAGCCTCCAAAGCCACTGGGCTAGTTTTTTCTTTTGATGCAAGTATGTCTTTGGATCTTTTCCCTCAAATATGTTCATTACACTTTTCTTGATCCCATAGGGACTGACTATTACATGCTGTATTTTCCGGGTTCTGTTGCCTTCCTATTGGGTTTGGCCAATTAGACTGTGACACGAGATTGGAGGGCTGGAGGAGGGGAGAGTATTTCTCCACTGCTGTCTGCTCCAGGTGGCATATCTAGCAGTGAATGTATCTTTCCTATCTCCATGGATCCAATTACCCAGTGTGTTCCAGAAGATACTTAAAAAAAAAATTTTATATATATATATATATATATACATATAGTTTTAAGTGGATACAATATCTTTATTTTTATGTGGTGCTGAGGATCGAACCCAGTGCCTCACACGTGCTAGGTGAGCGCTCTACCACTTGAGCCACATCCCCAGTACTCTTAAGTCATTGTAATAAATTCTCTTTTATGCTCTAAAAAAAGGAGAAGACGAAGAAGTAAGAAATCAGAGGGCCATGGGCTGGGGTTGTGGCTCAGTTGGTAGAGTTTTTGCCTAGCATGAGTGAGGCACTTTAGATTAGACTAAAGACTAATAAAAGAAGAAGAGGAGGAAAAAAAGAGAGGAAGGAAGGAAAGGAGGAAGAAAAAGAATTAAGGAATCAGTAGCTCAGTATCTTACAACCTTTAAAAATCTTTTTTTTCTTTTTTCTAAGTGAGCACCACATATAATAAATAAAGGTCAATCAACAACTAAAAACAATTTTTTTAAGAAATCAAAGGGCCAGATATTTTAATGGGACAGCAGAAGCCTGGAATTCTGTCCTACCTTCTTTTCTCTAGTGAAGAGAAAATAAATCCAATGCATTGAAGTTTTCATAACTACCATATTGTTAAGGTAATTCTGGGAGGGCAGAAGAGTATACATGGCCCTGAGTGAGTGACTAGCACAAAGTCACACAGGAGCAGTCAGAAAGTCCAGGTGGTAGCCCAGAGGCTCACCTGACCCAGGACTGGACATTCTTCCCTGTCATCCCCTCACACTCATCCAGACCGCATCTCTCTCACCTCTGAGTTTCTCATATGGAGTCATCAAGTCTCATGATGATTTATTGTCCTGAAGAGTCCCTCTGCTCCCCAGCACCCCAGGAAGACTAAACATCAAACATGATCTTGGGCCAGGCCAAGTGGTACATGCCTATAATCCCAGCGGCTTGGGGGGCTGAGGCAGGAGGGTTGCGAGTTGAAAGTCAGCCTCAGCAATTTAATGAGGCCCTAAGTACTTAGTGAGACCCTGTCTGAAAATAAAATAAAATTTTAAAGGGCTGGGGGTATGGTTCAGTGGTTAAGCACTCCTGGGTTCAATACCTGCTATCAAAAACAAACAAACAAATCTTCGGTACCGGGGGGCAGAGTGCCTGGCCCATCCTTCTTGAGTGGCATCCCCAGCACTGCAAAAAAGGAAAAAACAAAAACAAAATCCCCAAACATTATCTTAATTAGCCAGCAGAGGACAAGATGTTGAATATGTTGGAATCCTTGAAAAAGCCTCACTCTTTTACCTACCCACCTTGCATGTTGTCCTTTACCCAGTGCAGCTCCTGCTGCATACAGAGAGATGGCCAATGAAAGGTGATGACCGAGTGGGGCATTTTTCCAGTTGGGACTGAGATCATGGGGAGACAGGACGAGGTGTGGTGACAGCATGTCTCAGGGCCCACAGCTCTGAAACAGGGTTTGGGGAATAGAGGAGAGGGTGGGGTGCTGTTGAACTCTGGCTACACAGATCCGAGTGGGAAAGGTGAAGTGGCAGTGTGGGTGACACAGGTGGAAGGACGAAATAATACAGAGCAGAATAAGAACTGAAGGCATGTCCAGGTCCACCCAGGTCCCCACAGGCCCAGCATTCCCTGCAGGGGGCGAACAGGAAGCTGTGACTTCCTCTCTCCTTTCCCTCTCTGGGCTTACCCTCAAGGTTATTTGCTGCTGAGATGAATTCCAACCTGTGTTTTAGTTGGCACTGTGCCCTGGGCATGATGACAATAGCTGCTCAGTGTCCAGCTCCCCTGCACCACAATCGCCCCAAACTTCTCCTTTGAAATAGCAGTCATTCCTGCACAGACATACAAAGTGCTGTCTCACATGTATTAACTTAATTCATTACACCAATTTTGTTAGAGACTTTTTTTTTTTTTTAACTGGGGATTGAACTCAGGAGCACTTAACCACTAAGCCATACCCCCAGTCCTCTTTTATATTTTATTTAGAGACAGGGTCTCACTAAATTGCTTAGTTCCTCGATAAGTTGCTGAGACTGACTTTGAACTGGTGATCCTCTTGCCTCAGCCTTCTAAGACACTGGGATTACATAGGCGTGTACCACCATGCCCAGCCAGAGACTTTTATCTGAAAAAAAAAAAAAAAATTTCCCCTACTGAGAACTGAATCCAGGGCCTTGCACGTGCTGAGTAAGTAAGCACCCTGCCACTGAGCACTGAGCTGTACCCCCTCTCTCTCCACATTTTCTTTCTTTTTTTTTTTTTTTAAGCTGGGTCTTGCTATGTTGCCTAGGGAACCTCAAAACTCCTGGATTCAGGTGGTCTTGCTACCTCAGCCTCCTATGTAGCCAGGACTACATGTGTGTCACCACGCCTAGTTAATCCTGAAAATTTTGTTTTGTTTTGTGGTGCTGGGATTGAACCCAAGGTCTCGTATCACTGAACTATAGCTCCAGTTCTTTTTATTTTGGAGGGACAGGGTCTCACTAAGTTATTCAGGCTATCCTTGAATTTGGGATCCTCCTGTCTCAGCCTCCTGAGTAGCTGGGACAACAAGTATATGCCACTGCGCTTGGTTAACTCCTGGAACTTTTAAGCAAAGAAATAAGCTCAGGAAGTAAAATAACTCACCCAAAGGCACACAGCTAGTGAGTAGCACATGTGAGACTCAAGACCCTCTGCTCCCTCTTCTCAGACACTTGTCCTGATTCCTGCCTCTGTGTCCACTCCTTGCCCCTCCCCTGGGCCCCAAGAGAGCACTTTCTGCAGAGGGACTCTGCACACGGTTGGGAGTAGAGGGAAGCCAGGAGCATTGGCACACACCTGGGATTACAGACTTGAGAGGCTGTGGCAGGAGGATCACAGTTTGAGGCCAGTCTGGGCATTTTGGGAGAGACCTTCTCTCAAAAACAAAAACAAAAAAATCCCCCAACAATAGAAAAGGCTAGGGATGTAGCTCAATGACAGAACGCTTGCCTAGCATGGATGAAGCCTTGGTTTGACTCCTGTTATTCCTGAGCTGTCTCCCGGAGCGCCCTCCACAGTGAAGTCATTCCCTCTTCTCCCCTTCCTCATTGCACAGAGCTAGCGCTCTCTCTCTCTCTCTCTCTCTCTCTCTCTCTCTCTCTCTCTCCCT
>NW_026000079.1:2070660-2099288 GCF_001458135.2 Marmota marmota marmota | reverse complement strand
CTCTCCCTCCCCCCCCCCACACACCCAGGTTTCAGGTCCCTCTTGGTATGCCCCACCCACCACTGGACTGGCCCAACAGGGAGCAGGCAGCTCTCCTCACACCCCTCCCTCTGAGGTGTGGGTGTGGGCTGCGGCTCCTGGCTGGCGGCTATAGGCTGCAGAGAAGCACTCACACCCTGAGCCTCCTGCTGAGCGCCTCAGTGGCCCCTGCCAGCCTGGCAGGCACTTGCTGGCTCTTTATTCAGCACCACCAACCTCCGATGCCCTGCGATGCCCACACCCAACACCTCCTCCCCTCTACCCACGTTCTTCTGGGTCAACGCCTCTGGAGGCAGCGCGCTGAGTGCCGAGGATGCTGGGATGCCCGTGCAGTTCCTCGCCCTCAGGGTCACTGTTGCTTTGGCCTACGGGATGGTAGGGGCCATCGGCTTGCTGGGCAATTCGGCTGTGCTGTGGGTGCTGGGCAGCTGCGCGCGGAGAGCCCCTGGCCCACCTTCCGACACTTTCGTCTTCAACCTGGCTCTGGCGGACTTGGGGCTGGCCCTCACTCTCCCCTTCTGGGCGGCAGAGTCAGCACTGGACTTCCACTGGCCCTTTGGAAGTGCCCTTTGCAAAGTGGTCCTGACGGCCACTGTCCTCAACATCTACGCCAGCATCTTCCTCATCACAGCACTGAGTGTCGCCCGATACTGGGTGGTGGCCATGGCTGCGGGGCCAGGCACTCACCTCTCACTCTTCTGGGCCCGTGCGGCCACCCTGGGAGTGTGGCTGGCGGCGGCTCTGGTGACAGTGCCCACAGCCATCTTTGGGTCTGAGGGCGAGGTGTGGGGTGTGCGCCTCTGCCTGCTGCGCTTCCCCAGCAGGTACTGGCTGGGGGCCTACCAGTTGCAGAGGGTGGTCCTGGCTTTCGTGGTGCCCTTGGGCGTCATCACCACCAGCTACCTGCTGCTGCTGGCCTTCCTGCGGCGGCGGCAGAGGCGGCGGCAGGACAGCAGAGTTGTGGCCCGCTCTGTCCGTATCCTGGTGGCCTCCTTCTTCCTCTGCTGGTTCCCCAACCATGTGGTCACTCTCTGGGGTGTCCTGGTGAAGTTTGACCTGGCGCCCTGGAACAGCACTTTCTACACCATCCACACCTACGTCTTCCCCGTCACCACGTGCCTGGCACACAGCAACAGCTGCCTCAACCCCGTGCTCTACTGTCTCCTGCGCAGGGAGCCGCGGCAGGCCCTAGCAGACACCTTCAGGGACTTGCGCTCAAGGCTGTGGCCCCAGGGCCCAAGCTGGGAGGAACACGTGGCCCTAAAGGAGGTAGGCAGGCAATGGGCAGCCAGTACGCCCCAGGAGAGTGGTCCTTCTGCCATGCTCATGAACGGGGACAAAGGGACACCTGGGTGAAGGGTACAGCAGGTGCAGGATCCACACATTCTAAGCTGCCCTGGGCCAGGCTGCAGTGTCCTCTGGGAAAGTCTGACCTTTGATCACCAACTCTGGGTGTGGTGGAATGGGGGAGGCCAGGGCCTGGGGCCAGGGGAGAAGGGCTGGGGCAATGGCTCACAGAGGTGGGAAAGAGGAGGAACCGAGAATAAACCTCTGTCACCTACAGGTGTCTTGACCCTTCATCCTTGCTCCGCCTCCAGGACAGTGCAAGAATTCTCAGGACATTTTCCCCGTAGGGGTCTAGGCTCATGGATCAGAGGTCAGTGCCCATCTCCCTCTGTCCGTCCTCCCCACCCTCACCTCTAAACAGACTATTTCTTTTTGTATATATATATATATTTTTTTAGTTGTCAGTGGACCTTTATTTTATTTATATGTGGTGCTGAGAATTGAACCCAGGGCCTCACTCACGCTAGGCAAGCACTCTACCACAGAGCCCCAGCCCCAGACCTAAATGGGTTATTTCTTTTCCTTATTTGGTACCAGCACTTACAGTGCCCTCTTCCCCTGGCCACTTACCAATTTAGGGGTACCACAGAAACTTGATGCCAGAAGACTCAGCCTCAAGAGCTGTAGCTCCCCTGCAGCTCCCTGTGATGCCAGCTGTGGGGTCTTGCCAGAATCCCTTGCACCTGCCAGACCCGTGTGTAAATCCCTGGTGCTGTGTCTCTCCTTGAATTAGGATTTGGAAGGTTATCACTGGTGCCTATAATCCCAGTGGCTCAGGAGGCTGAGGCCCGAGGACTATGAATTCCAAGCCAGCCTCAGCAATTTAGCAAGGCCCTGAGAAGTTTACTCAGTGACCCTGTCTCTAAACGAAATGCAAAAAAGGGCTGGGAATATGGCTCAGTGGTTGAGTGCCCCCAAGTTCAGTCCCCAGTAGTACCCCCCTCAGAAAAAAAGTGATAACAGCAAGTCAAAGACACGTATGGGGCAGACAGAGGTGAAAGATGCAGAAAGGAGTGGAGGGAAAGAAGGCGAACGGTAGGGCTAAAGAAGTGGAAAATGGTGCGAGTCTAACTCCCTACCCTGAATGCATAGCTCCAATTCAACATAGCTAGAGCACCTGATTTTCACCTTTACCTCAGACAAGTTACTTACCGCTTTGTGCCTTAGTTTTCTAATCTGTAAAATGGATTGTTGAGGGTTCAACGATGCAAGAAATGTAGTGTTTTTGCTATTATTCTCACATCCCATGTAAAATGGGGACGAAGGGAAAGGAGGAAATAAAGGGCAGCTGGTCTTTTTGGAAGTGGTTTTACATGCCATGGGTTATAAGGAAAGTCTCGCAGTAAACCCCTCTCAAAGATGGGTCTCTAGGACAGAGGGCTCGACTTGGTTTATTTTTGGTACCAGGGATTGAAAGCAGGGACACTTAACTACTGAGCCCCATCCCCAGCCTTTTTTGTTTGTGTGAATGTTGCTTGGAATTGAACCCAGGGCCTTGTGCATGCAAAGCAAGCACCCTACCAACTGAGCTGTATCCCCCAGCCCTCCTTTATATTTAACTTAGAGACAGGGCCTTGCTGAGTTACTTAGCGCCTCTCTAAATTGCTGAGGCTGGCTTTGAACTTGCAATCGTTCTGCTTCAGCCTCCCACCTCCCAAACTGCTTGGATCATAGGTGTGTGCCATTACACACTCCCTTTTGTTTGTTGGGTACCAGGGATTGAACTCAGGGGCACTCAACCACTGAGCCACATCCCTACTTCCATTTTGTACTTAGAGACAGAGTCTCACTGAGTTGCTTAGCACCTTGCTTTTTGTCAGTGCTGGCTTTGAACTCATAATCTTCCTGACTTAGCCTCCTAAATCACTGGGATTACAGGCATGAACCACCACCCCTGGCCTCCCGTTTTTAATGATGGTTAGCTATTAGAAGGGAGTTTTAGGGGGAGAGTCCTTGGAAAGAAGGTAAGAGGCAGAGGGAGGCTGGGCTGGAGGTTCCACTTCCATTGCCCTCCACTGTCCGCTCTCTGGCACACCTTGTAACCCAGGACACCAGCACCCTCTCTGAAGGGGAGACCATGTGCCTCCAGGCTCCTTTCCCTGCCCTGTACCATTCAGTTGCTGAGAAGAGGCCACCCAATTCACAGCATATTAAGCAATGGGAAAGAGATTTAATTAGCCCACTGATGTTTAATTTCCTCTTTTTGATAATGTTTAAACTGGTTCCAAAACTCCAGGTCAGTTCCCAGCCAATTCAGGAAGATGGAAAATGCTCCCCTACCTAAGTATCCCTCTTCCCACCTCCAGCAGCCTGCGGATATTGGCTCCTCTGGGGGCATCTTGGCTTTATGGGAACCGGAGGTAAATATTGACAAAATTTACAAAGGTCCAAGTCAGTGACGAGTTAATGCACATAGACTTGCCTTTGGAGGAGAGTGGGAGAGAGGAAGGGCAGTGGAGGGGGAAGCCTGGGCAGGGTGGGACGCGGCAGGCTTGGATCTCCTCTGGGAGTGGAAGGCGCAATGGAAGGCTTGACTTGGAAACTGCAGCAGGATGCCTGCCCGGTGGGGCATGCCTAGAACCCCTGCAGTGTGGGAGTTGAGGCAGGAGAATCCCAAGTCTCGGGACAGTCTCAAAAAAACAACTGGGGATACAATTCAGTGGTAAGGCACCCTTGGGTTCAGTCACCAGAACCAACCATCCACCACCACCACCAAAAAAAATAAAAAAAATAAAAAAAGCAGCAGGAGGGATAGAGGTCCAATCGGAGTTTTCAAAAGTGGAATTAAAGAGGTGACAAGGGTCAGGATGATGAAAGCTGGGAGGCTCTAGCTGTCGGGGATCAGCATCAGAGAAATGTTTTGGCACCACATTTTGGGGCAGAAGACAAGGAGCTGCTGAGGCCTGGGTCTGTTTGAAACTTGAAGCTCTGACATTCTCAGGCAGAGAAGTGAAGGGCTGGAACTAGGACTGGCTTTTTCCTGGCTTGGTGACTTTTTTGCACCCAGCCTATAAAATGAGGACTTTTTCTACCTCCTAGGATTCCAATAATGGATGAGATAAAGCCCCTTGGAAGATCCAGATGCGGGTTAGTGTCTCCATGCAACCTCAAGTCTTCCTAGGCGGGCTTTTGAGCCCCCTTCTTCTCATCTCACCCCGCAGGCTCCAGCAGTGTGCACAACCAGCACGGACACAGCCCCATGCTCTCCACCCCTGGCCCAAGTAAAGGGTGTCAACTAGAAATGAGAAGTGAAATGAGGTGAAAACAAGAACCAAAACCAGAGGCAAAGAGCAGACGAGGAGCTCGGGTGAAGGCTGACACTGGGGACAAACCAGAGCAGGAGGGGAGTTGGATATGAAATGAGTGACACTGGGGAGGTTACAAGAACCGGGCTAAAAGGGGCAAGAGGCAGACAGGACTTCTAGCACAGCATACAAATAAGATGAAAGTAAGCTTTGTAATATTGGTATCCCCAACAGCTGCTGGAACCTGAGTGCCTTTTTTTTTTTTTTTTTGGTACTGCGGATTGAACCCAGGGGTGCTTAACCACTGAGCCACATCCCCAGCCCTTTTTATTTTTAATTTTGGAACAGGGTCTCACTAAGTTGGTTAGGGCCTTGCTAAGTTGCTGAAACTGCCTCAAACTTGTGATCCTCCTGCCTCAGCCTCCTGAACTGCTGGGATTACACACATGATCCACTGTGCTGGGCTAGCCCTTTTTCTGAATTTTTGGAGACAGGGTCTCACTCAGTTACCCGGCTGGCCCTGACCAGGCAATCCTCCTGCCTTAGCCTCCTGAGTAGCTGAGATTACAGGCATGTGCCACCATGTCCAGAATAATTGTTCATTTTAAAGATCTGCATGGCTTCATTCATTAGTGCCCCTTCTCTGCAGTGAGGCAGAGGGCCCTTCTGGTGAGACCACGAGACCCAGAGGGGAATCTGGGTCACTCCTGCTTGCTCTCTCACCATCACCCTCAGAACTAGCAGATATTAGAAGACAGCACTTCATGGGTTTTCAGTCTTTAATTTTCCCTGCTTGATCTTTTTCTTTTTTTTTTTTAACAATCATATTGGCAGAAAAATGGTTGGAGCTGGTGGGCACTGGGGGAGTCCACTGAAAAACCCCCCAAATTCACGCTGAGGTTTCAGGTTATGGTTACTGAGGTGGGAGATGAAGTCAGGATTCATACAGCTTCCCCAACCCACCCTAGAACTTCTTCCAAATGGCTGATAAAGAGGGTCAGATAGGAGCTCCATTACTCTAGACGAAGGGAGAGGTCACTCTCCCCATTCTTCCCTCAAGTTCAGAGTTGGAAATAGAAGGCTACGATCTCTACTGCCTACAATCTTCTCTTAAAAGTATAAAACACGTGCAGTTGGCTTTGGTACAAAAAAGAAAAGAAAAGAAGAGTAAAACATTCTGGTCCCTGTGGGTTTTTTCCCTCACCCCCAATAAACCATTATGGCTGCCCTAACTTCTATGCCACCAACTCTAGGAAGCCAGGTCCTCTCTCCCTGGATTTCCTGGAGGATGGAGAGAGCAGTAGTAAGAGGTGGAGGGGAGCAGGGAGAGGGGTGTGGCCCTGCCCACAGCCTTCCTTAAAGGGGCAGTAGGGTCCTGTGGTTGTAGCCTCTTGTTGAAGATGTGTGTTGCTGGGGAAGGATGTCAGGGCCAGAACCTGTCAGCTCATGGCTAACCCTGAACACACCCCAGTAGTGTTAAAGGACAAGGCCCCCTGATCCCTATGGCTTGGTTCCCATGTCCCTGGTCCTTTAAATCGCCCCTCTCCCCCCATAACTAATAAACAATAAATAAATAAATTTTCCTAAAGTAGAGGGAAGAAGGCATGAAAAATTGGCATCTGTGGTGTAGCTTTTGGATGCCACCAAGGGGATACCATGGCCTAAACCCCCTGGCTTGCTAAATGGCCCCAGGTATCCAAGGATTCCAAGAGCTGGCAAGGATGATCAGCAGTTCTTTCAAACGTTCCCTCATCATTAGCAGATTGGAGTCACCAAGGTTTGCCCTCCTCAGTAATGTTCTTCAGTGGGGTGCAGCACAGAGAGAGGGAACCCCTTAGCTCTCTGAAGCCACAGGCTCCCCATCGCGGCTCTCTATCTCCTCCGGGATGTCCTGCATTCGAGTGAAGTCTGCAGAGGACAGGGTAAAACAGTGAGTGAGCTGAGTCTCCCATGAGGAACTGTCCCCTACACTAAAGCCTTCCCACCTGAGGGCTGGGGGACTCTGAGTGCTAGGGAGGATGACTCCTTGGGACAGGAGAAAACCATCAGCAGCATGTCCCCACCTAGATACTTGGTATACTTCCTAAATACACAGATATACAATTTGATCAATAAAATACAAAACACTTAGAATTATAATATGAAATTATAATCTAGCTAGTTATTTTTGTATTTCCTGAACCAACTTTTAGAACTCGGAGATCTCTGAAATCAATTTACTTTTGGGTGTGTGTGAGTGTTACCAGGGATTGAAGTCAGGGGCACGTCTCCAGCCCTTTTCTGTATTTTATTTCGAGACAGGTTCTTTCTGTGTTGCTTAGGGCCTTGCTAAATTGCTGAGGCTGGCTTTGAACTTGCAATCCTCCTGCCTCAGCCTCCCGAGCTGCTGGGATTACAGGCACACACCACTGTGCCCAACCACTCAGTAATTGTTTATTACTTTGAAGCTCTATTTTCATGGGCTGGGAGTATGGCTCAGTGGTAGAGCACTTGCCTAGCTCACACGAGGGTCCTGGGTTTGATTCCCCACACTGCAAAAAATTAATAAAAATCTATTTCTTTTTGAAAAAGTTGGGAGTCACCAACCACTCCTTATTAGGCAAAATATCTGTCCCTCTCGAGAGTTACTGTGGCCTGGCTTGCTGGCACATTCCTATAATCTCAGAGGTTTGGGAGCCTAAGGCAAGAGGGCTGCAAGTTCAAAACCAGCCTCAGCAACTTAGTGAGATCCTATCTTAAGATAAAAAATAAAAAGGGTGGCTCAGTAGTTCAGTGCCCCTGGGTTTGATTCCAGGACCTGGGTGGTCAGTTAGCACCCACCTGGAAGCCACAGCCCAAGAGCTGCAGCTCACCTCCACTGCAGATGCCACCAGGGTCTCACCTCGTGGACTGTGGGGTGGGGACAGACGGCTGCTGCCTTCCTCCTCACTGCCAGTGTCAGGGTCACTGCTGTCTTGCAGCCGCTCTTCTGGGCTACCCAGCTCCGGCCTCTCACGGTCCTCAAAGGGTCGGTGGACAGAGCGAACAGTCACGGGCAGATCCAGGCGGTCATGTCCCCGGCTGGGCTGCGGAAAGCGGGCAGAAACTACAGCGGGCTGGACAGTGTGAGGACTGCAGGCTCTGCCTCCCGGGGGTGGGGTGTCCAAAACCCACTCCTTCTCAACAGTGACTCCCTGGGGTAGACTCCCCACCAACTGATCACTTTTCTTGTGGCCATCCAGGTCATTTTCCTTCAGCACCCATCCCTGTACCTGGGGAAACTTCTTTGTTTTCTAACCAATCTTTTTTTTTTTTTTTGACAGTACTGGGGATTGAAGCCAGAGGCACTCTGTCACTGAGATCCATTTTTTAAAAATTTGAGGCAGGGTCTCCCTAAGTTCTGAGGCTGGCTTCAAACTTGGGATCCTCCTGCCTCAGACTCTGGAGGCCGAGACAACAGGCCTGTGGCCACCCCACGCACCCAGCTCCAACCAAATTCTTAGTATTCTTCCAGGCTGCTGCTTGATTTCATTGTGGGGGGCCCTCTGTCACCTGAGGCTGGGTTACCACTCTAGGCAGCCCTACCTGGGGGGGCGTGAAGCTCAAGTACAGGGCGTCACCAGCGGGGAGGCTGCGCCTGCGCGGATCCAGAGGCCGGCGCGCCCAGGGCGCCTCGGCAGGGAGCGGCTCGGTCTGGCCCAGGGCGGCCAGCTGCCTGCGGGCCTCCTCAGCCTCGCGCTCCAGCAGCGCGCGGGCCTGCTCGCTCTCGCGGAGCCGCGCCTCCAGGCTGCCCGCCTCGGTGGCCCGCTCCTCGCCCAGCCGCCGGCAGCGCCGCAGCTCCTCCTGCAGCAGCGTGTGTTGCCGCTGCAGCAGCGCCAGCTCGGTGGCTTGCTTGTCCGGGGCCACGGGGGCGGCCGCCGCCCTGCCAGCCTCCCCATCCCGAGAGTTGGCTCTGGCCAGCTTATCCCGCCGCTCAGGGCCCTCGGGGAACCGGGCTTCCATCAGAGTGTCCTGCTGGGCCACAGCCGCCTGGGGTAGGACAGGGACAGAAGGGTATGTCAGACAACCTGGTTCCCGGACCCCTGGCCCTCAGCCTCCAGCCCTGTTAGGACGACTGTGCTCGACTGTGCTCATTCCACGGTCTCGGCCAGGCTCGCCAGTCCTCGCCTACTGACCTGCAGGCCATGCAGAAGTCCATAGAGATTGACCACCCGCTGTAACGCCTCCTGAGGACAGAGGAGAGGGTGGGAACAGTGTCCAAGCTTCAGGACGGGAGAACTGCCCAGAAGTTGAACAAGAGTGGGTGTGGGGACAACAGGATCTCGAGACGCTCCGAAGTCCACACGCTGTCCCCCACACCACTCCAAATTGGGGTTTTTCAGGCTGAGAATACCGCCCCCCCAACAGGCTCCTGTGCTATCAAGTTCCCGCCTCACCTCTTGGGGGGATCTCAGCTGGTTTCCATTTCGATCCTGCAGAAATGGGCAAGGGTAGGGAGTCAGCAGACCCCCAAGTCCCTGGTGCCTGCCCCTGAGAACTCTGCGCCGAGCACCCACTGGTCTGCTATCCCCTGCCCAACCTCCAGCTGCATCCTGGAATCTCAAGGACCCACCTTCTGGCTGGAGTCGGAGTCGGCTCTGCAGAGTTCAATGGAACCATTGAAGGTTCTGGCCTCCCCATCTGTTGAGAGGTGGAAAAGGATGGGCTAAGCTCAGTTTCCCAGGGCCCTGACCCGCTCCACCCCTGGCACTGCCCCTCCCCACAGTCTTTTCAGCTCCTCCCACATACTGCGTTGGTCCCCTGCCCTGGCACTCACTGGCAGTAACCCCAGGACTCGTGTTACCACCGCTGTCCGGTTCCAAGGGCAGGGCCGACTCTCGGGGCGTCAGGAGCAGCTCCACTCCAGGCCCCACCAGCAGGTCTTTCAAGCCCTCCACTGAGGGAAAGAGGAGTAGGTTAAGGACAGGAATGACAGACCGCTCTGAGGTGTATCGTTCACCTGACAGACACACACACCACCCGAGCCAGACCCCTCCAGGACAGTGGGGTTTAACCCACAATCCCACAGGAGACAAAGGGCATCGAAGAAGCCCGGTGGGGAGCAGGAGCAAGTGCAGTGGGAGAGGTGTCAGCAACCCACCCGCCAACTGGCACAGGACGGTAGGCTGCGGGGTACACCTCCTCCGCCTGTGTGTACCCAGATCTAGCCACGAGTCCATATTCTGACGGTGAGCACACAAGCCCATCTCCCCCAGAGCCCCCTCACCCTCACGGATAGCATCCTGCAGCAGCCGCTCGCCCCGGGGGGATTCCAGGGACTCAGAGCGGAAAAGGCCCCTGGGCAGGGTGGGCAGGGACATTCCACTGCCACCGTCTTCTTCTGCCTGGAAGTGGGTCATCTCAGCAAACAGCCCGACCTTCTCCTGCAGCAGCTCCACCAGCGCGCGGTCCTTCTGCTGCAGCTCCACTGCAGATAAGGAACAGATGAGCACCCGGGCCCGGGCCCAGGAGAGCCAGTGGAGGGCTGGGCCGAGTGGCAGGACTTCACTTTGGGCGCTCAACCTCTGAGCCACACCCCAAGCCCTGTTTTATATTTTGAGACAGGGTCTCACTGAGTGGCTTAGCGCCTCGCTTTTGCTGAGACTGGCTTTGAACTCATGATCCTCCTGCCTCAGCCTCCTGAGCCGCTGGGAATACAGGGGTACACCACTGGGCCGGCTATTTTATTTTATTTTTATGTGGTGCTGAGGATTGAACCCAGTGCCCTCACACATGCTAGACAAGCACTCTACCACTAGGCCACAATCCAGCCCCTCCTTTATTCTTCCCTGCTAGTGGGATGTGGATGTGATGGTGGAGCTGAAGAAGCCACTTTGGATGTAGAGATGAAAGTTGAAGATGGCAGTAACACTATCTTACACTTCTTACTCTTGGACTCTTAAATAGGAATAATCTACATTTCTGGTTTTTTGGGTACCAGAGATTGAATCCAGGGGCACTTCACCACTGAGTAATATCCCTAACCCTTTTTATTTCGAGACAGGGTCTCACTAAGTTGCTGAAGCTGGCCTTAAACTTGCAATCCTCCTGCCGCAGCTTATTGAGTTGTTGGGATCACAGGCAGGTGGCACTGTGTCTAGCCAAGAAATAATCTACTTTTTAAAAAGGGGACTTTTGTTGGTATTTCTGTATAGCAGTCAGGTCACATATACCCTAACCGATATTAAGGCTCTATGATAAAAAAGTTAAGTTCCTTGCCCAACCCTGGTGTTCCTAATTTCCTGTTCCAGACGCAGCCACAGTAATCTTTCTAGTAATATCACACACATACACACAGACAACATGTATATAATTATATCTATTCACATTTTGTAAATGTGTATGGGGTACTAAGGATTAACCCAGGGGCACTTAACTACTGAGCCACATCCCCAGCCCTTTTAATGTTTTATTTTGAGACAGGGTCTCACTTAATTGCTTAAGGCCTTGAACTTGCAATTCTCCTGCCTCAGCCTCCCTAGTTGCTAAGATTACAGGTATGAGCCTCTGCACTAGCTAGCACATTACTTTCTTCTTCTTCTTCTTTTTAAATATTTTTTTTTAGTTGTAGTTGGACACAATACCTTTATTTTATTTGTTTATTTTTATGTGGTGCGGGGGATTGAACCCAGTGCCTCACGCATGCTAGGCAAGCACTCTACCCCTGAGGCACAACCCTGGCCCCTCCACATTACTTTTAAACAAAGTGTAGCATACACTTTACATTGTTTAAAATTTTGCTTTCAGGCTGGGGATGTGGCTCAAGCAGTAGCGCGCTCGCCTGGCATGCGTGCGGCCCGGGTTCGATCCTCAGCACCACATACAAACAAAGATGTTGTGTCTGCCGAAATCTAAAGAATAAATACTAAAAAAATTCTCTCTCTCTCCCTCTCTCTCTAAAAAAAATTTTTTTTGCTTTCTTCACTTAATGTGTTTGGTTTTAGACCTATACCAGCCCTCATGGAGCTATCTCATCTTTTAATAGTTGCGTAGTATTCCATTGTGTGGATATGTCATAAATCATGTGACAAGTTCCCTATAAGTATACATTTTTTTAAGTTGTAAATAAAATGTAAATTTATTTTCTCATTTTTATGGGTGCTAAGAATCAAACCCAGTGCCTCACACATGTCAAACAAGCACTCTACTACTGAGCTACAACCTCAGCCCCAGGGGGACTTACTCTTGATCCGCCGTAGGTATGCCTCATCCTCCGTCTCAATCAGGGGGAAGTCCTCCCTGGATGGGCATCTGGAGGGGTCACAAGTTGGACAGGGTTTAGGAAGACACTAGGTCACAAACCCGGTGTCGGCCTTCCCTTACTTCCCACACATCCTACACTCCCCTCGTCTAGTCAGGCTCTTCATCTTCAGTTCATGCCCTGATGGCATTCATTCTTTTTTTTTTAAATATTATTTTTTAGTGTTAGGTGGACACATATCTTTATTTCTATGTGGTGCTGAGGATCGACCCAGGCCCTCATGTATGCTAGGTGAGCGCTCCACCACTGAGCCCCAGCCCAGCCAGATGTCACTCATTCTTGACCTCTCCTCTTTTCACTGACTGTCTGTGTTTGAAGGACATAAAGATTATAAAAATCCTGTCTAGGGGTGTAGCTCAGGTTCTAGCATGTGAAAAAATAAGCAAAATACTTCAGAATTCTTTGTTGTAATTTTCTTTTCTTCAACAGCAGATTGAGCCCAAGTGCTCTACTACTGAGCTACATCCCCAGCCCTTTTTATTTTTATTTTGAGACAGGATTGTTGCTAAGTTGCCCAGAGTGGTCTCAAACTTGTGATCCTCCTTTCTCAGCCTCCCAAGTTGCTGGGATTATGGGCAGAACTCAATCTCAACATCGCAATGTGCTTTGATTTCTTTTTCCATCACAATTAAACATGCAGTTGACTCCTCAAATTTAGTGTGTGCCCTAGAGATTTGCTGCTTTAGCACATCAACCAGTTTCCTTCTTGCGTCTATGATTTTGAGTCTTCTCTCTAGCATCAACGCTCTCCTGTTTCATTCATTTTTAGAAAATAAAAGTAAATCGCAATATGATCCAAATCACGTCCCTGTGCCTGCACACCAAGTGGAACCGTCCTGCTGGCCGGCAGGTGTCCCCCGTGGCAGCTCTGAGCCTGCGACTGCTTGTCAGCTCATGCTGCATCTGAAGGGTGGCTGGCCTTGTCAGCTTATAAAATATGACGACGGGATATAAAGATCATAGGGGACCTTTCTGTTCTGGCCCACCTTGTCTCTCCCCACGTCTCTGCCTCCGCCTCTGAATGCTGGTTCTGTCCTCAGCACCATGGCCTGGGACCCAAGGCTGCGGGAGAGTCCATACGCACATACAGGTAGCAAGCAACACTCACACGCGCACACTCTGCTGAATGACACGGATCCAGGTGCTCCGGTCATCCCGGGACGCTGTATGCACCTCATACATCTCGGGCGGGGCCGCGCTGATCAGGAACATCCCTTTTTCCTGGTTGGCGATGTCCCGCACTATCAGATTCTGCAGCGACACCACTGAGGGCTTGTCCTGCCAGTCGGTGGAGAGGAAGGATTAGGATTAGGAATACTGAGGTGCTTGGATCTTCAACCTAAGATTGCCCCAAGGATTGAGGAGGACCTCCTACAATACAAGTCAAGAGGCCAGGCTCCAGTGCCATCTAGGAAAAACTTAGAGCTAGGAGCAATGGCGTATGCCTGTAAATGCATGGGCTCCGGGGCTGAGACAGGAGAATCATAAGTTCAAGACCAGTCTCAGTAACTTAGCCAGACCCTGTCTCTAAATAAAATATATTAAAAAAGGCTAGAAATATGGCTCAGTGGTGAAGCACCCCCTGGTTCAATCCCTGGAACCCCCCACCTTAAAAAAAAAAAGGAAAGAAGAATGAACTGGGCATGGTGGCACATGCCAATAATCCCAGCGACTCAGGAGGCCGAGGCAAGAGGATCACAGGTTAGAGTCCAGCCTCAGCAGCTTAGTGAGGCCCTAAACAATTTATCGGGACCCTGTCTCAAAATAGAAAATAAAAGGGGTTGGGGATGTGGCTCAGTGGTTGAGGGCCCCTGGCTTCAATCCATGGTAGCAAACAGAAGGTGTCTCACCAGGGCAGGAAAGATGTACTTCTGGTCCTTCTCCTGGAGAAATAGCAGCACATCCGTCATCAGCAGCATCAGCACATCTGGTTGGGGAATGAAGGCAGAGAAACAGTCAGCACTAAAGGGTCTGACAGGTGCTGCCTCGATCCCAGGGACCAGGCCCACCCTGTCAGCAGGAACTTCCAACCCCTCACCCTGCTCTCTTCCCTCTGGGTCACTTATCCCACCTTCTCAAGACTTCCTACCTCCCCATTTTTGGAGCATAGAGAGGGAGGGGCAAAGAAAGATGCCTCAGAGGAAACGCTTTTGGGGCTGGTAGAGACCACGGGTCACAGTGCCTTTGGAAAGAACTCTGTACCCTTACTCAGGTTTCTGAGCCAAGGGTCTACAGACCCCTAGGGTAGCCACTACTTCAGGGCTCTAGAAACCCTCTGAAGTTTTTACATATTAATAGACACACATGTATTTTTCTGGGTGAAATGGTCTAAAATTTTTTGGTTTTATTTTACATTTTTTTTTCTTTTCTGTGGGTCTCACATCCCAGTCTCAAACCCCTGGACTCAAGTGGTCCTCTTGCTTCAGCCTCCCTAGTAGTTGACACTGCAGGCGTGTGCTACCACCTCCCAAGAGGCCCAAGATGTTTTTTTTTTTTTGTACTGGGGATTGATCCAGGGGCGCTCTACCACTGGGCTACATCCCCAGCCCCACCCTTTTTTTGTGGGGTTGGGGATTGAACCCAGGGCCTGTGCATGCGAGGCAAGCACTCTACCAGCTGAGCTATGTCCCCGGCCCCTGATCCTCAGCCTTTTTTGGAATTTTTTTTTTTTTTTTTTTTAATTTTCAGACAGGGTCTTCCTAGGTTGCTGAAGCTAGCCTCAAACTTTTTTTTTTTTTTTTTTAGAGAATTTTTTTAATATTTATTTTTTAGTTTTCAGCGGACACAACATCTTTGTTTGTATGTGGTGCTGAGGATCGAACCCGGGTCGCAAGCATGCCAGGTGAGCACGCTACCACTTGAGCCACACCCCCAGCCCTAGCCTCAAACTTTTGATCCTTCTGCCCCAGACTCCTGAATCACAGTGGCGCACCTGGCAGGTCCAAGATTTTTGTGAGTCATAAGATTCCCAGAACAAGAGGGGCTGTTTTGGGTTTTTTTCTTCCTTTCAGACTTTAAGTGTAACATCTACCTAGTGTTAAGATCTTTTTAGGTATCTGACCTAAATTCCCCCTACCCTAACATATTCCCACTTCCCACTCTGCGCTCAGCAGGGAGGAAGAAAGTTAGTTTCTTTCCACTAAAGCAGGACTGAAAGGCCAGCCTCCCCGTCTGTCTCTGAACAACCCCATCTCCTTGGATCCCAGCAGGATCCGCTTCATCTCCCTTCCTGCCCCCCCTCCAGGCTCTCAGATCCTTTGTGGGCCTGCACTGCAAGATGGAGGGGGAGACGAAGGTCAATTCTGTGACACGTGGTGTCACATACTCACCCTTTGCCCTTGGGGATCTTACTAAACTGTGGGCACACAGAAGAGGAGGGTTTTTGCTAAATGCTTCAGAAATAGAGCTCTCCAGCCTTGCTATTTTTACCCCCCCCTGCTTTATATTCTTAGCTGCTGCGTGGGAGGGATGGGAAGGAGAAAGGGATGGAGGGAAAAGCTGATGAAGACTGACAATATCCAGGCCTGGAGAGGAGGTTTCATGACCTCCATAGAGAAGCCCAGGCAGCCTCCAGCCTCAGGTAGCACATTACAGTAGCCCCCATTCCTCGTCCTCAGAACCAAGGCTTGCCCTCTGCTGGCCCTGACTTAGTTAGGAAGGCCTTGCAGGTACAGACCAATTCTGGAAAGTACTCCTGGGAAAGTGCGTGCTGCCCTCCAACATGGCCCCCCTCCTCTGCCCTGACTGTCCCTCCCTGGGCTCAGTGCCTTCCTCTGGGACTTCCCTGGTTGCATTCCCAGAGCTCTGGTGGCTGGGATTCCAGTAGGGGCAATCAACCACCCTGACCTTGTCTTCTGCTCTGAGTGCTTCCATGTCTTCTTCACCAACACTGATGGCTCGTGGGCCAGGTCTGTAACTCAGCGACAGGACACTGGCCTAGCGTGTGTGAGGCCCTGGGTTCAATCCCAAGTAGCACCAAGTAAATAAATAAATAGAGCTGGTGGCTCTCTGAGCACGCAAGGACCAAAGAAATAAATCCGTACTGACAAGTCCCTGTCCTGTCCATGATGTTCAATGCACAATGGAGACTTTTGCTACAACAGACACCATGTCTTTTCCTCCCACTGAGACTCGCCCCTGGGTCAGGACTGCACAACAGGGTCCTCAAGGAGGGTACATCTCCCACCCTCCGAGGCTGGACTCTTGCTGGGTCAGGTTACTGACCTTTGAAGCGCCCAGTTGCTGTCTTCCAGAGCAGGCAGCCATCATGGATGAGCTTGCGCCGTAGAAGTTCCTCTCGGCCAAAGGGCCCCTTGCCAGGCACCGGGGCCTGGGCCCGAGGGTCCATGCGGTTGTAGATCTCCTGCAGACGGGCCCCTTTCTCTAGCTCGTGCACATCCTGGTCCACGTTGGACAGCAACTCCTTCACCAGCCCCAGTGCCGCTGTTAGGTCCTGGCGCTCCTCCTCAGCCCCTAGTGCCAGAGGGTGGGCGTAGGGCATGGCACACCTGGCTGCACTCCAGCCCCAACTCCCAGGGGCCTGGATTCTACCTGGAGGCTGCCCAGGGTCCCACGCCTTGTAGGGCCACCGCGAGCCTTTGCTCATCGCAGGCACCCTCTCTACCCACACCTGCGAGTCCCGCTCACCATGGGAATGCTGTAGGATGCGGTTGATGAGCACTGGGTACTTGGTGATGCGCTGAGTTACCAGGAGGATGCACTCCTGGACCCCATGCCGCTTCAGCACAGCTGAACGGGTCACTTTCTGAAAGGGAAGGGGCGGGGCTTGGGATCATCAGCCATTTACCTCATACTAGGTGACAGTGCTGGACAAGTGGATCCAACACCACGCATCTGTGGTCAGGACCAATCTGATAAGGTGTGAGAAGTATGTGGGGAGCTAGCACAAAGTGCTCTGCCACCATGAGGGGTGACTGCTGATCGGATCCAGGAGTGGACAGGTCCATAAATGGCGAGCCCGTGAATGGTCTGGACCAGGACAGGTGGCTCTGAGCACAGGTCCTAGGGAGGCTTGCTCACCCGAATGAACTGCTGGAAGCGTTTGTCTCGGGCATACAGCTCCTTATAGAGCTTTAAGGCCTTGGTGTGCCGGCTGCAGAACTCTGCATAGGTCTTCCGCATCTGCTCAGCACTGGGACCTGAGAACTAGAGGTCAGGGAGCGAGGCTAGCTCAGCATTTCCCCCAAAGTCACAGCTTTTCCCCTGGACTCGCCTTGGGCCTCCTGCCAACGGGCTGGCTTCTTGCCCCTCCAGCTAAAGTTCTGTTGTAGGCAAGAAACAAGCCCACCCCACCCCCAGTCACACCTCCATGAACACTGCCCAGGGGTCCTGCCTCTCCCACCTGGCTGATGAGCAGGTCACCCAAGCGATGGATGACAAAGTTCCGGGAGCTGCCAGGGCACAGAGCCTGCCGTCGGCGTTCTAACAGCTGGCTGAGGAAGCGCGTATGGATGTCACTGAGCTCATCCACACAGGGGAACAGGCCCTGCACAACTCCTGGCTCCAACTGCAGCTCTTCCAGCATCCCCGTGCGGAAGAGGCGGGTCATGATCTTCAGCGTCCTCACATGGTGCAGCTCCGTCTGAATCAGCTCTGTGGGGACAATGGTACGCTTGGTTTTCTGCTCTGGCTTGGCCATGATTTGTGGGGCCCTAGGTTGGTCCCTTCCAGGTTAATATCTCCATTACTGTGATCTTAGATAATATTTTTGGTACTGAGGATTAATCCAGGGTGCTCTACCACTGAGGTACAACCTCAGCGCCCCCCCTCTTTATCTATCTATCTATCTATTTATTTATTTTATGTGGTGCTGAGGATCCAACCCAGGGCCTCACTCCTATGAGGCAAGTGCTCTACCACTGAGCTACAGCCCCAGCCCCCAACCTCAGCCCTTTTTATTTTTTATTTTGAGACACTAAGTTGCCAAGGCTGGCTTGAACTTATAGTCCTTCCACCTCAGCCTCTCAGTCACTGGGATTATAGGTGTGCACCATTAGAAATGTCTGGAGTCCCCAGCACAGTGTTGGGTATGGAAAAGATACAGAATGGGGACTGAATTGAAGAAAAAATAAAGGTGGAGCCTTGGAGCCAGGCATGGTGGCATACACCTTTAATTCCAGTGACTCGGGAGGCTGAGGCTGGAGGATTACAAGTTCAAAGCCAGCCTCAGCAATTTAGTGAGACCTTAAGCAACTTAGCAAGACCCTGTCTCAAAATAAAACATTAAGAAAAAATGGCTGGAGATGTAGCTCAGGGGTTATACGCAAGTGCCCCTGAATCCAATCTTTGGTACCAAAAAAAAAAAAAAAAAAAAAGATGGGACCTTCGCCATAGAACAGAGAGGTAGAGGTCCAGAGGGAAACCTGATACCAAGCAGGGTCGTGGAGGTCAACAGGTTAGGAGGCAAAGGTCGAAAGAGGCGGGAGATGGCAGAAAGTAGGACACAGAGAAACGGGACCTGGTGAAGGAGGAGGAAGGCGAGGGTGGGCGTGCTCACCGTAGATGACGTCCTGCTGCTTCATCACCTCCTTCTTGTGCTGCTGCAGGAAGCTGCTATCCACAGCAAGGCTCCAGGAATCAGCCGCAAAGTCCTTCTCATCCATTTCAAAGTCGCTCATCAGCTCATTGTAGATCACCTCTGCACCTGGACCCCAGTGGGGGCAGCAACTCAGTCAGACCCTCTTCAGTGGGTCCTGGGCCCTCCCAGGTGCTTCCACCAGCCACTCATCTCCATCCCCTCTTCGTCTTCTCCGGGTCAGCCCCAGGCCCTGGCCACACTCACCTTCATCAATGAGGGACTCCACCGACAGGGTTCGGTTCCGCATGTTGAGCGAGTCTGTAGACTGAGAGAGGATCCGACGCAGCCCCAGGGGCGTCTCATCATTGAAATGTCTGAAGGGAGTGGAGGCTGTCTGCATCACCCTCACTCAGGCCAAAGATCCCTTCCCCGGCGGGGACCCAAGGTGGGATCTGAGAGGTGGTCCCCTGTGTTCTCCTTACTCCTATTTTTGTGGCAGTGCTGGGATTGAGCCCGGCAGTACTCTACTACTGAACTGCATCCTCAGCACCTCTTGTTTTTTTATTCTGATGCAGGGTCTTGCTAAGTTACTCAGGGCTGGCCTGCAACTTTCAATCCTCCTGCCTCAGTCCCCCCTGAGTCGCCGGGATCACAGGCGTGCACCACCCCACCACCTGGTTCTCTGTCTCCAATTCTGAACTCAGGGACAGAAGACCCTCTCAGCTCCCTAGGGCTCCCTACTCTCTGATGCCTAGCTCCCCTTCCCCAAATAAAGGCTCACCCAGCAATGTTGGTGGTGGAGACACTCTTGGCTAAAGACAAGGAGGAGCGGCCACGGCGGGAGCCCAGAAGGGACTGCCGGAAGCTGTCAGCGGGGTAGATGGCTGAGGAGGGCCGCTCTCGGGTGGCTGCTGTTGGGGAGACACGGTGAGCAGGCAATTCCAAACGCTGGTGCCCTCCCAGGATTTGGAGCTCCTAGGCTCCTCCTCACTGGAAAGGAAGTGTCCTCTCCCGCCTTCCCTTTTGTACAAGAGAGATGGTCACAGTGACAACAATGCCACTGTCCATTTACGCCATCCTCCAGTGTTCATGTGTTGGTGACACATCTCCTCCCCCAAACAGCCTGAGAGCACACTGAAGCTCAGGAAAGCAGAAAGACCTGTCTAGGGTGACCCAGGGATGGCGAGTAGGGACACGGGCTCTGCTCTTCCTGCCTGAGCATCATGTTCTTTCTGTCATACCAAAGCTGTCAGAACGGACACTTGACAGCCACTGCCAACACTCCCCCAAATGTCGTGTGTACAAATGACAAAAACAACAAAGGACGCGGCCAACTCAGGTGACCAACCATCCCACGGCTTATCACATTGGGTCTCTCCCGTTCTGCCCCTAAACCCAGGAACCTGTGCCATCCCTAAGCCCCACTAGCTGCCTCCACTAAGGAGAGGAAGGTGCTGTGCCTGGGAATGACCTCAGGGGGGCAGCAGAGCCTGTGGACTGAGCTGCCTGAGGTTCAGGGTCTCAAGGGAGCTCCCCACTCCCCACTACTCACTCTTACTGCGAAGGGAAACAGACTGCAAGGCAGTGTTGTTCTTCAGCAGGGCGGCTTTCTGTTGCTGTGAGACAGAGCGAAAGAGACACCAGGAACAGCTGTCACCCAAGGATCCCCCCGAGGCCTGGGGTAGGAGCTGGGCAGCTGGCCCCTCAGGAGAAAGCTGGCACTGTGGTTAGGGCATGGGGTGGCTGACATAACTCCAATTCTGTGGGGCTGTGTCTAGAGCCATAGGCCTGGCCACTCAGGGGACCCAGGGCCGGGGGTCAGGTTCTGGGTTGCCCTGTGGTGTGGAGGAGGTGGCAGGGGATGAATGGAAAAGGCTCGAGGTCACCACGCTTCCTGCCCTCTCCCCCAGCCCTCTGCCCTCCCTGCCGTCTCACCTTCTGCTTGACCTTGGTACAGTTGGCGAGGGTGTCTTTACAGCGGTTGTGGATAGTCACATTGCAGGCTGGGAGGGTGGGGTAGAGAGGGTGAAGGGAGGGCCAGGTGGTACAGGAGGGGACACACCCACATGCAGACACCCAAGTCCCCCTAGCCACACGGTCCTCAGACACTCTCCCCCTTCCCAGACTTCTCAGCCATTGCCACACCCCACTCCCTCCCTCCCACAGCCCTTTCCTTCAAGCAGGAAGTGGAGAGGGGGGTCTGGGTGTGAAATGAAATAAAGCAATCAGGAGAGATGGACAACCCTGAACCAAAAATGGCCGTGACGGGACAGGAGGGAGAAGGGGTCATGCTGCCAGGGATGAGCTCAAGCACAAAAGAGGTGGAGAGTGGCAGATGGGAGCCAGGACTCCCACAGAACAGGAGATGACACCGAGGCAGCCGAGATGGCAGCTAGGGCAGAGGGGGACAGTAACATGCCCTGAGCAAATGCCCAACCTTTAATCTATCCCATCAATCCTTGGAGGCTGACTCAACTATCCTCACTTTACAAATGAAGAACGTGTCCTGGAGAAGCTCAATCCCCTGCTGGTGGTGAAGCAGGCCTGAATTCAAAGACCAGACTCCTCCCGGTGTCCCACAAGGATGCCACAGACTCTGGCCGGGTCTAAGCAACTCCAAGGTGGAGGGATCCAGCGGGGAAGTTGAGACAAGTCCCTGCCCTGCCCTGCCCTGCCCTGCCCTGCCCTGCCTGCCAGCCTCCTCTGTGGCTTGCAGTCAGCCTGCCTTCTCCCTGCCAGGCCTGGGGAGTCCTATTCCCCATGTAAGGCAAACCCACAGCTCCCACACTCCATCTGCTGCTCCTCACCCCCCACCCCACCTTGCCACGGGGTAGGAGAGAAAAGAAGGGAGGAGGCGTAGCCAAGCTCCAGTGTAGGACCACTGCCATCCCCTGCCCCAAATGCCCTCATCCTCGGCCTCCCCAGCTTCCCCTCCCCCACCAACACCACCGGAAACTCTGCTAACTCCTTCAGACAATACCCAGCACCACGCTCACTTCCACAAATACAAGGCCAACAGGGTGGGGCCCAGGGGCAGACAGTGGGGCTGCGTGGTGCTAACCCCCACTGGAGCTCCCTTTTCCTACCCCCAACACCTAGTGTCTCTGGATCGAACCTCCGCTTTCCACCTGCTCTCAAAATAGGGCTGCCCGCCTCCCCAGTTCCCCTGGCAACAAGCTTCCGGATTGGATATTTTGTCAGGTCTCTAGAGGGATCTAGATTGGGGTTCCCTCCTCGCCCTCCTAACTCTAAATCAAGCAAGTGAGGAAGTAGAGGGGAGACCTCACTGGTTCTTTCTGGGGGCTTCTCCCCCCAGTTCCACGGGGATTTGGAGGGACAGTGCTTCCGCTACGCTGGCCAGTACCAGTCAGAGGCATCTCGGCCATAAATCTGGGGAGAACCGGGGGGAGGGGTAAAGTGGAAACCCTCCACATAGGAGTCGCAGGGAAGGAAGGAACTCCTTGTCCATGCTCCAAATCAGGTTTGCCCTCAGACCCGGGTGAGCACTGGGTGCCCTGGCCCCTTGCCCTCCTCCACACGTCCCTGCTGGCTTCCTACGCTGTCTCTCAGATTGGAAACTGATCTGGATGATCAGATGGGGGGACCTCATCCCACCCTCTCCTTGAAACAGGGATTTCAAAGACTCCACCCACAGTCAATAGATAGGAAGGGCAAAGGGACCCTGAATGTCCAGTTCTGCCCAGGAAGATGGGCGGAACCAGCTGCAAGGTTGGTAGCTTTCTGACCAGATCCTCTCTCACCCCCCTCTGCAGACACATTCTTGCTTCTTCTCCAATCACTTCCCCTAACCCTCAACAGCTGTTCAGGAGCGAGAGGGATACCCAGTGGTGACAGCTGCAAGCAGAGTCCTCCCAGCCTCCCCTCATCCACATTCCTCAATAGACCCGCTCATGCCACATTCCAACAGCCACTACCCTCAGGGTGAGAAAGGGAGCAAGCATCTGGCCCCGGCACTTGGGCCCAGCTGGGGGTTCAGAAAGGGAAAGTCCCCCCTGTATGGATCCAGGGCCGACAGGACAGATGGGAAGACAGGGTCGGTGGGCACCGGGTCTGAGTGACAGGGGCCAAATAACTTACTTGGGCAGACGAGGGCTTCCTTGGCGGTGATACTCTTGTTACAGGCATAGCACATGGTCATGCCCGAAACCGTGATGGTGGTGAAGAGGTGCCCGTTGGTATAGCGGGCATCCTTGGCTTCCTTCATCTTCTCCTTTTCCCGGGCCTGTGGAAGGAGCAGGAGACACAGGAAGTGAAGTTGGACAAGGCCAGGGGCCTGGAGTCAGAGACAGGCGGAGGGCAGTGAGGGAGAGAAGCCAGCCTGGGCAGGCTGCAAAGACACCAACTCCACAGCAGGACTGCCCCGGGGCTCAGGGTGGCTGACCAGGAGTAACCAGGCCCCGAGTGGCCAGTCCCGAGAGGGTTTCGGGGTCCCTGACCCACCTGGCCCCTGCGGCTGGGTTGCCTCCTGTTGCCACTCATCTCCCTGCTCTGGAGCGCCGCGTCCTCACTCCACCTCCCAGCCCCAGCTCTGCTCGCCCCCGGGCTGCTGTACTCCCTTCCCTGTGCTGGGGGAGATGCGCAGAGCGGAGGGAGAGCGGGCGAAGCAGAGGGTGCCAGCTCACCAGCGCTTTCCAATCTATGGGAGTGAGCTCCTCTCATAACCATGACAACCGGTGTTGGAGCGGCTGTCTCTGTGGCAGTCACGGGAGGGGGGTGTCAGGGATGGGAGGGCAGGAGATCCCCATATTAGATTGGCTGAAAGGACAGAATGCCTCCAGGGCCACCCCCAACTCAGGGGTCAGGATGCCAAACCTTTAACTCTTCTACCCACTTAGTCAAGGTCACATGCTGCCCCATCTCTGGGAGGCAGCATGTCCCCCACTAATCTCTAGGCAGGGGGAACCTGGGTTTGGTCTCAGGTCACTCCTCCTCTCTGGGACCTTTAAGGACAGAAACAGCCAGCCAGCTTGGTGGTCCCAGCAGAAAATCCCCCCTGCAGCTAACTTTTACCCTTCTCAAATTACACTCCAGAGACAAGACCTGTAAGAGCTCTCAATTGCTCCTAAACCAAATGGTCTCCCTCATTCTATAAGTCCTTCCTGACATCTACCTCCCTCCTTCCAGCCCTGCTCTCTGCAGAGATGGGGCACACCCCACATGGCCCCTCCAACCTCAGGCGGGCCTTTCCCATCTCGGCCTTCCTTCTCCAGCTGCCCACTGGCCTGTGAGTCAAGTCATTCTCTCTGACTTCTTTTCTGTCCTTCCTCAAAAGCCTATGAAGGTGGGGGTGGGGGTGGGGCTGGGGCTGGGGCTGGGGCTCGATGGTAGTGGCTCCCCTAGCATGCGTGAGGCACTGGGTTCGATCCTCAGCACCACGTAAAAACAAAATAATATGTCCACCTAAAACTAAAAAAATAAATATCTTAATATTTATTTACATAAATAAATATTTTAAAAAGGAAAAAAAAACACCTATGAAGGTGAGAAGACTGGGAGACCACTCACTGATCCCAGAACCTTCTTCAGTTATCACCTCAGGTCTCCAGATCTCTGTCCTCCCGAGCGGAGGACAGAGCAGGAAGGGAAGCTGACCACTCCCTTCAAGTTCCCTTTGCCTTTCAGAAATCAAACACCAGAGCCAGCCTCCATGGCACATGCCTGTAACTCCAGGAACTGGGTAGCTCAGGCAGCAGGATCACAAGTTCAAGACCAGCCTCAGCAACTGAGAGACAAGGTCTCAGAATAATAAAAGGGGCTGTAGAGGTAGTTCAGTGGTTAAGCACCCCTGGGTTCAATCCCCAGTACGAAGGAAAAAGAAAAAAAAAAAAAGCAGGATTCAGATGATCCAGGATATGAGCCCCAAAGTTGGGGACCTTGGTGGGGAGCCTTCAACCTGGGCCTGAGGAGGCTGGCCCTGACTGGTTCCAGTCCCACTGGCAGGAGGTGGGGGAGGGGAGAGATGCAGACCAATGCTCAGGGCAGAGGGGGTAGAAAAGGGAAGTACAGAGGCTGAGTCAACAAATAGGGCCAGAGGGCACTGGGCTGTGGTGACCTGGAGCCCAGGGCACTCTGGTGGCTCCAGATCCTCCTCCCAGCCTCTTCTCAGCCCAGGTTACCTGACAATGAGCAGGGCCCAGAGGCCCAGAGGCCAGTCCTTGTCCCCGCCCCATGCACCTCCCCACCCCCACACTTTTGTTTCTTTCCTCCTGGCTTATCCATTTTTTTGGTACCCAATTGAACCCGGGGGTGCTTGACCTCGGAGACACATCCCCAGCCCTTTTTTGTGTTTTATTTAGAGACAGGGTCCCGCTGAGTTGCCAGGGCCTCGCTGGCCACTGGGGTTATAGGCACAAGCCACCTGCGCCCGCTGGCCTGGCCTTCCTTCTCTTCCTATCTCCTGGTCCTCAGCTCTCAGTTCAGGTTCTCCCTCCTCTGGGCCTTCACCTGTCTTCCTTCCCTAGGTGGCTTCCTTCAGCTCCGCCCCCATGTGACCAGTGAGGGCCTCGGTGTCCCTCCCCTCCTCTTCCCTTCCGCCTCCTCCTCCGTGGTGCAGGCCACTCCTCCTCCCCTAGTCCTCCAGCACTGTGGCCTCCCGTTTTCTATACTGGCACCTGCCTGCCTCAATCACCAGAACAGTCTCCCGCGGATCTAATCTGCGGTCTTGCTCCAAGGTGTAGCTCTTTAGTTGATCCAGTGTTTTCAGAAGATCACAGCTGCCTCTGAATAATAACCTTGTGGGACCCTCAGAGACCAAGTCCAGATCCAGATCGCCCTTCTCACTGCCGTGCACTGTCCCTACCTTCCTCATCTCCTGCCCTTCCAAAGCAGTGGCACTTATGACATTTGAAGTCAAAGCAAGCAAGCAAACGTAAAGACAGCATTCAAAAGAGCAGCGTCACTGGCCGGGGTAACTCCAAAAGGGGCAGTGTTTCAGATCTGTCCTGGTGCTGCTAGAGTTCCCCTTTCCCAATTTCCGCACAGCCCTCCCCCTCCCCTCTCTCTTCACATGCGTGACACTCACCTGCTTGGCCAGCTCTGATGAGCACAGCAAAGGGAGAGGACTAGGGCAAGCAGAAAGCCATCTCTAGTGGCCCTTCCCCTCTCTGGCACACATGCCCCAGTGACAGCCAGGGTACCCTGGGCCCTGCCTGCTCCACCCCTGAACACTCACCCTCTCTCCGAGTGACCCCCTCTCTAGGTGGGCCAGCAGCGGGCAGCAGCCCCAGCAGCAGCACATCCCAGCAGCAAGCGGCCCTGGCACTGCCTAGCACTATTGTCCCTGAGGTGGCCTGTGCCCGCCCCAGGGCTCCGGCTGCTGAGGATGGAAGGACATGGAGCCTGCTCTCCAAGGGAATCGGCTCCAAAGGTGGGATGAGTGGGCTGGTTTGGATTTCTGTCCTATTCTCTTCCAGGTTGGTCGTTTGGTTTCCTAAAGGGGATGTGACCCCACTGAGCCATATCCCCGGCCCTTTTTTTTATTTTTTAGAACCCAGGGGCGCTTTGCCCATGAGTTATGTCCCCAGCCCTTTTTAATTTTAAGATAGGGTCTCACAAAGTTGCTTACGCCCTACGTTGCTGAGGGTAGCCTTGAACTTGTGCTCCTGCCTCAGCCTCAGGAGTTGCAGGAATTATAGGCATGCGCTACCATACCTGGCTCGTCCAGGTTTGTTTTTTAACAAAATCACATTGGGTGCTCACTACTAAAATTGGAACCATACAGAGAAGATTAGCATGGCCCCGTGGAAGGATGACATGTAAATTCATGAAGCGTTCTATATTTTCAAGGGAGGGGGCATAGGGGTAGGAAAGATGGTGGAATGAAATGGACATCATTACCCTAAGTACAAGTATGAAGACCCAAGTGGTGTGACTCTACTTTGTGTACAACCAGAAAAATGAAAAAGTGTGCTCTATATGTGTACTATGAATTGAAATGCAATCTGCTGTCATGTATAACAAATTATAATAAATAAATTTTTTAAATGTTTTTTTAGTTGTAGGTGGACACAATACCTTTATTTATTTTTATGTGGTGCTGAGGATCGAACCGAGTACCTCACACGTGCAAGGTGCACACTCTACCACTGAGCAACAACCCCAGCCCCATAAATAAATAAAATTTTTAAAAAATAAAATAAAATCACATTGGAAGCCAAACACAGTGGCACATGCCTGTAATCCCAGAGGCTCAGGAGGCTGAGACAAGAGGATTGCAATTTCACAGCCAGCCTCAGTAAAAAGCGAGGTGCTAAGCAGCTCAGTGAGACCCTGTCTCTAAATAAAATATATAAAAAAAAATAGGGCTGGAGATGTGGTTCAGGGGCTGAGTGCCCCTGAGGTCAATCCCTGGTACCTCACACATACCCTAAAAAAAGAAAATCACACTGGGCTGGGGTTGTGGATCGGTGGTAGAGCGCTTGCCTTGCTCATGTGAGGCACTAAGTTTGATCCTAAGCACCACATAAAATAAATAAATAAAATGAAGGTATTATGTCCATCTATAACTAAAAAAATTGAAATAAGAAAATCACACTGGTTCCCATTTACCTACTTCCAAGCAGGACAGACCTTCACCTGCTGCATGTTCCAACCTATCCACTGAGAAAATGCCCATCTACAATTCACAACACCCTCAAGGGCCTGAAGCCCTCCTGCGCTCCAGCCTCCTGCTGTCTGGCAGCCAAGGGTCATTCTGCCTCTTTCTCACAAACCTCAGGAACCCTCTTTCCAGCCTACTAACCTTCCTCTCTGCCACTGCTACATCAAAGATCAAGTGAAGGAACAGTGTGAGCACACCTAGCAAAAAGACTGCCAGGCAGGTGGCACACTGTGATCCCAGAGGCTCGGGGAGGCCAAGGCAGGAGGACCGCAAGTTCAAAGCCACCAGCCTCAGCAACTTAGCAAAGGTCTAAGGAACTCAGTGAGAATGGCAGGGAAGAGAAGGACAACAAGATCAAGGACATCACGACATGGGGGTCTCAGCAGCACCCTGCTCTGGGGACCCCACTCATTTCTTACACGGGCCTCCAAGTCGTCCCCTGCTCCACAACCACTTTGGTTCCAGGTGCAGTTAGCAGCAGCCCCTTTCCCAAGATGGTGAGGCCTCTGCCCAGACCAGAGCCTAGAGAGTCTAGAGGGGTGCACTGGGGGGTTTGAGTCACCTGTAGCTCAGCCCCCAGACAGCAAAGATGCAGAGTCACTAAGTCAGGGGGGACAAACCAGAAGCTTCCTGCCCATGACTGAGAAAAGAACCTGGGATGCTCTCAGCTAGGCCAGGCCCCTTTAGGAGCTTCCAGGGACAAGATGAAGACTGGAGGCCAGGAGAAGGCGGCCAAATAGAAAACACTAGTTCCAAGGGCAGAAACAACAAGGAAAATAGCAGTGAACACACACAAAGGCACTTAATAAATGCTTGCTTAATGAACGAAGATGAGACCGGTAATGGGGGCCAGCACATTGGTGAAGGGCACTTAGGGACACAGGGAATAAAATGAGGCTAAAGACCCTGAGACCCAGTCACCCTGGACCCCAGCCTGCCCCCTACCCCGCCACACCTGTCAGGCCAGGAGAGAGACAAGCGGGGGTGGGGGGAAGGATGCAAACAGACCGGCATTTGTGCAAGTGAACAATAGCCGTGCCAGGACTCCCTGCCCTCCTGGCACAGGGCAGGCCGGCTGAGTCGGGAGGGGGCAGCTGCTGCCTGCAGCCTTCCCCCCTCCCCCAAGGGGACACAAACAAACCCAGCCGGCCCAGCCAGCCAGCGTTTCTCAGCCATTTCCCCTACCAGCTCCAGAAACCCTGACCAGTCCACTCATTGGGCTCCTCCAAGATTCTTCGAACCAGAGGCCAAAGCTAAGAATGGAACCACTTCCTCATGTCCAGAGGGCATGATCCCCTACTCTGGTGTCCATACTGCAAACAGTAACTTAGAGCACAGCGGGACAGGGACAGACACACAGAGGAACATACCCCAACACTCAGGTAACATGCACACATGGGATTCACATTCCAATCCGTCCCTTCCCGGATTCCAAGGTCACAGCTCCAGAGCCAGGGGATTGACATCGGACAGACAGATGCTTCTTGAACTCCTTGGTCACCCCCAGCAGGTCCTACCTTAGGCACCCCTAGGTACCGTGAACCTCTCCCCCCCCAACCC
>NW_026000079.1:2067252-2069793 GCF_001458135.2 Marmota marmota marmota | reverse complement strand
GTGACTTAGGCTTTCAGTTCCCTTCCCCCATTCTTGTTTCTCCCCTCCCCCTAGGTCCTTTCCCTAACCTCCATGACCCTCAGAGTCCTTCTATGTCCCCAAAAACCTCTGCCTCCAGGAGGACCCCAATTTTTCAACTTTCCTCCAAAGCCATCAGCCCTCCGGACTCCCTCCTGGGCGCCCCCAGCCCTCCTCTCTAGCTACACCGTTGGTCCTGCACACAAAGCCAGCCACCTCTCTAGTACCCAGAACAAAGAAAGATCTCTCCTCCTCACTCCCCATTCCACCTGCCCACCATACACTCCAATGCTGGGGTCCCACAGATCCCAAGGGGACCGCCAGCCTCCAGAGCCATCCCTACACCTCTGCCCCTGGTTGGCAGAAAAGGATCTTTTGTTCCGAGGGACCTGAAGGTTAGGGCTGGGGAAAGGAGGGAGGGAAGAGCAAGGGACGAAAGGGAGAGAGAGGGGATCTGTGGGCTTTGGGGTTTGAGGAGGTAGGAAGTAGAGCAGAGAGAATTAAGGGGGTGGAGATCTGAAGACAAGCCTGGAAGAATAGAAACGGAGTGAAAAGAAACAGGAGCCTGGGGGGGCGGGGGCTCACAGAAAGATCCTAAGGGGTGGGAAGAGAAAGAGGCAGGTTGTACTCCAGTTCCTCCTCCTAGGAGGAGCTCCGGGGAGTAGGGCAGGGACGGGGAGCAGGTGGGGTGCCGGACCCATCCCCCCACATAGGTAGCAGGGAAGAGACCATCTTCTTCAAATAATCTCCTTTCCAGTGCCCCCCTTCCCACCACAGTATAAAAAGAAAGGAGACAGCTGGCGTGCTTGGGGGAGGGGGGAGAGGGGACCCAGGGTTTGTTGGCTAAGAACCAACTCCCCCCTTCTGTAACCACAGCTTTCCGGAGGTGGCGGTGGTGGCCCTCCCCTTCCGACCAGCCCAAACTGACACCCTCCTCTTGTGGCCTCAGTGCCCTCTCAGATCCACCCACTCAGCCCCGCACTCCCCTTCCCCCAGCCAGATTCCCAAATACCCCCTCCTCGGCCAGCTCCAGGGCAGAAAGAAGAACTGGGTTTCCGGATGCCCAGTTCCCTACTGGGGGAGGTGACAATAAACAAACAAACAGCTACAAAAAAGAGAGCACAGGTCCAGGTATATGGCCCCTGGCCCCCTCATTAATGGAGAAAGGACCCCAGTATCTAACCTCTGGAATCTCTCCCTGTGCCCCTCGCCAGGTCTGCCCCTCCTGCCGCTCCCCCGTGGCTTTCCTTTTTAGGGTGGAACCGTATTTCCGTGGTTTCAAAAAGCCTCTCCCGCCCCCCCTTGGCTCTACTCCAGGGTCTCAGCTCAAACGGTTGAAAAAATAAACAGACTTTTGGAGCTGGGGCCTGGCTTGGCGCAGGGTTGTGAAGAGCCTGTCTGCCACCCCACTGTTCCACCACACTTCAGCCACCGCACCCTGGCCCTCTGTTTGTCTTAGGGGTTACTCAAATCCCCGGCTGCTTTCCGGTTAGCAGAGTCTAATACCAATCCCCTGAGAAAGTCCTAAAGCCTCCTTCTCTGCCCCTCTCCATCCCCACCTCTGCCCTAGGTTGGACCTTCTCCCAGTTAGCACCAAGACAGGTAGCCTGGCTAAGAATCAGCAGGGAGGTGGAGTGAGGGGACTCCATCTCCTGGAGGGCTCCAGGGGAGTACCCTTCCCTTGCCTGAAGATGGTAATCAGCTAAGCTGGCCACCCAGCAGACATGGGAGGAAAGCCAGAGATGAAGATCAAAGCAGCTCTGGGCTGGGTTCTGGCCTTTCTGAGAACCAGCACAGTGTGGAAGCCCCACGGAGCTGGAAGGTGCTGTCTGCATACACCACCTTCCTCCCAGTTCCCAGCTGCTCAGCTAAAGTCAGTTTGATCGTTTTCTGGGGCCTGGGGTGTAGACGGGTCATAGCATTTGGGAATGGGTCTGGATACAAAGACAGGAATAAAGGATACTTTAAAAGCAGTGGCCAAGAGGTCATGATGTGTGTGTGTGTGTGTGTGCGCGCGCGCGCGCGCGCGCGCGCGTGTGTGAAATTATACACCCAGACTCGAGATGACAGGTAAAGGGCCTCCAGCACCAGGAAATAAGAGAATAGGCGCCGAGGACGGCAGAGAGGGGCAGGAAGGCAGTGCCCAGGTCGGTCCGCCTAAGGCTTTCGGGATTGGGAGAACAAGGAGCTTGGAAGGCTGGTGGAGCAGAGAGGGATGGGGACCACCCCGCGTTCCAGGCTCAGGGGTGCTCCGTGGGGAGGAGAGAATCCCAGCTACACAAAGACTTCTGCTCCCTTCACCTGGGGTGATGGCCTGGGGCCCGGGGTGGGGAAGGGGGATGAGCGTCGCTCAGCGGTCCTGACCCCCACCACCCGCCCACCCGAGGGGAGAGCTGAATCACAGCTGGAAAGCCCATTTGCGCGGAGAGGAGGAGCTGACTTTTGTCTTGGAGGGGTGGTGGTGGCGGTGGCGGTGATGGTGGGAGGAAGCTGGGAAACCACCCCTCCCGCCCCCTCCGCCGG
>NW_026000079.1:2062610-2066533 GCF_001458135.2 Marmota marmota marmota | reverse complement strand
AGCACTTCACTTTAAAGACCCTCGGGCCGCAGGACTCTCCCGCCCCCAGCTCTCCAGGGGCCCGGGGCCAGTTCCTCCCCGGCCTTCGGGGCCCATCGAGCAGCCAGAATAAACAGACCCCGTGTACGATTGGGGGCAGGGGTGGCGAGAGGGAGGGCAACTCGAAGAACTAAAAGACGAATCTTTAGTAGGTTTATAGGAGAAGAGTCGTTCCCAAAAGTCAAAAAAGAGTCGAGAGGACAGAATTCTCCCACAAGCCTCCACCTCTCTGGGCCCTTCCGGACCACACTCTGCCCATCCTCCTCCTAGCTCCGCCTCTGCCAGCTACTTTGGAGGGTGTAGGTGGGAATTAGCAAGCTTTCCTGAAAGCTACGGAGCTGAGGAAGTCCTTCCATGGGTCTAACCTTGGTTCTCTCTGTCGCTACTTAAACCGGAACCAGAAGACTAGAAAACAGCCTGCCCCAATCAGAGAACAGTTAGGGCACAACCAACTGTCTCCATTAGAAGGAAGATGGGGCCAGGCGCGGTGGTCAGCCTGTAATCCCAGCGATTTGGGAGGCTGAGGCTGGAGGATCAAAAATTCAAGGTCAGCCTCAGCAATATCGTGAGACCCTCAGCAACTTAGCAAGACCCTCTTAAAGTAAAAAGGAATGGAATGTAACTCAGTGGTAAAGTGCCCCTGGATTAAATCCCCCTTACCAAAAAGATTGCCCCAACCTGTGCCAGTCTCCACCTTCGGTGAGTTTCCTGCTGTTTTCCTCCTCCAGTCTAACTGTAATCACTCATATTGCAGTTCATTTCCTCCTCTCGGGGTGTCCCACTTCTATGTAGAAATCAGAGCACAAACAAAGAGCCCTAGGACAGAGCATACTATGTTTGCAAGGTCCTGCCTGATTCCGCTTGCAATTGGTGTGGGAGGAGGAGGGAGGGAGAGGAGGCCCTGCCCAGGTCCAGCAGCTCCCTGCTGGACTCCTCAGTAGGACCAGGCTGGAGGTTTCAAGCCCAGCTCAGCGCTCCTGTAGGTGCCAATTTTAGCCTCTGCCTCTATTTCGGGCTTCACTGCCGCACCGCTGGCTGAGCTGGTTGGGCTCTTCACCCCCAGCACCACCCCCACGCTGCTCCTCTGGTTCCCCCCCTGCCTAGCAACTCCTTCTTCACCTTCTTCACCCATTCTCCTGATCAGGATCCTTATATAGCAAAGAGCAGAAAAAAAGGAGAGGGGCCGAGCCTGGGGGGCACAGGCCTGTGCTCCTAGCTGCTTGGGAGGCTGAGGCAGGAGGACAGAAGTTAAAGGCCATCCAAGGAACTTAGCGAGACCCTGTCACAAAACTTTAAAAAACAGCTCGGCGCCTGGATTACATTCTCAGAATGGGGGCAAAAGGGAGGCAAAAGAGGAAACAAACCATACAGGCCCAGGCTGGGTGACAAGTGGAAGAAGAAAGTGCTTCCTCAGGGCCCGGGCTGTTTTCTCCAGGGTTGCACCTGCCCGGAGACCATGGGAAGGCTGCGAGAACACTCCCAAACCATCAGGCCTGAGGTTCCTGGCCCCAGAATGCCAGGCTTACCTCCCCTCTGGTCAGCCAAGACTCTGGAATGTACTAAATTTAAAAACAGGGAGCCAAAGGCCAGAATCCCAGCTTCATGGCTCCACCCCCTGGGGGCTCAGAGACCAAGACTGGACTGGGACCTGGGCTTTTCTCCCAGGCTGAAGGTTCTGCAAGCAGAGGATAGAATCTTAAAGGGCCAAACTCTACCTGGGTACCCAATAAGCCTAAGATTTGAACCCCAGGCTCTTTTTTTGTCTCTTTTGGTAGTGGGAAATTGATCCTAGGGGTGCTTCACCACTGAGCTACATGCGAGGCAAGCGCTCTACCACTGAGTTATAACCCAGCCCCCCAGTCCTTTTTATGTTTTCTTTTGAGACAGGATCTCACTAAGTGGCCAAGAGTCTTATGATATCGAAGAGGCTGACCTTGAACTTGTGATCCTCCTGCCTCAGCCTCCTGAGTCACTGGGATAACCTGGGTGAGACACCATGCCCAGCTGTACCCCAGGCTCTTTAGGGACCTCTCAGTACATAAACACAATATAGAAAGTCTAGGGGCTGGGGACATAGCTCACTTGGTAGAGGGCTTGCCTCGCAAGCACAAGGTCCTGGGTTCAATCCCCAACAACACACACACACACACACACACACACACACACATAGGGCTGGGGCTGTAGCTCAGTGGTAGAGCACTTACCTAGCATGTGTGAGGGTTAGGGTTCAATCCTCAGCACCACATTAAAAATAAATGAATAAATAAAATGTCTGTGAATGACTAAAAAAAATTTGAAAGAAAGCCTATTGAATGAGAAATTATATCCCATCTATGTATGATATGTATATCAAAGTGCATAAATGCATTATACTGTCATGTATAACTAATTAAAACAAATTGAAAAAATAAAAAGTCTATTGAGGGCTGGGGATGTGGCTCAAGCGGTAGCGCGCTCGCCTGGCATGCGTGCGGCCCGGGTTCGAGCCTCAGTACCACATACAAACAAAGATGTTGTGTCTGCCGAAAACTAAAAAAAAATTAAAAAAAAAAAAAGTCTATTGAAAGAAGAGGCTGGTTGGGGGGGCTGAGGTTGTGGCTCAGCGGTAGAGCGCTCGCCTAGCACATGCGAGGGAGGTGCTGGGTTCCATCCTTGGCACCACATAAAAGTGAATAAAATAAAGGTATTGTGTCCAACTACAGCTAAAAAAATATATTAAAAAAAAAGAAAGAAGAGGCTGGTTGGGTTGGGGCTGGGGCTCAGTGGCAGAGCACTTACCTAGCATGTGTGAGGCACTGGGTTCCATCCTCAGCACCACATAGAAATAAATAAATAAAATAAGGTATAAAAAAAAAAAAAAAAGAAAGAAAGAAAAAGCTGGGTTCCCTATGGTGGCACAACTTAGTAACACCTTGTCTCAAAATAAAATTTAAAAGATGGGGATGTAGATCAGTAGTAGAGTGCTCTGGGGTTCAATCTCCAATACCAAAAAACAAAGGAAAGAGAAAAGGAAGGAAGAAGACTGGCTAGCCTAATCCTTTTCTGTCTCCTTTCAGTGAGACCCTTTCTCAAAATAGTCAACTATTATTCTTTTTATCTCCTTGCTGTTTGTTACCCTGCTCCTCATTATCCCCTTAGAAGGGCCGGGGTTGTGGCTCAGTGGTATGGCGCTTGCCTAGCATGCGTGAGGCACTGGATTCGATCCCTGGCACCATGTAAAAATAAAATAAAGGTTAAAAAAAAAAAAGACAAAAATGAGCCAGTGGTGCACACGTGTAATCCCAGTGTCTTGGGAGGCTGAGGCAGGAAGACTGCAAGTTCAAAGTCAGCCTCAGCAACTTAGTGAGGCCCTGTCTCTAAATTAAACATAAAAAAGGACCAGGAATGGGGCTCAGTGTAAAGCACCCTTGGGTTCAGTCCGTGGTACAAAAAAAAAGAAGAAGAAGCAGGAAAGAGGTAAAGAAAGCTGATCTACCTTTAAAAATGCCTGCATTCGTGAGCTAAGTCTGCAGCTTGACTCAGGGTCCATTTCCTGTGTCCTCCGGAACAATGAACACTTTTCCTTCTCCCTCCACCCCTTTCTGAAAACTATTCCTTCATTCTAACACCTCCTCCAGTGATATCTTTCAGATTTCCAGAAATTAGCTTTTATACACACAAAAATCAAAATTTCTGCTAGAATCTAAAAGTTGCCACCACCTTCTTTAGCCCATTTAACTTGACAAAATATATCCCTCCCATTTCCCTGGAGAAGGACCCAACTGCCAGAGGCTGGGCCAGTGGTGGACAGAGCAAGCCCTGAAGATGTCTGGACCCAGACCCTGCATGGGCCAGAAGAGCTCTGTTTCTTCTTGTTACTCTGGATCTTGTACATGGGGCAGGGC
>NW_026000079.1:2041667-2060590 GCF_001458135.2 Marmota marmota marmota | reverse complement strand
GGGGGGGATTAAGGCATAACTGACGCCCCCCAGCAGAGCCTGATGGAAGGAAGGGGACAGGCTGTTGGGTTGGGTTTACTTTAGAGAGGGGCAGAGGCAGCAATGTCAGAGCTCCGCCTTTTACTAGCTGCGGGATCTTGGGCAAGTAGTTTAGCTCTGGGTTAGCCTGTCTACGCAATGGAGATTAAAATACTTGTCTTTGTTCAAGGCCAGCCTCGGCAACTTAGTGAGACCCTGTGGGATGTGGCTCCGTGGTAAGGTGCCCTGGGTTCAAGCCCCAGTACTGAAAGAAAACAAACAAATAAAAATCATTCACTTCTATTCCAAGTTCTTACAAGAATTAAATGAGGTGGCCTCTGGGGAATGAACTGCTTCCTTCCCTTCGGTCACTGCCTGACTGAGCTGCTGTCCTGCCCTGCCCCCTGATGTTTACCTGCCCTGTTCCACATCCTGAGTCGGAGGAGATGAAGTGAAGCAGGAGCACTTGTTCCCCAGAGGCTGGAAGGAAGCTGGGCCGAGGCATGACAGGGAGGGAAACAGGAAGACAGGACCAGAGGCCCTGGTGGGGAAAGGCCAGAGGGGACCGTATCCTGGCTTTCTCAGGTTCTTTCCTGTTGCTTGTCTGGGCTCCAAGGTCTGCCCACGTTCCCTTTCATTAGGTTATTCAGCCTCCTACATGGCTGTTAGGCCAAGGCGGGGCACACACAGACCAACTGGGGCCAAGCTGAGCCCTGCACAGTACTGACAGGGTGAGGGGCTGGGGTTGTGGTCAGCGGGTAGAGCACTCGCCTATCACATGGGAGTCCATCCTCAGCACCACATAAAAAATAAATAAATAAAGGTATTGTGTCCACCTGTAACTAAAAAAGACAAGACAAGAGGGTGATTCCCCCAGCAGACTCACCTCCTCTGAACTCAAGGAGACTCTGGTGGGAATCCACCAGTCTCAACTCCTAACCAGGTGCTAAACAGGTGACCTGTTTACATCTCTCTCTACTTTCCCAGCCCACTCAGAGGAAGGGAATCTGGCTCAGAGGCTGGCCCAGGGAGCAGCACCAGGCCCTCAGGGAGAGCCAGGAGGAGTCCAGGCAACCCTAGTGTGGGAAAAACCCCTGGTCCTTCTCTTCTCTGGAGTTTCTCAGTGCCCAGAAGCCACCCCAGCTTGGGAAAACACATGTACACCTGGGGAGGCTAGGGGAGAAAAGGAAGGTGGCTCCTTCTGCCAGTCAATAAAGAAAATAGAGATGAATTTCAAGCTGCAAGCTCCAGAGAAGAGGGTAGGTCACCAGGAGGAAAGCAATATGCTTTCACTTACCAGGATCAGAACACACAAGCCACACAGGCACATGTCCTCCAGAGTCATACACCTCCCTGGCTTGCCCTCCCACTAGGGTCTTAGTTCAACGCCTTCAGCTGCCATTTCCACCCATGAAATTACGAGTGTAAAAGTCCTTCGCAAACTCTAATACTCTACGAAGAAGTACAGAGTCTTGCTGTAATTATTATCATTATCATGTCCAATAATAATGGACATAACATTTCTGCTGCCCACCTCTTAGCCGCAAGAGACCTAAAGTAAAAACGCAATGCCATGCCTCAGCTCCCGGCTCCGAGCCCTCGTCCCTTTTTCCAGCTGTCCACAGCTGCCTGCTAAGCTGGAGGCGGGGGTAGAGCAGAGAAAAGGCGATTTGCTGGGTCACAGCCACAGAGGCTGGAAGAGTGAGCATATGTTCCCTCAAAATGTGAGCCTTGTCCTGAATTTCTAATAGGGAGGGCCAGGGAGGGGTGACATGGGGGGCTCAGGAGGAAGGGAACGGGGAGGGCAACCAGCCCAGGCCCCGTCCCTCTCTAACTCTTACCTTTGACTTGCCCGTCATGAGGAAGAGGAAGCTGAAGGTCCTTCGCAAGGAGGAGCCTGCCCAGGCCCCCGAGTTCCCTTCCAGCTGGTTCCAGCTGCAGAGACAAAGAAGAGGTGAGAAGAGGGAGATGGAGCTGGAAAGCAAACAAGATACTCCCAGAGAGATGGTGGAGAGAGCAAGGGAAGGCCCACGGCCGGCAGGTAGACATAGGAGGAAAGACTCCGAGGGGAAGGGTGAAGGTGAAGGAGAAAGAGGAGGGCGGAAAGGCACCCCACACACCTCCGACGGCTTCCCGGATGTGGACACTCGAGTTTTCCAGGCCCCTCTATTTATGAGGAGAACTCCAGGCTCCTCCCAGATACATGCAGACTCCCCCTTCCCACCTAATCCAGGCTCGGGATGGGTGGACCCAATCCCTGCTCTCATGCTGCTCCCCAAAGGAAGTGGAGTGGACAGAGAGCCCTCCAGGGGGGCATTTCCCCCCTCAGAACAAGAGCCCTGTGTAGACCCCGTGCTGTTTGGAAAGAGCCTCTGGGCCTGAAGCCAATAAGGACTGAATTTCCTGGGATTTCATCAGCCCCATCCCATGAGCTAATCCCAAACCCAGAGCCAGGAGGATGTGTCAGCTGCAGAATTTCAGGACCACAAATCAGAGTCTGAGATCTTAAAGGGCCCAGTACTCGCTCACACAGCCACACTGTCTTAGAAGACGGTCCCACTCAGACTTCAGTCACAGGAGCCAAATGAACAGGTGCTGATTTTACATGCTTATTTAGATAGTTATCGAAATCCCTCGGCTTCCTCTGTCTGGGTTCTTGAACTTGGCCTTCAGGCCCTGCCCTCTTCTGGGAGCTCTACAGCTCTTGCATAGCTCTCTTAGGACCACTCCCCAGTGGTCAATTACCTGAACCACCCAAAGCCCAACCTTGGTCCTTGGTCACTGTCTCTCCCTGACTGTCCAACAGCCCAACTGCCCATCCACCTTTATGTCTTTGACAACAGCAAACTCTCTTACCCAGCTGACACTCTGTGATATGGTTACTCCTTTTCTTTCCCTAATTTCTCCCCCATCTTGGTCTTCAAAGGGATTCCAGTCCCCAAACTCACGGTTTGCTGAGGTCAGTGGCAGAGTACTGGGATGAATGTCCTGCCAACAAAGAAGGAGAAGAGGAGTGTCTAGCTAAAGCCAGACAAAGGCGCCCAGGGCTGCCTCCCCCACCCCCTCCACCTGGATCAGGTTCCCAAGCTGCAGGTGCATGTGACGCCATTCCTGAGGGCGGGCACTGGGGACCAGGGAGGGAGGGCGGGGTTCTGAGCAGAGCACAGCTGAAGAACTTAGGAACCAGGGTTATGAGAAGAGGGGGAGAGGGGCCTGATGTTTCAGTTCTGTTTCTGGTGACTGGGGAGGACTAAGGATTTACACTGAGTTCCCAGTACTCCATCTTGAGGAAAAGGTACATTTCAGATAACTGTCCTCCACTTTTGGTGACAGAGGAGGCTGGAGAGCCTCTCTCTGTCCTATGTCCCCTCTAATTGGCAGAAGAGTCTCAAAATGCCAAAGTCCTGAATTAAGATCTCTCATTTGAGTAATGACATTCTGGGGGCTCCAAGGGTGTGGTTGGAGGTTATCCAGGACATCTGGATGCTAAACAGCCGACGGAGGACTAGTGATGAGATGGATTAGAGAAGGGTCCATCTTTAATTCACTCCCCTCTTTTACTTACCATCTGGATCTGAGCGCTCGGAGTGGCAGTTGATGGCGCTCATGGATACAGACTTGGAAAGCATACCAGTGACGGAGTGATCCAAAGAGCCAGCAGATGGATGACAGGAATCCCGACCCTAAAATCATGTCAAGAGTTCTCATACAAGGGTCAGCTTCACCCACCGCCCAGCATGTTCTCCCCTTTCCCACAGCTTGGCATTTCTACAAACTCAGACCCTCCCGGGCTCCACGACCCATATCTGGGATATTCCAGCTGAAATAGTTCAGAAGTTACTCCTGCTCTCTTGTCATCGCTGTGCTGTCGTAGACTTTCTTCTTCAGTTCTTTTTTTAAATTGACCCACCATAAGTCTGCATGTTAATACTACGCAGTGTGATGTCTCCAAACATGTACACATTGGGTATCAGGCTTTTCAAATACAGAAAACATTTTTGGAGAGAAAATATTGACTCTGAATGATTTCCAGAGATGACAAACTCAACCTATAGGGGCGAGGTAGGGAATGAAATAAACTCGGGCAGTCTGGATTTAAGGCAAGAGGAAATAGGAAATACAGATGGTGGGTTCTTTAGACAATCTTTTCTCTATTCTTCCTCAGATCTGCAGGGAGCATTACAAAAACTGGCCACATATTATGTCATAAGGCGAATCTTAACACATTTCAAATAATATGTATCCCAGAGCAATAACCAGAAGTCCCACTTCAGCGGATTAAAGAATTTGTAATATATCCGGGTGGCAGTGCCATAAGCCTGTAATCCCGGTGACTCGGGAGGCTGAGGCAGGAGGGTCAAAATAAAAAAATTAAAAGGACTGGGGATATAGCTCGCTGGTAGAGGACCCTTGGAATCCCCAATACCTTAAAAAAAATCTGTGATATAGTTACATATTATTTGACAAGTAAAAACAAACAAACCATAGTTCATTTCACAATATGGATGAATCTTGAAAACACAATGTTGACTGAAAAAAATCAAGACCCAAAAGATTTATACACTGTATGACTACATTCATATAAATTTTAAAAGAGACCAACTATTGATTCTTCATATATATATTTATTTATTTAATTTATATCTATATTTATTTACTTATTTTATATATATTATTTATTTATTTTTTTAGGTGTACATGGACACAACACAATGCCTTTATTTTTATGTGGTGCTGAGGATCGAACCCAGGTCCCGGCCGTGCTAGGCGAGCGCTCCACTGCTGAGCCACAATCCCAGCCCCTGATCTATGTTTTTTTTGTTTGTTTGTTTTACTTGTTATTATATACGTGTGTGTGTGTGTGTGTGTGTGTGTGTTTGCAGCACTGGAAATCTGTTTTTTTATTTTTAATTTTACATTTTTAACCCAGGGGTGGTTACACAGGTATTTGCTCCCTAATTATTCACTATACTCTACATGTAAGTTTTCTATATTTTTCTATGTTATGTTACATTTAAATTTTTTCCAATGGGGGGAAAATCCCTTAAGTAAAATCAGAAAAAAAAAACTCTAGAGTTGGGGGTGCAGCTCAGTGGTAGAGCACTTGCCTAGAATGTGCTAGACCCTGGGTTCAATCCTTAGAACCACAATTAAAACAAAACAATTTTTTAAAAAATTCTACAAAAATAAAAATAATGGGCTGGGGTTGTGGCTTAGTGGCAGAGCACTCGCCTCGCACATGTGAGGCACTGGGTTCTATCCTTAGCACCACATATAAATAAATAAACAAAATAAAGATATTGTGTCCATGTATAACTAAAAAAATATTTTAAAATAAACTATAAAACAAAACTCATGGGATATAGCAAGTGGTATTTCAAAGGCAATTTGTGGCCTAAAAATTTCATATTGAATTTTTTTTTAGATGTTGATGAGCTTTTATTTTATTCATTTGCTTATATTTGGTGCTGAGAATCGAACCCATTGCCTCACACATGCCAGGCAAGTGCTCTGCCACTGAGCCGCAACCCCAGCCTTGAAATTTTTTAAAAGCTTGAAAAGTAATGAGTTATGCCAACTTAAGTTATAAAAAGAACAGATCACAAAGAAAACTGAGAGAAGTATATGATAAAGATAAAACCGTGCAGGCTATAGTGGTGCACACCTGTAATCCCAGTGACTCCAAAGGCTGAGGCAGAAGGATTGCAAATTCAAGGCTAGCCTCAGCATCCTAGTGAGACCATGTCTCAAAATAAAATACCGAAAGTGCTGGGGAGGAGATGTAGCTCAGTGGTAGAAACTTTGCTTAGAGTGCTCCACAACCTGAGTTTGAGCCCAATACAATAAAGAAAGAAAATCAGAAATCAATGAAATACTAAATAAAGATAAACTAGAAAGGGTCAATAAAACCAAGAGTTGTGTTTTAGGAACAGGCAAATAAAATACACAAACACAAAAGAGTGATAAAGAGAGACGGCATAAATAAAATTAGAATTACTAGGTGGATCTAAGTACAGAAAGAGCAATGATTAAAAAGATGAGAGAAGGGGCTGGGGAGATCGCTCTGTTGGTAGAGTTCTTGCCTCGCATGTACAAGGCCCTGGGTTCAATCCCAGCACCAGGGGGGAAAAAAAGAGAGATAATATTACCTACAACTTTTTGCTAACAATTTTGAAAATGCAAACAAAATAGACAAATTCTTACTAAAAGAAAGAAATAGATATATAACTTACCAAAATTGAGTCAAGAAGAAATAGATAGTCTGAATGGTCCTATTAAAGAAAGGGAATCAGTAGTTAATTTTCCAAAAGCAAAACAAAACAACAACAGGCTACACTGTTCTGGACAAATCTTTCCACAACAGATCACTAACAGGTTATACATGAAGAATTATAGAAATTCTTCCAAAGAATAGAAATAAAAAATAAAAATAAAAACAGAAGCACTTCGACTCTCTAAGACAATAAACTTGAATCTAAAATTACACATGGATAATACGGCAAAGGAAAATATGGGCTGATCTTTCTTGTAAACATAAGTACAAAAATCCCAAACAAAATATTAGGAAACTGTAGTATTTTAATGATCACAGATTACTTGCAGCTTTTCCTATTAAGAAGTTAAGAAGTCATCTAGTTGGGCATAGTGGTGCATGCCTATAATCCCAGCAACTCTGGAAGTAAGAGGATCACAAGTTTGAGGCCAGCCTGGGTAATTTAGCAAGACCCTATCTCAGAAAAAAAGAAAAAAAAAGTGCTGTGGATATAGCTTAATGGTAGAGTACCTCTGGGTTCAATCCTCAGTACCACACCCCTCCACACACACACAGAACTGTCAGCTGAGCCCAGACAGATTGCCCACTTATAAAATTGGAGCCCAAAATGGTTGTTTGCTAAGCCACTAAATTGGGGGTTAGTTTATTATACTGCAATATAAGTACCACAAATAAAACCTGGCAGTATATAAAAAAGATAATCTAGCCAGTCACAGTGGCACATGCCTGTAATCCCAGGAACTTGGGAGGCTGAGGCATGAGGATCACAAATTCTAGGACAGCCTGGGCAACTTAATGAGTTCCTGTTTCAAAATAAAAAGTAAAAAAATGGGCCAGGGGTGTAGTTCAGTGGTAGAACATCACTGGGTTTAATACCCAGTAACACCCTCCCCCCCAAAAAAAAGAAAGAAAAAGACAACCTGTCATAACAAAATTACATTTATCTAAGAATAAAAGGATGGTTTAACATGAGAAAAACTTCACTTGTAATTTACCTCAATAACGTATTAAAAGGAGAAAAAAATAAAATCATCGTAGCAATTGCAGAAAAGCATAAGGATAAAATCCAGCGCTCATTCATTCTAAAAATGAAAGTCTTGGCAATTAGGAATTGAAGGAATCTTCCTTAATCTGATAAAGAGAATCTTTCACAGAGTACAGCCCCACAATCAATGTCAATGAAGAAACCTGGACTGGGAGTATAACTCAGCAGTGGAGATTGTGCTTAGCATGCATGAGGTCCTGGGTTCAATCTCCAGCAACAAAGAAAACCACGATAACAAAAAGTTAAATCTAAGATATTCTCCCTCTAAAATCAGGAACAAGACAGGCATGCCCATTGGATCACCATTTCTACTCAGCAGAAAAGAAGAAATGTAGTTCATTTGAAGATGGCTAACTGTAGCTCATGCCTATAATCACAGTTACTCTGGAAAGTGGGCAGGAAGATCAGAAATTCAGGCCAGCCTTAACAACTTGGTGAGACCCTGTCTCAAAATTTCAAAAATAAAATAAAAAAGGGCTGGGGATGTAACTCAGTAGAACATTCCTGGGTTTAATCCTCAGTGCAGGAAAAAAAAAAAAAGACACCGTACATTGACTAATTTTCAATTCTATTTCTATAAACCAAACATAATCATAAAATGTAGTCCAAAAATAAAAAAGCATTGTAATAGCAAGCAAACCTAAAAAGTACCCATAAATAAATCTAATGATGGGCAAGTCGAGTATGAAGAAACCAATATTTTATTAAAAGACATATTCTTAGAAAAGCCTAAATAAATAGATTTCTTTCCACGCATGTGAATTCATCCTAAATTAATATTTTGTGGGGGGGGCTGGGGATCAACCCTTGGGTCTCATTTATGCTAGGCAAGCAGTCTACCACTGAGCCATATCCCCCAACCCCTAAATTATTATTTTTTTTTGAGAGAGAGGGAGAGAGAGAGAGAATTTTTTAATATTTATTTTTTAGTTTTCAGTGGACACAACATCTTTATTTTATTTTTATGTGGTGCTGAGGATCGAACCCAGCGCCCTGCGCATGCCAGGCGAGCACGTTACCACTTGAGCCACATCCTCAGCCCCCTAAATTATTCTTTAAATTCAGTGCACCCTCAATCAAAATCCAGCAGGTATTTTTGCTTGTTTGTTTTAAGAAATTTGTAAGCTGATTCTAAAAGTTACATGAAATGCAAAAGACCTAGGGGAGCCAAGATCCTAAAAAGAATAATAAAGTTGGAGGACTTACACTGTTAGATTTTAAAGATTTCAACTAACGCTATATTAATTATGATAATGTCATGTTAGTATAAAGAGAAGCAAATAGCTCAGTGGAATAGAAAAGGTCCAGAAATAGACTCACATCAATACAGTTGTTTGGTTTTCAATGAAAGTACCACAACCACAGCCATTTGCTGGGGAAAGTAGGGTCTTTAAAAGAAATGATAATGGAACAATTGGGTCTTTGTATGGGAAAAAAACAAACATTAAAATGTGAAAGACTAAAACAATAACCCTTCTAGAAGAAAATACTGGATAAAATCATCACATTCTTGGGGTAGGCAAAATCTCTGAAACATAAACAAAATGCACTAACCTTATAAAAAAGTTTGGGGGGATACCAGGGATTGAACTCAGGGGCACTCGACCACTGAGCCACATCCCAGCCCTATTTTGTATTTTATTAGAGACAGGGTCTCACTGAGTTGCTTAGCGCCTTACTTTTGCTGAGGCTGGCTTTGAACTTGCAATCCTCCTGCCTATGCCTCCCAAGCTGCTGGGATTACAGGTGTGTGCCACTGTGCCAAGCCACCATTAAAAAATTGATAAATTGCTGGGCATGGTGGCACATGCTACAATCCCAGAGGCTCTGGAAACTGAGGAAGGAGGATTGAAAGTTCAAGACCAGTTTAAGCAATTCAGCAAGGCTCTAAGCAACTTAATGAGACCCTGTCTCAAAATAAAAATAAAAAGGGCTGGAGATAGGACTCAGTGGTTAAGCACCCAGGTTCAATTCCCAGTACCAATAAATAAGTAATAAAAACAAAACTCAAAAACAAGACATAATATATTAGTAGGTAAGGCATATATCTGTGTTAAAACAATTTTTAAGGGCTAGTAAGGGCTGGGAGAATAGCTCAGTGACTTAGTATGTGTGAGACCTTGGGTTTGATCCCCAGCACCATGAAAAAAAAAAAAAAAGGTAAAAATTTTTAAAGTAAAAATTAAGGTAAATGAGTGATAAATTCAAGATTGTTTTCAGGAGACAGGGAAATAAGAGACAGGAGGATCACATAAACAAATTTAAAAGTATTAGTGATCTTGAGATAGGTGTTTGATTTATTGGGGATTCATTTTAGATAGTATATTAAAAAAGACAAAGGGGTGGGCTGGGGATGTGGCTCAAGTGGTAGTGTGCTCGCCTGGCATATGTGCGGCCCGGGTTCAATACACACCACATACAAACAAAGATGTTGTGTCCGCCGAAAACTAAAAAATAAATATTCATAAATTCTCTCTCTCTCTCTTTCTTAAAAAAAAAAAAAAAAAAGACAAAGGGAAAAATACAACAGGAAATATTAGCCACTTGGACAAACTGGAGAGCACATTTAAAGACATCAAAATTTTTTAAAGTTTAAGCATCTTAGTGGCCAAACAAAATAAAATTTGGAGCAAGACTTGGCACATGAACAGTCTACAGCCCCAGGCCTGAGCTCAGTGACCCAAGCTTTTAGTCTGTGGGCTCTGGTGGAGCACTACAGCAACCCCAAACAGAGAGACAAAGAATATTAAGGGTGGCTGGGGATGTGGCTCAGTTGGTAGGGTGCTTACCTCCCATGCGCAAGGCCCTGGGTTCAATCCCCAGCACTACCACCACCAAAAAAAAAAAAAAAATTTAAGGATAAGCTTAAAGATGGGAGCAGAAAAGCATAATAGAATGGCATCTTAACTAGGTTTTTGTTTGTAGGGTTGGGGATGTAGCTCAGTTGGTAGAGTGCTTACCTCCCATGCGCAAGGCCCTGGGTTCCATCCTCAGCATCAAAAAAAAAAAAAAAAAAAAAGGTTTTTGTTTGTGTTTGGGGGCAGTACAGGGGATTGAACCCCAAGGTTTGGGGTATGCTAGGCAAGCAGTCTACCACTGAGTCACATTCCCAGCCTTTTTAATTAATTTATTTTCTCTCTCTTTTGAGACAGGGTCTTGCTAAGTTGCTCAGGCTGGCCTCAAACTTGAGATCCTCCCCTCAGTCGCCAGAGTTGCTGGATTACAGGTGTGCATCACCTGCCCAACTACACATTTTTTAAACTTAATAATTACAGGCTTAAAAGATAGTTTTATTGGCCAGGCATGGTGGCATACCTCTGTGGTTCCAGCTACTCAGGAGGCTGAGACAGGAGCATGGCTTGAACCCAGGAATTCTAGATCAGCTTAGGTAACACAGGAAAACTTTGTCTCAAAAAGAAAAGAGAAAGGGCTGGGGTAGTAGCTCAGTGGTAGATCACTTATCTAGTATGTGTGAGGTGCTGGGTTCGATTCTTGGCACCACATGTAAATAAATAAAGGTCCATTGACAACTGAAAAATTTAAAAAAAGAGAGAGAGAGAGAGAAGAAAAATGAAGGATATAGGAGTCATTTGACTCCAAAATCCTGTTCTTTCTACGATATCTCTGAAATGGGGCAGCAGATTGGGTGGGGCATGCAGAGATTCAGATGGTTAAAAAGCTGCTGATGGGTTAAGATGATTCTTTCTAGTTCTCAGACAGGCTGTACACAGCCTCTTTTTCTCAGTTTTTCTTCCAAGTCATATGCACCCCAAAAATGAATCCAGGATTGGAAAGCCTGGCCAGTCAAGGGATGAGCTCAGGGATGTATTCAGGGACTCTCACCTAGCAGAACCAGTGGTGTCTCCAAAGCTCTTTTGTATCCACAGTGGTCCTTAGGTCCTAGTTGGAGACACTAACCCTGAGTTATGTTCCCTTAAGCCAGAAGGCTGGGCAATGTTTACATCCTTTCTCATTCGGTACTCATGGCTATCTTGTTGGAGAACTTTTATATCTTTCAGGGTACTAGATGCCTAGTTTCATCCCACAAATAACAAGTCCAGCTTCAACCATGGGAATTGGGGCCCAGAGAAAGAAGTGGTTATAACAGCTAGGCAAACAGGGCCCTTTTAAGAAGAGAGGAACAGAAATATCCACATTAACAGAGACACAGAAAGGGAGAAACAGAGAGTCTTAGAGAAAGCAACAGAGGCGGGACGCTAAGAGTCAGGGCCAGAGTATACAGACCCAGGGAAGCAGACAGAGGGGTACAGATGACAGATTCAGTTTGGTCAGATAAAGTCAGAGCAATGCTTGGACCCAGAGAGACCCAGCAGCTGGCAGAACAGAAGAGGCACAGAGTGGTGACCGGACAGGCCAGGGGCATAGGAGGGGTGGAAAGCAAGACAAGAGCCTCAGTGGCGATTTGTCTGTCCATACCAGGTGGGAGGATTGGCCACTCTGCTGCTGTGATCCCAAAATAGTGTCCAGTTCTTCTTGGCTCTGTAGTAAGGGGGCTTCCTGGGGGCCTCGGCATTCCGATGCCTGCAGTCTGCTCCTGAAACACACATTGCCACCACTGCCCTCTGTAGTCAGTGACCAGTGATGGGCACCAGGGAGGAAAACTGCCTCAGCCCAGCCCTGTTGCTTGCCCCCAGCCCAGCCCTTCCTGTTGGCATAGGTGCAGCCCAGACTCGGGCTAGCTGTTCCTTTGGGGGCTCTGCTTTGGCAGAACTGCAGAGCTAGCTGCAGGCAAGGGTGGCCCCTGCTGGCCAAAGCGCAGTACTGCATGCTAAAGAAAACCTGTTGGTGTTGGAGGGGGGAGGGGAAGGGCAAGCTGGAGTCGCACTTCTCTGGTTTCTGATGCCAACCTTTCCCCTTATTCAGCTAAATAGTGTGCTCAGGGCTCCCTTCCCTCTGCACCCAATATGCCATATTAATGCCTGATCATAAAAGATGGCTGACACCGTGAACCCCTGAAATGCAGCTGGCACCACATATGGGGTCCCCAGGGCATTTCTGCTTTCAACTCTGCTCATAGGAAGGTGCCATGAGCTTTTCAGGCATTGCTTGTCACCTGAATTCCCACCCGCACCAGTTCAGGAACAAGACCCAGCATGCTCTCTGCCCACTCAGCCTACAGCCAGCTGCGCCAAGGAGCTAGAGAAGGTGGTCCACTCACCAAAGCTAAGGGAGCTTGTCCAAGGGGACCACCGCCAAAGCAGAGGGACAGTGCACCTCCATGGATAGCAGGCCCCCAGGATGACCACTCACACTGAACTCTTCATGCGGACCCCCGGGGCCTTCTCTTTCTGACTTCCTCTGTTTTTGGGGAAGTGGTCAGGGATTTTCCAGGGGAGGGGGAAGAGTTGGGTCCCTCTCCCCCAGTTCAAGCACATGCAGAACTCTGAGCAAGAGCAGCTGCTCCCCGCTGCAGCACTGAGCTGAAAATCAGCCTGAGACACCGTGGGTCTGCCTCAGCCTGGAACCAGCAGGACTGGAAATGGAACAAGCCCAGTGCCCCAACCCGGAGCCCACTTCTCTCGAGAAACATCCTAAATGGAACTGGAGACTCTCATGCCAAGTGAAATAAGCCAGTCCCCAAAAATGATATGTGGATGCTAACACACAACAAGCGGGGGCGCGGGAGGGAAGAACAGAAGGGAGGGGGCATGGGAACAGGAGAGACAGTAGAACGAAACCAGGCATAACTCTCCTATGTTCATATGTGGGTACACCACCAGTGTAACCCACAAATCCACATCGTGTACAACCACGAGCATGAGAAGTTATACTCCATGTACGATATGTCAAAATACACTCTACTATCATGAATATCTAAAAAAAACCAAATGTATATATATATATTTTTTTAAATCCTAAAGTTCTTTGGGCCTCAGTTTCCTCATCTGTAAAATGAGGGGATTGGGTCATTTGATTTCCGAGTTCCTTTCAGCTCTGACACTATTGTTTGGTTCTAGGAAACCCAAAGTGGGACCCAAGTGTCTTGATCCTCACCCCACCTCCATTCCACACTAACCTGCTCCTGAGAACAGGTAGGAAGGAGGAGCCAGAGCCACTGGGGAAAGTACCCTTTTGGAAGACAAGCTCCATCCTCCCAAGGCTCACAGTTGAGCTCTGATTGTCCAGGGAGGAGACTAGAGGTCATTCCTCAGGGATAGTTGTCTCCCTGGGGAGATCTTTGGGGAGCGGGTAAGGACACAGAATATTTCTTCTCAACCCCTTTCTTCAAGGCCCAGGGTGGGGAGGAGGAGGCAGGGAGGAGGGCTTCATGCTTACCTGCTCAGGGGGTCCTGGAACTCCCTGCCGGGCTCCCAGCTATGTCTTTTGAAGGGGTCATAGGTGTGGCTATGGGCACGGAAAGCCCCCGACCTTCGGAGGGGTACAGCATGGAAACCATTCCCCCCCTTTTTTTGTCCTTCCTTTTCCTCCTCATTTTCTTTCTCCTCTTCCTCTGGCTGCTCTCTGGATTCCACTGCGGACAGGCAACGGCGAGTGCGGCCTCGGGGCACTGGGTCTCCACCTGCGAGGAACTCCTCTGGGACAGCTCTGTTCATGGGCGGCACACACAAGCCAGTCTGAGCCAAGAAGAGAAGGGAGAACGGAGTTCTAGAACTTGGGAACTGGAAGGGTGTCACAGTCAGCCAGGCTTCAGGGCAACCTAGTCACCCTTACTTTATGGAGGCACAAAATTGGAGAATGGCTTGCTCCGAGTCAAGCCACCTACAGAGTCAGGTCTCTGGGTTTTCTGGCTCCCAGTCCAGTGTGTGTGTGTGTGTGTGTGTGTGTGTGTGTGTGTGGTTTTTGTTTTTTGCTTTTAGAACTGGGATTGAGCTCAGGGATACTCTACTATTGAGATATACTCCCAACCCTTTATATTTTTTAATTTTGAGACAAGGTCTCTGAGTTGTCCAGATTGACTTTGAACTTGTGAACCTCCTGCCTCAGCCTCTCAAGTTGCTAGGATTATAGGTGTGTGCCACCATGCCTGGCTCAATGTTCTCTCTTTCTTTTTAGTACTGGACCCCAGGGATGCTTTACCATTGAACTATTTCCCCAATCCTTTTTATTTTTTATTTTGAGACATGGTCTCACTAAGTTACTTAGGGCCTTGCTAAATTGCTTAGGCTGGCCTTGAACTTGCATTCCTCCTCTCAGACTCCCAAGTCGCTGGGATTTCAGATCAATCATCTTTCTAGTACATAAGATCTTGTTTGAGCTGGGTGTCATGGCACATGCCATAATGGTGTATCAGAAGGCTGAGGCGGGAGGATCCCAAGTTTCAGATCAGCAACATAAAGTATCAAAAAGGCTGGGGAGTGGCTGGGGTTTTAGCTCCGTGGTAGAGCACTTGCCTAGCACATGTGAAACACTGAGTTTGATCTTCAGCACCACATAATATAAAGGTATTGTGTTCCTCCTACAACTTAAAAAAGGGCCTAAAAGCCAACCAAATGTTTTCTCTGATCACTGAATGCTGACCTATGATGGTGGGGGACATGGGAAGAATGGAGGAACTTTGGATTGGGCAAAGGGAAGGGTAGGGAGGGGTTATGGGGGGTAGGAAAGATAGTAGAATGAGATGTACATCATTACCCTAGGTACATGTATGATTGCATGAATGGTGTGACTGTACACCATGTACAACCAGAGAATTGAAATGTTGGGCTCCATTTGTATAGAATGAATTGAAATGCATTCTGCTGTCATGAACCATGAACAACTAAATAGAACAAATAAAAATAATAATAAAAAAAATAGAAAAAAGAAAAGGGCTGGGGAGATAGCTTAGAGGTAGAGTGTCCCTGGGTTCAATTCCCAGTATCTTTCTCTCTCTCTCTCTCTCTCTCACACACACACACACACACACACACACACGCACGCACGCACACATGCACACACGCATACACACACAAAGACTTTGGGTTATCAAAGGAGTGAGCACATGTTACCAGTTGAGAGAATCAAACAGGGAAGCAGAAGTAAGCAGACAGTTTTTGAGCTGTGCCTAGAGGGACAGAGGGGTTAGAATGTGGCCAGGGGGTGGGGTGGGGAGAGGATTCTGCACTGATAAAGTAACAGGGAAAACAGGTTCATAAATGAAAGAATTATGATTTCTTCTAAGACCCTGATCATGTGAGGAGTAAGACCTGTCCCCGTGTCACAGAGAGAAGGGCTCCAAGCATCAGCCACATCAACCTCATCTCCTGGCCTCTCTCCCAATCCCAAAGGAGCATTGTTCTCAACACCCAAACATCCTGGCTGGTACCAGGGCTCACCTTGGAGTGTCTCAGAGGAAGGACACTCAGGTGCTCTTGAGTTGAAAATAAGTCCCACTCCAGAAAGAAATACCAAATTCCAGAGTACCAAGGTGGTAGAGGGGCAGAAGGGAAGTACCATGTACTGGCCCTTCTGTTGGAAGGAGTCTCCCAGGCACCCTTTCTCCTGGGACCACCCCTAGCTACTCAGATGTTGAAGTGCACAGAAGGACCAGGACGTTGTGGGTCAGAACTTTCTTCCCAGGCCTTCTCTAAATGGTCATAACCACCCCAGGAAAAGTCCAGGTTATGGGAAGGTGGTCCTTCAATCTGCTTCCCACTCCTTGCTGCAATCTGTCCACTGCTCCCACCGCACCCGGGAGTGGAAGGGAGACAGGGGCTCAGTCTCTGCAGGTGGCATTCTGCTCCCCTGTGTGTGGTGGAAAGAGAGAAAGGAGAGGCTGAGGAGACTGGCCTGGGCCCTGTGCCCCACATGCTGTCCTATCTGGGAGCAGTGTTGGGGGATTCCTCAGCCAGTCCCCCGCTGAGATCCTCTCACTTCTCCTTTATGCACCTGGCTCTGTGCCATCAGGAGTTCTGGGTGTAATCCAGATGGTCAGATCTGCAGGGTGCAGGATGGAGCCTGAGGACCAGGGCAAGGTCCCCGACAACCAGCAGCCTCTGAGATGCAATCCAGGGGCAAAGCAGCACTGTGAGAAGCACGGGTGGGGAGAAGAGTAGGCATGAGAAATGTGCACTAGGAAAAGAGGAACACGGGCCAGAAAGAGGGCAGAAATGGAAAGGAACCAGGAGGATCTTGGGGCTCTGATATCCAGTGACTTTCCAGAAGCAGAGAGTCAGCTTGAGCTTCAGTACTCAGCCTCTACCTCCCATCTGTACTTCCTGGGAGGCTGAGGCGGGAGGGTCATGAGTTCAAAGCCCACCTCAGCAATTTAGGGAGGCCCTAAGCAATTTAGCAAGACCCTGACTCAAAATAAAAAATAAAAAGGGCTGGGGATGTGGCTCAGTGGTGAAGCTCCCCTGAGTTCAATTCCTGGTAACTTCTTCTGGAAAATGTGTTGCTAGAGGAAGAAGGGAAAGTACCCTGCAACCCCAGCCCTGCTGACAGACGCTGCTGATCCCCAGCCCCCAGTGCTGGAGATCAAACCCAGGGTCTAGGGCACACTAGAAAGTTCTCGACCACTGAGCTACCCCCCCTCCCGCCTCCACCCCTGCTGCTAGTCTTGAGATATATATATATATATATATTTTTTTTTTTTTCGATGGGGGGGAACTGGGACCACTGAGCCACATCCCCAGCCCTATTTTGTATTTATTTAGAGACAGAGTCTCACTGAGTTGCTTAGCACCTTGCTTTCTGCTGAGGCTGGCTTTGAACTCAGAATCCTCCTGCCTCAGCCTCCCAAGCCTCTGGGATTACAGGCACACGCCACTGCGCCCGCTCAGCTTGAGATCTTTGTGTACCTCCTGTCTTCTTCCAGAGCGTATCAACTGGAGTCCAACCCTTTTCTCAAAGATCCACCCTTTCCCCAACATTTCATTCATGTCTCTGCCGTCTGTGAAAATGAATCTGTTGGACGGCTTTCCTCTCGGCCTCATTTCATTTCTCAAGAGTTTTTCCTGCTTTCTAACCTTCACTTCCTCCCAGGCTAACACACCAATAATTTTTATTCTTTTCTTCAAAGAGATGAGGCTTGGCAAGTTTTCCTGAACGACCTCCCAGAGATTTCCCTCCTCTCTTTTCTGAAATTCCTGCTTCAGCCCGTGTTCCTCTTTTCCTAGTGAACATTCCACCATTGGGTCTTTTCCCTTTTCCCATCCATCAGGTCTCTCCCCCCCTCCCACTTTCCCAAGCCTCCTGAGCTCAGGAAATGGTGCAAGGGAGTGGCCAGGACTGAGTCTCATAGAACGGCTTTTTTTAGCTTCTGTATGAGATCACATCTTGTCACATCACTGTTTCCGATGAGCAGAGAGATAGGAGATTCTGAAATAGTTCTGGGATCAGACGCTTGAGTTGGGGGGGGGGGCAGGAAGGGGCTTATTTTCCTGTCTCCCTACCATCACCGACCATCAGTGTCTCTGGTCCCCTCCTGTGAGTGTATGATCTTCACTGATTGCACTAGTCATCAATGACTTGTTGCACACTCTGCTGAGTCATAGGATGAAAACTTATAATATTGCAATAGAAAGAGACATCTGTTGTTTAAAAACTTTGAGAGCATAATTTCTTTAGGGTGTAATAATGGCTTTAAAGACTGTTTGTTTTGCCAGGTGTGGTGGTACATGCCAGTAATCCCAGTGACTTGGGAGGCTGAAGGAGGAGGATTGCAAGTTTGAGGGCAGTCTCAGCAACTTAGGGAGATCTTGTCTCAAAATTAAAAATAAAAGGGCTGGAGATATGGTTCAGTGGTAGAACACTCCTGGGTTCAATCCCCAGTACCAAGAAAAAGGAAAAAAAAAAAAAAAGAGGTCTGTTAGTTTTGCAAGTTCTGCTGCTTTCATAATCGTAAGCCACATGACCTTGGGAACTTGCTTAGTTTTTTTTTTTTTTTGGTACTGGAAATTGAACCCAGGAGTACTCAACCATGAGCTACATACCCACCGCTTTTGATATTTTATTTAAAGACGGTCTTGCTAAGTTGCTTAGGGCCCTGTGAAATTGCTTAGGGCCTTGCTAAGTTGCTGAGACTGGCTTTGAACTCGTGATCCTCCTGCTTCAGCCTTCCAAGTTGCTGGGACTACAGGTGTGTGCCACTGTGCCCCCCTTGCTTAGCTTTTTGAGCCTCAGAATCATGTATGAGACTATAAACAGAGAATAATAATAAGGTTATTACCTTGTAAGGTTGTTGATAGATTTGATGATAATTTGTGCAATGCAACTAATATTATGCTATTAATAATATACTATTGTTGTTACTTAGAGATAGAGAGAAGGCAAAGCATGTTGAAATAGGGAGCTAGAGAGAACAATTTAAGACAGAGAAGAAATAGGCAGCATATGATGGTGATCTACTGTTTTATCTTGAGAGAGGGGTGGGGAGAAAATAACCCACAGTGACATTAACACACTGCAGTGGGGACTAGTTACAAACAGCATCTAATGGATAAATGTGCACAGCAGCAACCATGGCAAGAAGAGCAATAGCTTTTCTGTCCTTTGAGACCCTGATGAACCAACCCTCCAAAGAGAAGGGAGGAACAGATTAACTTCAAGTAATTTAGAGCAGAAGTTGGCAAACTATAGCCTGTGAGCCAGACCTGTCTTTTTTTTTTTTTTTTTTTTTTTTTT
>NW_026000079.1:2028998-2040839 GCF_001458135.2 Marmota marmota marmota | reverse complement strand
TTCTTCTTCTTTTATATATATATATATATATATATATATATATATATATATATATATATATTTGTGATGGACCTTTATTTTATTTATTTATATGTGGTGCTGAGAATCGAACCCAGAGCCTCACACATGCTAGGCACATGCTCTACCACTGAGCCACAATCCCAGCACCCCCCCCCACACACACACACTGAGTTCTTTTCTGAAACCAGAAAATAAGCTCCCAAAGAAAGCAAGTGACTAGCTTGGAAATAAATCCAGCTGATATTGTCATTCACTTCTCAAGCCACCTCCTTGACCCCAGCCAAAGAAAGGCAGCAGGCTTCCAAAAGAAATTAGCTGGGGGTACCAAAGAAGTTAAATTTGCCCTTTCTGTCCCCTGTCTTATCTTAGCAATGTGATGAGGTGATGGGGTGGGCAGGGCTCTGGTTTTGTTTGCTGCCAGCAAACACTGGGGGTAAGAACTGCCAATAGCAACCAAACACGGGGGACTGATGGCTGCCACTTTGGAAGCCTGGGAGGCTTCCTGCATGTGACTTCAGGCTCCTAAATCTCCCCAAGGGGCAATAAAGGAGCAGATCTGAAAGAACCAGATAATAAAGACTGGGAAGGAAGGGAGAGGCCAGATGACATTGTCTACTGGCTTCTCCTCCAGATCTCCTGGCCTGGGGGCACAGGGTCATAGAAAACCCTTTGATGGTTCAAAATTTAACCTACCCTTTCTTTTCCCATAGAAAACCATTAATCCCACAGCACCCCACAAAGAGGGTTAGAGCAGAGCTTCTTTTAGCCCTAGGTGAAGGAGGCCCCTTGACAGCAGTCCCTTCCTCCTCCTACACCCTGGACCCCCATCCATGGCAGCCTTCCTTGGTTGAGCAGTGGTGTCCTGGAAATGTTCTCTTTCTCTGACTTTCCCATCAACTGCCAGAGAACAGTTCAGTCTCCAAAAGGAAAGGCAAGGGATGTGGAGGCTTGGTTCATTCGTCGCACACTACTGCAGCATGAACTGATAGGCACTGAGACGAGGACCCAGAAAGGTCTACACATGACTACAGAGGTCGGGCAGGGGCTAGTATGGGCAAGAGCCATCTAGCCAGATCAGCTTCCGAGCTCTCTTTTTTACTTTATATTTTTATAGTTGTAGATGGTCACAATACCTTTATTTTTATTTATTTATTTATTTATTTATTTTATGTAGTGCTAAGAATTGAACTCAGTGCCTCACACATGCTAGGCAAGTGCTCTGCCACTGAGCCCCAGCCCCAGCCCTCTGGTTGACTCTTGATAGTACCCTCCTACATCCAGGGCCCATAGGGCACAGCTATGGACTTTATTATTAGTAAATTCTAGAAGTTCAAAGCTGGAAAGACAGTCGGGTCTAATCTAACCACAGGCCTTCTACTGTGTCAGCAAACAGGCATCTCAAACACTTCAGTCACCACCGTCTCTATGATATACTAGGTGCATGAGTCAGTTGATAATCTGACTGCTTTGTATTGTTGTTGGGTTTTTGTTTTTGCATTACTGGGGATTGAACCCAGGGTTTTCCAGCATGTTCTACCACCGAGCTATATCCCCAGCCCTTTTTCTTTTTTTTATTTTGAGACAAGATCTCACTAAATTGCCCAAGCTGGCCTTGAACTCGTGATCCTCCTGCCTCAACCTCCATAAGTAGTTAGGATTACAGGTGTGTGCCACTATGCAGGATGTTTTTTGTTTTTAATTGATTCGAAAATTGAATTTAGGGACACTTATCCTCTTTCTTTCTCCTGGGCCTGTGGCTGAATGCTTATTCTACCAGGGCCTTAAGACCCAGACTAGCCCATGATATATGGGGGACAGGGAAGAAAAGGGCTAAGACCAGCCAGTCCTCTTCTACCTCCTGCTGGTTTCCTGGCATGCACTTTGAGAGCTGTGCCAGAAGGGTGGGGCACTAGAGGGTCTGAGATTCAGAGGGACACACCTGAGAAGACTTGGCCCTCTGACCCAGGGAATTAACCTGTCAGATCCCGGGAAACAGCTGAAGAAAGTCAGTGGAACAAGGAACCCCTAATTTGGATGAGATAATCTGGAATCTGGAAGCCCCTGGCTCTCAGGTATGAGTTAGTGGCCCTTTCAATCTCACAATTAACCCCCCATCATAAAAGGAATGATGTTAGGCACAAGAGGAAGGGGACCCTGGGTGAACTAGAATATTGAGGTTTTAAGATTCCAGAGCCATTCTCAGTGTCCATATCTCCCAAGTAAGAAAAAGAGACCAAAAGACACTCTTATGGACTGACATCAGATGAGTCTGAATCTCAGTTCTACAGTTTACCTCTTAATTGACATGGGTTAGTTATTTAACTTGTCTAAGCCTTTTATTAATATAGGGATTGGGTATGCCAACCCCATAGGATTACAGAGATTAATATATATATATATATATATAATTTAGCATCATTTGCAGCACAATTTGTGTTAATTAACCATTGACCATTATTGTGACTGTTTCCCTACACACACACACACACACACACACAGGTACGCACGCACGCACACTACCCCCTAATGAAAAATGAGAGCTGAATGCAGGAGGTTGGTTGGAGGAGCGATTGTTCTCCACTTCCTGGGATACTAAGGGATTCCTGGACATCTCTGCTTCCGGGAGAATGCCCATTCATCCTGGAAGGACACAGGAGAGGGAAGAAGGAAACTCACCAGGACTGGGAGCTATCCCAAAGACGGGGCACCTGTTCCTGCCCTCAGTTGGTGACTTCAATATAAGAAAGTCCTGCTTTCAGTCCGGGGCCTTCATGGGGGCGCCTTGGTCTTGTTTCTGCTAAGGGAACTGTTCATGGTCCAGAAGGTTGCATAGGAGACAGGGGGGACTCATTCCAGTCCAGACCAGCTGCCTCTTCAACTCCCCTAGCCCTTCCCTTCCCCGCCCTACTCCAAACACCCTACACGGTGCTGTAACCAGGACTTTAACCCCTTCAATGCCCTGTCCCCAGCGTTCCCTGAAAAAGGGCGGCCCCAGGAATCAGACTCCCATGGAAACAGGTGCAGGAAACCAAGCTGAGGTCACCAGAAGGGGAAAGGATGTGGGAGCCTGCCATCCCAGGGAACTTCCACCCTCCTTCCAAAAGGGACAGGGAGAAGCTAGGGAGGGGGTTAGGGCATATTTCAGAAAAAGAGCTGGGCCCACTGGCCACACCTGCAATCTCAGCTACTCGGGCGGGCGGCCTGGGCAGGGGGATCCCAAGTTCAAGATCAGCCCGGGCAACTTAATGAGATCCTATCTCAAAATAAAAAGTAAAAAGGGCTGGGGATAGAGCACAGGTAGAGCACCCCTGTGTTCCCCCGCAAACACACAAGCAAAAAAATTGGCTTCAAAAGTGCTTGTTGGTCCCTTTAAGAGGCAGGTTATAGAAGTGAAGGAGGAAATTTTTTTTTTTTTTTTCAAATGAAAGTGCAGGGAGGAGTGATTGCAAGGGCAGCCACATCTGGGGAGGGCCAACAGGAACAGGGGTGACCAAGCAACTCAGCATACAAGCGACCGGCTTGTTGTGGATACCGGGCAGCAGGATATTTGATCAGCTCTCCACCCCTTTCCCTGATAACAGCAGGGGTGAGTGGCTGACTCACCCCTCATGTCTTCCCCCAGAGCACAGGACGGCTTGGGCAGACATGGGACCTTTCGAGGTAGTGAGCTGCCCCCTCTCTGATGGGCCCCAGGTCTAATGGAAAGGGTTTGTTGGAGTTGGGAGATGTTAGCTGGCTCTGCCAACTCATTATGGGGACTTTGAAGAGTCATCTATCAGCTCATCCCCTCATCTGTAAACGAGATTGTTAAATGAGAAATGGTGGAACACAAATGCTGGATCTGTACAACTCAAATATGCCAGCTGTCACTTGCTGGTGACCTTGGATAAGCCACTTTTCTTTGTCTTTCCTCATCTACTAAATGACAGGATGAAGTTGGGTGATCTATGGTTCATCCTTGCTCTAAAATTCTTGTTCTAGGTAAGAGGGAAATGACAGATGTAGAACTTGTATCTTCCTGGCCTGGCCCAACCACATCATGACAGAGTTACTGTGTTGTTGTTGTTGTTGTTTTGGTACCTGGGATTGAATTCAGGGGCACTCAACCCCTGAGCCACATCCCCAGCCCTATTTTGTATCTTATTTAGAGACAGGGTCTCACTAAATTGCTTAGCGCCTCCCTTTTTTGCTGAGTCTGGCTTTGAACTCACGATTCTCCTGCCTCAGCCTCCCAATCAGCTGGGATTATAGGCATGCACCACCATGCCGGCTTTACTGTGTTTTTTGTTTGTTTGTTTTATTTGTGAAGCTGGACATTGACCTGGGACTCCACACAGGCTAGGTAAGTGCTCTACCACTGAGCTACAAACCCGCCCAGACAGTATTTGTTTCTTACTACATAAGAACACAGAAGCAGGAACAGTGGTACATGACTAATCTCACACTCAAGAGGCTGAGGCAAGAGGACAAGTTAGAGGCCAGCCTCGGTACCAAGGTCCTAAGCAACTTAGTGAGACCCTGACTCAAAATATAAAATGAAAAGGGCTGGGGATGTGGCTCAGTGGTAAGGGTCCCTAGGTTCAACCCCCGTATCAATCAATAAATAAAGGCCTATGCTATCTTCTTGGTGAAAGGTCTTCGGAAACCCTCTCATTAAACAACCCTGTGATTGTCGAGATGAGGAAAGAGGCTCTGAGAGGCGGGTGGTGATTACCTGCGGTCACACAGCCAGTGGATGGTTGGTGAGGAGCAGGGATCCAGTGCTCCTGACCCTGTGGTCATTGCCGCCTCCCCGGCTGCTCTCTGAAGGGGTCAACCCTGAACCACTTTCCATCCTTTCACTGAATTACTCCTCTACTCCCAGGTGGGTAGAAATTCATTCTCGGACACGTTTCCTATCCACTCTCTCCAGGTACAGTCTGAAGGCCTAGTACCGGAGGGGGGCGGAAATCAAAGCACTTGCTCCTCCTGGTACAGGGCTGGGTGTGTGGGCGAGTCCATGCCGGTTCAAAGTGTGGACGATGTAGGAGGGCTAAAGGGCTGGTCTGCGGAGGGTGGAGGGGACCTGGAACGCGCTGGCAGCTGGGGTTACTATCTGTATTGCCTTTGAGGGAGGAGCCTCAGTGTGAGTACCCATTCTCTAGGAAGGATGTGGGATCAGTGTGCACTTTTCCCTCTCCCTCACAAATCTGTGTGCAATCTCAGGATCAGAGTTCACACCACCTTCCTGGAGTGGCTTGCTGTTTTTTTTTTTTTTTCCTTCTTGGTACTAAAGATTGAACCTAGGAGTGCTTTACCACTGAGCTACCTCCTCAGCCCATTTGATTTTTTATTTTGAGACAGGGTCTCATTAAGTTGCCAAGGTTGTCCTCAAACTTTCAATACTCCGGCCTCAGCCTCCTGAGTTGCTGGGTCGACAGGACAGGCACGCGCCACAGTGGCACAACCCTAGGCTGCTTTTCGATTAGTGAACAGGAGTGCAGCCTGCCACTTGTCTTCCCATTAGATGATTACCTTGAGAAGTCAAGAATGCTCAATCCTAAAGCCAACTATTCCAGCTAAGTCTCCGTCCATAGATTGGAGAAACTCTTACATTCCCCAACATCACTACTTAGGAGAGGTTCAAATTCCATCCTGACTCCAAGAAACTCTCAAGAAATGAAGTATCTGATTTTGGCTGCTTTTCAAGGTGCCTGTGCCTTCACAATGCTTCTTTTGTCATCTGCGGGTTCCTGGATTCCCGTCTAGTCTTCCCTGTAACGTGCCAGGACACAAGGTAGGATAGACAAGTCTCCCCAGCTTTTGAAAAAGGAGTACCTGCAAGATCAGAATCTCTTATTCCCTTGGAGTGTTATGAAGTTCACCCATTCCCTAACACAGGACCCCTCCCCCTATAGGTTAGCTCATAGGCTGAACCACAGGTTTCCAGTGGAGAGCGCAAGTGGAAGAATGGGTTCTGCCTCCTCCAGAAACAGACATTTCAGAGTCCTAGAGAGCAAGCCAACATACAGCAACGTAGCTCACCTGCCCTTCCCCACACCTGTTTTCATCCTGAGCCTGACCCACTTCCCCTTTTACCGGAATCTTCTGAGCATTCCAGGTTTCCACCAGGAACACAATGAACAAAAGCAAACACAACCTTCTTGCCCTCTGACCTGGCCGGTCCTGGGGTGTCCAAGCCGCAGCCCCTGAAAGAGGGATGTGAGCTGGCCCAGGGCTACTCCATTTGGAGCGTCCCGTTGTCTCCATGTCCTTTTCATCTCCCAGGGGCCCAGAGGCTCCCAGTTCTGGGCAAAGGAAAGGTTAAACCAGTTGGGCAGGGGAGCCAGGGGGAGCAGAATCTAAACGGGGAAACTTGGTGGCAGGAACAAAGCGGGTGTTTGTTGGGCTTCCCTCCTGCCTGGGAGGCTGTTCCGGACCACGACATTCCTGGGTTGGACAGAGTCAGCTTACAGTGGCTTCTCCTTGCTGTTATTGCAGCCAAAGCCACTGCCTTTCCATAAGCCATGCTGAGGGCCCAAGTCAGGGGACCCAGCCCTTCTTCCCGGCCCGAGTTCAAAGCACAGAGGCATTAAAATAAATTTAAACTCAAGAAAAGCTAGTTCTTGGCCAGGTACAGTGGCATATGCCTGTGATTCCCAGCAACAGAGGAGGCTGAGACAGGAGGATTGCAAGTTCAAAGTTCAGCAATTTAGTGAGGCCTTAAGTAACTTAGCAAGACCCCGTCTCAAAATAAAAGAAGAAAAGGGCTGGTGATGTAGCTCAGTGGTAAAGTGCTCCTGAGTTCAGTCCCTGGTGCCAAAAATAAATGAATGCTAAACAGATACGGATCAGGACTCCAGGGCGTGAAAACAGCTGTTCCTCCATCTTCCCCAGCAGTGGAGAGCTAACAGGCAAGGAAGGCTCAGGACAGTAGGTGGTGACTGACAGGAACACTCAGAGGGAAGGAGGACTCACAGGGGGCAGAGACCACAACCCTGTGGCAAGGAGACCAGAACTTAGCTTGCTTGCCCAGGAGCGGGGCACGCAGGGCCTAAGCTCCCGCAGCAACCTTTGCTCACCAGGCTGGTGGGAAAACAGGCGAGTCAGTGTGTGGCATTTGTTTTTATTAAAAAACCCCATTTGGTAAGCGCTTCCCTAACCCAGAAGAGACTGGATAGCCTCTGAGAGTCCCACGGCTTTCATTTCATCTCTCACCCTCTTCTGAAAGAGGAGGAAGGGGACGGGGTGGTGTCAGGCATCTCTGAAAGGCCTCTCCTGGACCCGAGAGTTCACGTTGCCAGCGAAATACCAACAGCACCTCGGTGGGGCCCCAGAGGGCCTCTAGGCGCACGCTGGGGCTGAAGGCCGTCCTGTTTGTATGGCTTCACAGTGGAACCACCGAGGCTCTCACAGACTCCCAGGCCGGGTCCTTCACTCTGGTTGAGAGCAGGGCAGGGTCCAGGAGAAGGTGGCCAAGGGTAAGGGGGAAGAGATTGCATCTGAGATCCCGCTGGAGTCTGGAAAGCACCTGTTTTCTTGGGAGAGGAAGGCCACGGAAGCCCCACTCAGTTCTTCTTGGTTTTGGGGGTGTCGTATTTCCTTTTGCTGGAGTACCACAAGAGCAGGGGGATGCCGATGGACGGAAGGGTCATAACCCCGAAGGCTGCCCAGTCCAGCTGTGGAGGAAAACCAAGGCCTTGCTTAGAGGTCGATAAGCGCTCAGGAGAGCCCAGGGAAGGGGTAGGCCCAACAAGAAAAGGGAGTGTGTGGCCCAGATTCTAAGCAGAACTTTGGCCACAAAGTTCCTCTGACCACTCCTGACACAGAAAGGCTTCTGAAGACCAGTCTTCAAGCTGTGAAACCAAAGGCCCCCAGACTGCTTCCAGACAGTGTTTGAGAACGGAGGTGCCCAGGTCTTGCCCCTAGCAGTCAGGCTTCCTCTGACCTCCCTGACCCCCCTCATCCCCCTCCTCCATCCCCTCACCTCACTTCTGCCCTTCAGCTTTGACAGACAACTCACCATTCCCCGTCATACCCTCTTGTCTGACATCTGATAACCCCTTCTGTTTGGAACTCCTGCCCTCCCTAGCCTCCTCCTTGGATGAGCCCCCTGTGGCTCCTGAAAACAGGCCGGATGCTGCTGCGGTGTGCTCCCCTGGTGCCCTGCATAAGCGTCTCACAGTGTCTTCGCCACCTACCTGCTGGGGCCTCTATAAGCCTGTAACAATCTCTTACCGGGAGGGACTACGCCTTGATGGCCATGCCTTCCCAAAGGAAAGCTCAGCAAGCACGTGATTAGGAACTTTATAATCACTCACTGAATGAAGGAATTCCTTCATTATTTCAGCCAAATCTTCAAAACATTTTCTCCTAGATCAAACCACCAAGTTCCTGCTTGACTTTCTCAATGTTCTATGACCCTTTAATTTTTTTTGGCACTGGGGATGGAACGTAGGGTGCTCCACCTCTGAGCTATATCCCCAGCACCTTTATTTATTTTTGAAACAGGACTTGCTAAGTTGCTGAGGCTGGCCTCAAACTGTGATCTTCTGCCTCAGCCTCCCAATTACAGGTGTGCACCACCATGGCCAGCACACTATGACTCTTTAAACCTAGTCAGATACTCTCTTAGACTTCCAAAAATGAGCTGGGCTCGGAGGCATACACCCGTAATCCCAGCAGTTTGAGAGGCTGAGGTAGGAGGGAGTTCAAAGCCAGCCTCAGCAATGGCGAGGTGTTAAGTCACTCAGTGAGACCCCATCTCTCAATAAAATGCAAAATAGGGCTCAGTGGTAGAGTGCCCCTGAGTTCAATCCCTGGTACCTTCCCCCCACAAAAAAAGATCCTCCATGTAGACCAGGCTCTGCTCAAGGTTGAGTAGAGAAAAAGGCCAGTTCTATGGTTCTGGCAATAGCAATCTCATTGATGAAAATCTCTGAGCATGGTTAAATCAGGATATTTGATAACTGTCTGTATCAGATACCAACAAAACAAAACCAAACTCAACAACAAAAAACCAGACAGGTAGGCTGACCAATGAAGTCTTTTAAGGAGGCCAAGAGGTTCCAGAACCAAGAGTGTTCACACCCCAGGAGAATGAGAAAATATTAGAAAGCTTACAAAATGAGGGGAGAATCTTCTGTCAAACTCCCGCTGAGCCAGGATTCCTCCCTGCCCAGGTGCACTGGTGGAGCCAACCTGAAGAGAAAAGAAAGACATTAAGGCAATCTCCAGTCGTCTCATCTAAGGAAGGAAGCAGTCCCCACATCAGATTTTTCAGTTCCCAAAGTATCCCAAAGAGTGCTCCAAGAAGATGAGGAAGGCCTTCTCACAAGGAAATGTGGCTCAGTGGCCGAGCCCTTGCCTTGCATGTGTGGGGCCCTGGTTCAATGCAAAAAAAAAAGAAGGACAAGTATTTGAACCAGGAAGAGTCGGATGATTCTCCTAAGTGTACTGGGTGTTGGAAAGAATAGTAAATTAGGAGCCAGGAGACCTGAAAAACACCACCGGCTATGCATTTATTAAAAGGGTGGGCCAGGTATGCACCTGGAATGAAAGCTCGATCCTTCTGTCATAGCTTCAGACTCTGGAGAGTGAAACTGCTCACCACCACTGGCCCCTCTGCAAGGCCAGATGTGCAGTGGAATGACTCGCCTTCAGCAATCATTTACTTACTCCTCAAACAAAACTCCTCTTCTATACCTCACAGGGCTCACACGAGGCTCAAATGAAATAATGAGAAGAATTATGAAAATTATAAAGCCCCCCACCCCAAGTGGACATTACAAGTGGAGGGCTGGGATTGGCCCACATTCCTTTGCTTTGAAGAGGAGGCCAAGAGTTTGAAGCGCATTGCAAACAACTTTGTTCCAAGATGGCAGCTGAGTCTTAGATTTTTTTATCTATTAACCCATCAAGTATTGGGTAGAACCAGAGTCCTGAAGTTGGTTCTGAAAACAGAAATGATACAAGATGTGAAAACAGCAAAGATTACAAGAACAGGGTCCATGTGGTTTATGAAAAAATGAAGGATTTGAAAGTGCACTGACTGTTATAGAATTTTAGATTTCTTTTAGTTCCCTGGACAGGACCATGTTTTACCTTCATAAATTTACAAATTTATGATCTAAGATTTTTGGGACTGGGATGGTGTCCTAATTTTCTTGGTATTTCCCAGAGTCTAGCACGTCGTAAGGCTCAAGAAATGTCTATTGATCTTTAATGAATCAATCAAAAGACTGAGTTCCTGTGCCCCAGGAGTTTATAATTAAATTGGGAGATGAAAAGAAGGGAAGACCTACATATAAGAAACAAAACTAATGAAGACAGTAAGCAACTAAAACTTTGGCAGGGGTAAGGTAACCAAGAATTAAACCCAGGGGCATGCTACCACTGAGCCACATTTGCAGCCCTTTTTTAGTTTTTAGGGGTCTTGCTAAGTTGCTGAGGGCCTGGCTAAATTGCTGAGGTTGACTTTGAACTTGCAATCCTCCTGCCTCAGCCTCCCAAATTTCTGGGATTACAGGCATGTGCCGCCACATTTGGCAGAAGACAGTAACGAGGAGATATAGCTCAAAATTGGGTCTTGAGAAGACTTCTGCTAATGAAATGGAGGATAGAGAGTACTTCAACAGAACAAAGGCAAAGAATAAGAACAAAGGAAAGAATAAGCACTGAGAGGGGAGGGAGTGCAGGAAGGAGCTTGAACTAGTGAGGATTGGGATCTGTGTGGGTGGAGTGGGAAAGAGACAGGACAAGACTATTGGAGGGTGTGCAATGACAGGCAGGAGATCTTAGCTTCAATGCAACTGGCAGGACATTCTAAGCAAGGGCAAGATGGGAGCAGTGGAGCCTGTCGATCATCTGACAGTGGCTTAGAAGATAATGAAAATTACCCAGCATGCCCTGGGTTCTCAGCACCACAAACAAAAACAAAAAATGACCAGAAAGGCAAGGACAGCAAAAAACTGGACAGCAAATGACACATTCCAGAGTAAAAGGAATGCAGAAGGAATGAAGAGGAAGGGAATGTTATGAAGCTCTTTTTCCATCTATTTCAGTGACTCTGTTCTATATCTCTACAAATTGAATCACACTTATTAACAACATCAAGTTTTTGGTCAGTCTTATCTCTTTCACAACCTAGAGGCTACGGTAGAAATTCTCTAGGAATTCTTAAGGGCAGACAGATCCAAGCCCCATCCAGCCCAGGACTTGGGCAACTCACCACAACAGGACCGTCCTCTTGGGCCAGGTAAGTAATTGTGGCTGAGGTGAAGTTGAAGTAACCAGCCTTGAGAGGACGCAGGACCACGGTGTGGGAGACGTTGCTAGCACTGGTCCAAGAGTTAAGGAAGGGAAAATGAAGCTAAGGCGGTAAGAACCTTTCAGCTTGTAACCTAAGCGCACCATTCCTAAAATAGTTGCCAACATGTGATTTCATATCTGCAATACGCCATAGGAATCCAAAAACCTCTTTAAAAAAAAAAAATCTAACATGTGGTGTATTGTGATGTCTTTGCTAAATTAAGGGGCTCATGATATATCAAGGTTTTTGAAGTAAACTTGCAAATATATTACAGATGAAAAATCATACCCACTTAAGCTCACAGATCTCTTTCGTCGACTGTATGTGAACAAAGTTTTTGAAAATACAAAAAACAGAAAATGAGAAAAAATACAAAGAGTACATTTACCCTCCTGAGAAAAATCTAAATATACTTTAATTCACAAGAGAAAATAGGGCTGAGGATGTAGCTCAGCGAAGAGTGTTTGCCTAGCATGCACCAAGCCCTGGGTTCAATCCTCAGGACCACAAAAGAGGGAGGGAGGGAGGGA
>NW_026000079.1:1993939-2028974 GCF_001458135.2 Marmota marmota marmota | reverse complement strand
AGGAGGAGGAGGAGGAGGAGGAGAGGGAGGAGAGGGGGAGATGAGGAGAAGGGGAGATGGGGAGAGGAGGAGAGGGGGAGAGGAGAGGAGGAGAAGGGGAGTGGGGAGAGTGAGAGAAACAAAAACATCAAGTATCTAATCCGATACTTAGGAAATAACTGGTAGATCAGAAAAAGAAACTCCTTGAATTAGAGACTTCAAAATGGTCACCCAGGTTCTCCATGCTAGTATCCCATTTAATTTCTTCCCTTCCTCTCTCCTTCTTTCTGCACTGGGGATTTAACCCAAGACACTATACAACTGAGCTACATTCCTAGCCTTTTTAATTTTTTGTTTATACAGGATCTTACTAAGTTGCCCAGGCTGACCCTGAATTTGTGATCTTTCTGAATAGCTGGGATTATAGCCGTGTGCCATCATGCCCAGATTCACTGAATTTCTTTTAAAAAATATCTTGGGGATAGGGGTGACCGTCTTAAACATCCATGCCTGGCCACAGACATCTTTGTGTCTATAACTTTCTAATATAGTATGTTTCAGGACCTTACAACCAAAACTTCAAGAACCCCCCTTCAGGTCTTCTTGAAATCATGCTCACACAATTTACACTAGTCTTTCCTGCCTCACGTTCCCAGTCTACTTCAAGTACCCATGCTACTTTGCAGGCAGTGGCCTCCTTCCCCAGTCTCCAACACCCAGAGCCAAGAGGATACGGGGCAATCCGGTCCCATTTGACATTGAGCATACCGGAGACAATGCCAAAGTCTTCTGGAGGGAAGGAATCATCAGATAATTCCACATCTAATGCAGCACTGAAAACAGAGGAAACAAAAAGAGTAGGTAAGGTTAATAACATTAAACTACTCAATCAACAATCAAATTTATGTTAAAAAGTCAGAACTCAAAAGAGATTCACATAATAATTTGAGTCTGTGGCACTGAAGGATTTATGTTGAAGACTAGATTCTACCACTCAGATATACCAAAATATCTGAGCATCTAGAAGGGAATGGGCCCAAATTCATTCTTGTCTCAATTTCTTTGTGTGTGTGGGAGGGGTTGGAAGAGAGGACAAATATGGGGAAAAAAAATTAAAGGGAATAAAATGAAAGAATGGCAATAAAAATGCTCATGAAGTAGTGAAAGAAGGAAGCTGAAACTTAAACCTTTGAGGTAGCAAAGGCCTGTATATTTTCTATGTCTTCATCTTCCCCTCTGGTTTCACAATTCTTGTGTCTTCTCTACTCTGAAACTCTTCCAACCTAAAAACTGGAATATGGTGTTCTGCAATGTAGGCAAAAATGTCCTCTACTTCCAAGAGTAGGCCCAATAATATCTAATGTTACTAGATAACAAATCCCAAAGAGAAATCACTACTCACCAAGATGTTCCTTATGCTCATCTGAGAACTAAGAATCCAGAAAAGGGCCCAGTCGGAAATCCCGGCGCCTCCTTACCTTGAGCCAACATTGTAGATGTTGTACTGTAAAGTCAGGTCTCGCCCCTCCACCGCATATCGGTTCAGCAGGGACTTGGAGGCCAGAAGTCTGGCTCCTTCCTCTGCTTGAGTGACAGCTAATAGAGCCACAAACGCCAGCAGCCTCATCTTTGGAGAAAAAAAGCAAAGTAAGTAGTCAACCCAGTAGTATGTGACCAAAATCCTCCTGACAGCCTTCCCTTATAAGTCCATCAAAACTCTCTTGATCCCCTATCCAAGCAGCTGCCCACTCCACAAAGCCCTGCGCAGGCTACCAGCGCTGACCACTGTCCAGACTCATCTCTGCGCGTAGCCCCGGAAAACGGCCCCCTTTCTGCGCCCAGGTGCTCATCAACTGGCGGGTGCCCTTAGCACGGGGCAGAACAGGGTTTTCCTGCGGTGTCCTGTGACCACCTCAGGTCTGCAGCAGCCTCTCGCTTTCCCTCACACGGGGACCCGCAAGCGGCAGCCTTCCCGCAGCAACGTTCCTCCCCCACAGCTCCGGCAGGGATCCTCCTTAAGTCTCGTACCCCTCCCCACCAGTCCATCCCCGGGATCCCGCTGTCCTTGTCCCCGCATCCCTCCCGGGTCCCTGGGGGTTCGGTTTGATCTGCCCCCTGCTTCCTCCGGTCGGCCCCCACTCCCTCCGCCAAGGTTACCCGTCCTCCCGCCGGTGCGGCCTGCCCGCGCGAACCCCCGGCTACCGAGGGCTGTGCGGACCCGAGGCTATCACCCCTCCCGCTGCAACTCCCTAAGCCTCTGGACTCACCGTGTGCATCCCAAAGGCCCTTCGGGCGCCACCACGACCGGAAGAGAACGTCAGCACCCAAAAGACCGGAAATAAGCTCTGGCCGGAAACCCAATGCCTTGTGGGAATTGTAGTTCCTGGAAAAGCCACGCCTCTCCCTTTGTAGCGCCAGCCGGGCTCTAGGATCTGAACGCCGCAGGAGGGCTGTTCCGTGCGTTCTCCACGCTCTTCTTTTTTTAGATTTACTTATTTCTTGCGGTACTTGGGATTGAACTCAGGAGAGCTTTATCACTGAGCTACATCTCCAGTCCTTCCCATTTTGTATTATAAGACAGAGTCTTGCAAACTTTCCCATACTGACGCCAAACTTGTGATCCTCCTGCCTCAGCCTCCCGAGTGGATGAGATTACAGGCATGCATCACCTCAGTCGGCCTCAGGTTTTTATTCTGCCCTCCTGAGTGTGGCTTTTCAAGCTAGTTTTTACTACTGTATGTGACCAGCACCTGATTAGGGGCTTTTAGAAAATAGCAAACCTAGAGATTTGTCAAACTAGGAATTACAGAAAAGCTCCTACTAGCGTTCTTCCTATTCCCAGGTGAGGAACTTAGTCATCATGCTACATCCAGCAAGTCACCAAGCCCTGAGCTTTATTTAGAAGCTCTTTGAAGTGTCAAAAAATAGTTATTTTTCCCCCTTCATTCCCACTATAACTACTTTAATTCATGCTCACTACTCTATGCTGGTTTTATTTAAGTAGTCCTCCTATCTTAGGTTTTATGCTTTTGAGTCAGTTCACAGCAAACTTCTCCAAACCACATTTTTGAACAGTAGACCCTCAGGTTCCGGAAATGGGACTGTGAAGTTAGGCAGCATGAATCCAAGTCCCAATTCTGTCACTTACTGGGTAAAGTAATCTTGAAGCAAATGTTACTTACATAACACCTTGGTGAAATGAGAGAATTACAGTACTTTCAAAAGGTCAGAGGATCATATAAGATCTCAGATATAAAACTGGCTTGAGTGCAGTGACATCCTAGCTACTTGAGGGCCTGAGGTGGAAAGATCACTTGAGCCCAGGAATTTGAGGCCAACCTGGCAACATGGTGAGACCCTGTCTCTAAAAACAAACAAAAAACTCTTAGTACAGGGCCTGGCAGATAGACGAATGTGCTCAATAAATGGTAACTGTCAGTATTAATGTTACTCTGTGTCTCCATTTGTAGTATTACTGCATTCAATATGCATTTATTAATCACCTACTTTGTGCCTGGCTTTGCTCTAGGTAGTGGAGAATACAGTGATGTACAGGACAGATAAGGGTTCTACTTTCTGAGGGCTTATATTGTTGTGGAATAATGCATATCGCCTGTATTTGTTTGAGTATATGTCTTCCCATTCCCCATCTCCCAGATCTTATTGTCCATCTTCTGTTGCTTGGTGTCATGCCTCAGGACACAGGAGGTTTGCCAAGGAATAGTAATGACTTCTCTACACACAACTTCCAGTCTGCTCTGACTTCACACCTTTGTGTGTGGCTTGCCTGAAATGCCTTACTGTCCCTCTTTCCCTATCCAAATCCAACTCATCGTTCAGGACCTTGTTCTATGTTCATTCCCTCTAGGAGGGCTCCTTGACTTGAATTAACATTTTATAAAAGCACCAAGATTTAATGTTGTCTTCTAATAGTTTCTAGTTTTGTTTTTGTTTCGTTTTGTGTACTGGGATTGAACTCAGGGGCACTCAACTACTGAGCCGCATCCCCAGCCCTAGTTTTATATATTTTTAGAGACGGGGTCTCACTGAGTTGCTTAGCACCTCCCTGTTGCTCAGGCTGGCTTTGACCTCCAGATCCTCTGTCTCAGCCTCTCAAACCACTGGGATTACAGGTGTGCACCACCACACCCCGCCCCCAGCCCATTTTTTATATTTTATTTTTAGATAGGGTCTCACTAAGTTTATCAGGGCCTTGCTATGTTGCTGAGGCTGGCTTCAAACTTGTGATCCTCCTGCCTCAGCCTCCTGAGTCTCTAGGATTATAGGCATGCACCGCTGTACCCAGCTGGTTTCTAGTATTAAAAATGTATCCTAGGGGTTGGGATTGTGGCGCAGCGATAGAGCGCTCTCCTAGAATGGGCTCCATCCTCAGCACCACATAAAAATAAAGGCATTGTCACCTAAAAAATAAATGTTTTTTGAAAAAATGTCTCCTAAGGATTAGTTCCTATTTCTCTAGTACATAATTTATCCACAGACCCTACAGCAATGCTGAGCACATAGGAGGTCTCAAGAAATGCCTGTTGAGTGGAGGATTTTTTGTTTATTTCCAAAGATTGCTTCTATATCAATTTCTCCAGGATTAGAAAATTATGAAGTGTGAGTGTTCTTGTTTCCCGATTAAATTTTACCAGCACGCTGTCCAGACACCCTACAAAATAGGCACTTCTGGTTTCAGAAGAGAAACATTTTAGCCAGTCCTGGTGGCACACGTCTTTAATCTCAGTGACTCAGGAGGCTGAGGCAGGAGGATTGCCAAGTTTGAGGCCAGCCCCAGCAATTTACAAAGCCCCCAAGCAATTTAGTGAGACCCTGTCTCAAAGTTAAAAAAAAAATGTTAAAAAAAGAAAGGGCTGGAGATGTTGCTTAATGGAAGAACGCCCCTGAATTCAATCCCTAGAACCTCAACAACAACAACAACAACAACAAACTCCATCCTTGTTTCAGCTGCTTATCCATTGACCCTTCTGCTGCCTCTTCCCTATCCAATGAGTCACTTGTTCATTTCCTGGAACATTTAGCATATCGTTTTTCTGGTGCCAGGGACTGAACACGGAGAGGGCCCCTACATGCTAAGTACCCACTTACCACTGAGCTAGACCATCAACCTGATGAATTCATCTTTTGAGAATGTGTCAAGCACCGTGATCATCACTGTGACAGATACGAAGACAGGATATGGTGTCTGCCCTCAAGGAATTTAGAACCTAGCAATAGGGATGAAACATAGTCATTGGCAACTGCAATGCAAAGCCGAGCCGTTGTGGTGGTGGCTGCTTGGAATCCCAGAAACCTGGGAGGCTGAGGCAGGAGGAGTGCAAGTTCACGGCCGGCCTGGGCAATTTATAAAGACTTTGTCTCAACATAAAAAATAAAAAGGGCTGGGGAATGTGACTTAGTGGGTGAGCACCTGGGTTCAATCCCCAGTGGGGAGTGGAGAGGGAATGGTGTTTGTGTTTGTATGTGGGTGTGTGTATTTTTTTTAAGCCTGGGATTGACATTTTATTTTGTTTTTATTTATTTATTTATTTATTCGTTCTAATTAGAGGGAAATGGCATGTTAAACACTACTCAAAAAATAACAACTGGGCCGGGCTGTGGCTCAGTGGTAGAGTGCTTGCCTAGCTTAAGTGAGGCGCTGGGTTTGATCCTCAGCACCACATACAAAAATAAGTAAAATAAAGTTATAATTTTTTTTATAATTTTTTTTTTAAAAAATAACAATTGCAGCAACAATTCAGTGGCTTCCCATTGTCAAAAGGCTTACAATTTCCAATTCCTTTGTGTCATGGTGGCGACCTCCCCTGTGGTCCCCATCTCCTTCTAGGCATATAGACCACTTTCTCTCTTGCCTACTATCTTACTTTCAGATTTTTTTTTTTTTTTTTTTTCTGGGGATTAAATCAAGAGATGCTTTGTACCACTGAGCCACATCCCCAGCCCTTATAATTTTTTTTTTTTTTTGAGACATGGTCTCACAAAATTTTCCAGGCTGGCCTTGAACTTGCAATCCTCCTGTGTCAGCCTCCCAGGTCACGGGGATCGCAGGTGTGTTCCACCCGGCCCAGCTTTAGACTTTGGTTAGTACAAGTTATTGATATTAAAAAAAGAAATCCTTATTTTTTTTAAAAAAATTTTTAGTTGTAGTTGGACAAAATACCTTTTTGTTTTTTATGTGTAGATAAGACACAACACAATACCTTTATTTTTATGTGGTGCTGAGGATCGAACCTGGGCCCCGACCATGCTAGGTGAGCACTCTACCACTGAGCCACAACCCCAGCCCCAGCAATCCTGATTGACTACATACTATTGAAGGACGTGTGCTAGTTTCTTTCTATTTTTTTTTTTCTTTTTGGAGGGGGAGGTTGTACCAGGGATTGAACCCAGAGGCATTTAACCCCTGAGCCATATCCCCCAGACCTTTTTTTTTTTTAATGTTTTATTTTGAGACAGGGTCTCATTAAGTTTCTGAGGCTCAAGCGGTAGCGCGCCCGCCTGGCATGCGTGCGGCCTGGGTTCGATCCTCAGCACCACATACAAACAAAGATGTTGTGTCCGCCGAAAACTAAAAAAATAAATATTAAAAAATTCTCTCTCTCTCTCTCTCTAAAAAAAAAATTAAAAAAAAAAAAGTTTCTGAGGCTGGTCTTGAACTTTCAATGCTCCAACCTCAGCTTTCTGAGCGACTGGGTTTACAGGCATGCCCCACTGTGCCCTGCTCTTCATCTTATTTGTGTCTTTTTGATGAGGAGGAAGAGTTCTGCATTTTGATTATAATGTTCTCTAAAAATACAACTAGAAGCTGGGTGTAATGGTGCAAACCTTAATCCCAGTGACTAGGAAGGCTGTGGCTGGAGAATTGCAAATTTGAGGCCAGCCTCCTTAATTAGGGAGACTCCGTCTCAAAATAAAAAAAAAATAAGAAGGGCTGGGGGTATACTCAGTGATAGAGTGCCCCTGGGTTCCATTTCTAGTACTGGAAAAAAAAATCCAAACAACAACAACAACAACGAAAGCAATTAGTGTGACTTCAGAAATAGTGCCTCTTGGTGCTTTGGACTTTGGACATTTGGGAAAGAAATAGATGCTGGAGTTAAAACAAAATATGACACTCACATTCAATACAGTCGATAGGAGTCACTGTCCACCAAAGTGACCTATGCCCAAGCGAGTCTACCAAAACTACCCTCGGAATTAGTTTGGATTGTTTTTTTTTTTTTTCTTTCTCTCTCTAGAACCAGTAGAGACCTGGGAAAATGTTGTGGTAACAGTTTCACCCTTGGTACCCTGACATATCCCACTGTGGATCAGAGAGTCTCAGATATAGACTCTTTTGGAATCGATTTTGACCAGAGGAGAGATTTTTGAGGGTCAGTTGCTAAGGCAGTGTTTCTGCTGAAATTCTTCCAAAGCAATATAACTGCTTCCTGCCATCTTCAAGGAGACCCCCAAGCCAAGAGATTCAGGAGAACTTTGTTGGATGTGAACAGAACACTGTGTGCCAGGGACAGAGGTGCACAGAGCCAGTACGAGGCTACTTATGGTGTCAACTGTGCCGCTAGGATGATGTCACGTTTTATGCCTCTTCCGCTCCTCTCCTCCCTTCTTCTTTCTTTCTTTAAAAGAAAAAGAAAATTTTTTTTCTTGGCACTGGGAATTGAACCCAGGGGCACTTAACCACTGAGCCATATCCCCAGCCCTTTTTTTATTATTCAAAAAAAAATTTTTTTTTTAATTTTGAGACAGGGCCTCACTAACTTGCTGAGGCTGGCTTTGAACTTATGATCCTCCTGTCTCAGTTTCCTAAATTGCTGGGATTACAGGCATGTACTACTACCATCAGTCTTTCTTCTTAATTTTCTCCTTTCTTTTTTCTTCCTTCCTTCCTTTTTTTAAAAATTTTTTATTTTAAAATTTTCTTTTATTTTTTAGTACTGGAATGTAGTTAGAAGCCCTTTTTATTTTTATTTTGAGACAGAGTCTCGCTAAGTTGTTGAGGCTGGCCTCCAACTTGTGGTCCTCCTACCTCAGCCTCCTGAGTTACTGGGATTACAGGTGTGTGCCACCATACATTCATGCTCTGTTTCTTGATGTGTGAGAGACAGCTTTAGCAGCCCACTGGTGTGTCTTTTGGGGTCTGCAACAAGAATCCAAAACAAGATAGTGTGTGTCATTACTGAGAAGAGGCAAGATGCTTCTTGGCTGGTGGCTGGGCGGGCATCCAGTGATAGAGTCTTGCTTCCAAATCTAGGGCCCTCAGATGGCCATAAACTAACTAGAAGGGCACTCTGTGATGGATCCAATAGGAACTGTGCCACTTTTCAAGAAACACCCACACCAGGTGCAGTGGTGTACCCCTGTAATCCCAGTGACTCAGGAGGCTGAGTCAGGAGGATCGCAAATTCCAGGCCAAACTCAGCAGTTAGTGAGATCCTGTCTCAAAATAAAATACTAAAGTGCTGGGGGTGTCGCTCAGTAGTTAAGAACCCTTGGGTTCAATTCTTGGTAACAAAAAGAAAAAAGAAAAAAAAACTGCGCAGAATCAGACCTGTTAAAGTAATATCACAAAAGTTTTTTTTTTCTCTTTTTTTCCAGTGTAAAAACAACACATTAAATTTACCATTTCTGGGCACGGTGGCACCCACCGATTATCCCAGCAGCTCAGGCAGGAGGATCTCAAGTTCCAGGCCAGCCTCAGTAGTTAGGGAGACCCTAAGCAACTTAGTGAGGCCCTGTCTCTAAATAAAGTGTAAAAAGGGGCTGGGGATGTGACTCAGTGGCCAAGCACCCATCACTTCAATCCCTGTTACCAAATAAATAAATAAATCTATAAATTTACCATTTTAACCATTCTGAAGTGTACACTTCAGTGACCTTAAGTACATTCACACTGTTGTGCAACCACCTCCACCACCACCGATCTCCAGAATGTTCTCATTTTCCTAAACTGAAACTCTGTACCCATTAAACAACTTCCTTCAGTTCCTCCCCCCCAGCCCTGATGGCCATCGGTCTACTTTCTGACTCTGAATTTGACTACTTTAGATAGTGGATTCTATCTCAGATAAATGGAATCATATTTGCACAAATAATACACACATATATTCTCATTCAAAAAATAGAACAGGGCTGGGGTTGTGGCTCAGCAGTAGAGTGCTTGCCTAGCACATTCAAGGCCCTGGGTTTGATCCTCAGCACCAAATGAAAATAAAGAACATAAGAGTATTGTGTGCAACTATTAAAAAAAAAAAAAAAAAGAACAATTCTGTCAGGTTGCAAATACAGATGCCCCCCCCACAATGTTATCTTCCTTGTTTTCTCTATAATTACATCTAATTGCTGCCTCTACTCATTTTTCTACCAGTAGCAAGAATTTAATCTCAGCTGGGTGCAGGGGCGCACGCCTGTAATCCCAGCAGATCAGGAGGTTGAGGCAGGAGGATTGCAAGTTCAAAACCAGCCTTAGCAATTTATTGAGACCGTAAGCAACTTATCGAGACCCTGTCTCTGCATAAAACATAAAAAGGGCTGTGGGGGCTGGGGCTGAGGCTCAGCAGTACCTGCAAGGCCCTGGGTTCAATTTTCAGCACCACATAAAAATAAGTAAACAAGGGGCTGGGGTTGTGGCTCAGCAGTAGAGCACTCACCCAGCACGTGCAAGGCCCTGGGTTTGATCCTCAGCACCACATAAAAATAAAAAAAATACAATAAAGTATCCAACTAAAACTAAAAAATAAATATTTAAAAAAAAGGGCTGGGGACGTGGCTCAGTGATTAAGCAACCCCGGGTTCAATCCCCAGTACCAATAATAATAATAATAATAATAATAATAATTTAATCTCAGTTAATGCAGGGACCTGCCACCCACTTTGGGGGGTTGCCTCTTAGCTTTTAGGGGGCTCCTGATATGACAGGGGCATGAAGAGAGGGGATTAGGAGGTTTTGGCCTTGGTCATCAGTACCTTTCCTTGCTAGTATCCATTAAAACACACCAATCAGAACTCCCTGCCTCTGTATTCCCAGTTTTTTCCTCTCAGCCTGACCACTGAACAACACTCCCCTCCCCCTCCCCTATTTTTTTTCTTTTTTTAGGGTGTGGTGCTGGAGACTGAACCCAGGGCCTTATGCGTGGGAGGCAAGCCCTCTACCAGCTGAACTACTTCCTTATGCCTCTCTGGAGCCTTAGAAAGCTCCATGGGGTTCTCTAAGACCCTTTATCTCTTCCTTGCTAATCAGAGTCCTTCCTCAATTCCACAGACCAGGATGGGACCTGGGGTGAGCACAACACTTAAAAGAGTATCTCAGGGGCTGGGGTTGTGGCTCAGCGGCAGAGCGCTTGCCTAGCTAGCACGTGCGAAGCCCGGGTTCAATCCTCAGCACCACATAAAAATAAATAAATAAAGGTATTGTGTCAACTACAACCAAAAAATAATTAAAAAAAAAAAAGAGGGGCTGGGATGTGGCTCAAGCCGTATTGCGCTCGCCTGGCGTGCGTGCGGCCCGGGTTCGATCCTCAGCACCACATACAAACAAAGATGTTGTGTCCGCCGAAAACTAATAAATAAGTATTCAAAAATTAAAAAAAAAAAAAAAAAGAGTATCTCAGACCTCTCCCTGGGCACACCCTCGTTTACCTACCCTTTGGCTCCAGCACCCATGGTGGTGTAGGGGAAGTGCATTGCACTCTTTGGGAGCAAGCCCAAGATTCCTCTTACTCTTGGATTCACCAAACTATGTGGATTCCGGCCCCTTGCCCCAATTTTTGCCTCTTTCGCTTCTTCCTCCCTAATTTGGACTAACTCTACTCATCTGAGATGAGCTAGGTGAAGGAGCAGACGTGATAGAAAACTGGCTCTAACCTCTCTAGTTTAAGTTCAAGTTCAAGTCCAGTTAAAGTTTACCAATTATCTTCTTGCGCTGTGGACCAAAATCTCCCCGCCTTCCTCCTCCACCAGCCTTGCTATGTTGCTGAGGCTGGCTTTGAACTTGTGATCCTCCTGCCTCAGCCTCCTGAGCTGCTGGGATCAAGGCGTGCAGTCTCACGGGTCTTACACGGCATCTCACAGCCATTTTCAATGAGGTTGTTTCTTTCAGACCTTTAACTCTGGCTCTCCAGCTCTCCGGCCACCCAGCCACCCTTCCAGATAACAGGGGATAATTGGCTGGGTTGGTGGGCTCCTGCCCTAGGCTGCACTAACACTGCAGCGAACCTGTAGGAAGATGACTTGTTCCAAGTCTGTCCCTTTATTGGATTGTGAACACATGGAGGAAAAGGTCATATCTTGTGTTTGTTGAGTGACTTTTCCATAAAAAGCCCCTGAACAGAGCTGAGTTGTGACAGAAGAAAAGCCCTGTGGCTGACCATGAAAAGCAGATTTGGCTGGAAATGAAGAGTTTGGAAAAGGCAAGATTACTGCCAAAACATTGCCTACCATTCAGTGGGTGCTTAATAAATGCCCCTGCATACACCGTTTAAGAAATTATTTAGGGGCTGGGGATACATGCTTGCCTAGCATGTTTGAGGCTCTGGATTTAATCTCTAGCACCAAAAAAATTGTGTGTGTGTGTGTGTGTGTGTGTGTGAGAGAGAGAGAGAGAGAGAGAGACTGTGTCCTCTTGCATCCTACAGAAAAGCACTCCTTTGAACCCATGGGGCTGGGGCCCCACCCTCCTGTTGCTATAACAACCACTTTTGTGAGGACATGGGACTGAAGTATTGTGTGGGCTGTGAGGGAGGAAGGAGACACACAAGTGTCCCATTGCACTAGTGATCATAGGGCTTTAAGGAAATGCAGAAGAAAGAAAGCGATGCTTCATCAACTTTCCGTGTAAGAGGGCAGGCACGACCAGGGATGGGGGCAAGGTGATCCTGAAGTTCTGCTTCCTTTGGGCTGCTCCTCTCAGAACTGACCTGTGCTGCTGGGCGCAGTGGCACATGCCTATAATCCCCGCGGCTCTAGAGCCTGAGGCAGGAGGATCACAAGTTCAAAGCCAGCCTCAGCAACTTAGCAAGGCTCTAGGCAACTCAGCTAGACCCTGTCTCTAAATTAAAAAAAAGGGGGGGGTGTGGGGGAGCTGGGGTTGTGGCTCATTGGTTAATTGCCCCTGGTTTGAATCCCTAGCACCTTCCCCGCCTTCCCCCCCCCCCAAAAAAAAAAAAAAAAAAGAACTGACCTGTCCTTCTCTTCCCTAGGAGACCCAAGAAGATTGGGGGTCTTCACAACTGGAACATTCCTCCTTAAACAACTTTGTTACGTCCTTAACCATCTGCAGCTTCACTGATGAGTTAGGCTACCAAGGGAGCCAGGAGCTGTCCAATGTGAGTGTCCCATTCCCTGTCCACACTCCTTTGAGGTTTTGTCCCCCTGTATCACCAGCTGGGTATTTTTGCCACTAACACACACACACACACACACACACACACACACCCGCATTAAGATGGCCTGTGGCAATTTTCTGTACCTGCCCGATGTCGTGTTCCTCACAACTAAAACACTCAGGGTCTGGGTTGCACAAAATAACCACACAGGAGGCAGAGAGACCTTTTTCTTTGGGGGTCCTGTGACAGCTCCTGTGACCTTAAGGGTCCAGAGAGAGAGAGAGAGAGAGAGAGAGAGAGAGAGCGCCAGCACATGCTGACCTTTTTATTGAGAAGAAGCCATTCAAATGAGGCAGGGGGTCAGGTTTCAGGGGGCTGAGTCTCGCTTCCTGACGTCTGCTGTCAGCAGGTTGACTGACAGCTAGGAAGGCCACACCCAAGGGCAGAGCAAGAGAAGGGGACACACAAAGGGCTTTTCTGTGGAACTTTCTATCCCAAACAGGGCCAAGGGGTAGGATTACAAAGGAATTGAGTGTAGCTCAACCCCACGGGTGACACAGCTACATCTGAAGAGACACCCTCAACTTCTTGGACAAGGCAATGTCCAGGTCACCACGGGATGTAGTGACCCGTCAACACCTCTCGCTCCAGGATGGAAGGCATGGGTCATTCAGAGTGGCTCCCCACAGCCTTACTTATTTCCAATTCACATCTTTACTAAACATGGCTCAACTTGATGCCTTCCAGGGGGAAAAAAATACTAACAATAATAATAGAAATCACAGTTTATATTTATCGAGTACAGACTACAGGACATTTTTACTTATTGTGATCCTCCTGCCTCAGCCTCCTGAGACGCTGGGATTAGATGCGTGGGCCACTGCACTTGATTAGAGACTTCTGCCCTCCCTTGTGAGAAGTAGAGGGGAGGATGTTGCAGGTCCAGCCTCTTCTTGCTGGACCTGCTCAACATCCTCCTTCTGGGGAAAGACTCAATCCTCCTCTACTGGGGGTTTAACCCAGGGTTACATGCCATTTTTAAGAACTTACATTTCATTTAAACCTCAGAACAATCATGGAAAGTAGGTACTACTATCACTCCCATTTTTCAGATGAAGAAACTGAGGCAAGGCAGGTTGAGTAACTCTCCCAAAAGCACAAGTAGAAGGCATAGATGCTAAAATTTGAGCTTTGTTTGTCTAACTCGAGCATGTGTACACAGAGCAGATGCAGGTGACACACACCTGTAATCCCAGCCACTCAGGAGGTTGAGGTACAAGGAATGCAAGTTCCAAGCTGGCCTGGGCAATTTACAGAAACCCTGTCTAAAAAAAAAAAAAAAAAAATTAGAGCTGGGTGTGGGGGCACATGCTTGTGATCCCAGTGGCTCAGGAGGATGAGGCAGGAGGATCACAAGTTCAAAGCCAGCCTCAGAAACTCATGGAGGCCCTAAGCAACTTGGAGAGAGCCTGTCTCAAAATAAAATATAAGAAGAGCTGGGGATGTGGCTCAATGCTAGAGTGCTCCTGGGTTCAATTATCAGCACCAAAACAAAGAAAAAAACAAAACAAAAATTTCACACAGAGAACTGCCTTCCAGTTAGTGACTCCATTTTTTTATTAACCCTCCGTGGTATCCTTTCAAGAACTGCATATGAGCTTTTTTTTTTTTAATATTTATTTTTTAGTTGTACACAATACATTTATTTTACTTGTTTTTATGTGGTGCTGAGGATAGAACCCAGGGCCTTGCATGTGCTAGGCAAGTGCTCACCACTGAGCCACAACCCCAGCCCGCATGTGAGCTTTTTCTAGGGGGGTACCGGAGGTTGAACTAAGGGCCACTCCACCACTGAGCCACTGTATTTTTTTTAGAGACAGGGTCTCACTAAGTTGCTTGTGGCCTTGCTATGTTGCTGAGGCTGGCTTTGAACTCTAGTTTTCCTGCCTCAGCCTCCTGAGCCTCTGGGATAACNTTCTAGAACAGAAAAATTAGAAGGTGATTATTTGTCTTCCAGGATGACTTTTAACCAGAGCATCCCATTTGAATCTTTTCAGAACAAAACAACAACAAAAAAAAAACCTTTCCTGCATTCAGAATGTTCCTGCATATTCTTTGCAGATACCACTTTGTAACTTCTCTTTTAGTAATTTTTTTTTTTTTTTTTTTTTTTTGCTGTGCAGGGTATTGATCTCAGGGGCGCTCTATCACTGAGCTACATCCTCAGACCTTTTTATTTTTATTTTGAAATAGGGTCTAAATTGCCCAGATTGGCCTAGAACTTGTGATCCTGCTGTCTCGGCCTCCTGAATAACTGGGAGATGTGCACTAGTATGCCTAGCTTGTCCTTAGTAATTTTAAATGAAGTCTCTTCTGGAGTGACACAATCTTTTTACCCAGAAGTCTTTTTTGTTTGTGCATTACAATCGAACATCATGGTAGGGTTCGTCCTTACATACTTGTGCATTATTGCATGCACATGACATAATCTGGCCAGCTGAGGGACAGACTTATCACCTCTGCTGCCCATTCTGCACCCACTCCGGGGGCTCTCGTGGTTCCTGCTTGTCCTCTGATCTTAACCCTTCTCTACCTCATTCCCATCCCTCCGTCATCAAGTCCCCTAGGTAACGGGATGGGTCAGTGGAGACCACACTTCATTCTTTGCTCTCCATCTCCCAAGGAAGAAGACCCCAGCCTTGGCCCCTCCAAGAGGCGAAAGCGAAATAAGATCGATATCCTCCAGATGAGGAGAAATGGAGGGAAAGAGGAAGATGAGGAGGATGAGGCCGAGGGGCCTCCTCCCACTTTGCAGTCCCCTAGGCTGAAACGGAGGCAGTGGCCCATCTCAGAGACCTCCCGACCCATAGCCAAGGAGTCCTTGAGCGAAAGCACCTCCAGCACATGCACTGATGGGTCCCAGGTGTTCTGCTGCAGTCTGGCTACTTTTTGTCAATATCTATGTCGCTGCTGCCACAGGACACAGAAGTCCACAGGGGGAAGGCAGGGCATCTCAATCCAAGGCACTACTAATGGGTGACGGCCCAGAGCTCCACATGGCTCCTCTAGGAGCTCCACGGGAAGGCTTGGGCAGCAGCCAGAAGGGAAAGTGCAGTCCTTCAGCTTGTAAATAAAGCAAGATTTATTTTTGTTAATGGCAGTACGATTAATGATGATTCCAGAATTTTCTTTCTTTCTTTCTTTTTTTTTTTTTTAGTGCAGGGGATTGAACTCAGGGATGCTTTACCACTGAGCTGTGTCCCCAGAGTTTTTAATTTTTAATTTTGAGACACGTTCTCACCAAGTTACCCAGGTTGGCTGTGAACTTGTGATCCTCCTGTCTCAGCCTCCCAAGCTGATGGGATTATAGGCATGCAACCCCATACCCAGTTTCAACATTTCCTTCTTTCTAACTTCTTTTTTTTTTTTTTGTACAAGGGATTGAATCCAGGGGTGTTCACCCACTGAGCCACATCCTCAGCCTTTTTATATTTTATTTAGAGACAGGGTCTCGCTGAGTTGCTTAGGGCCTTGCTAGATTGCTGAGGCTGGCTTTGAACTTGAGATCCTCCTGTCTCAGCCTCTGGATCTGGAGCCTCTGGGACTACAGGTGTGCACCACCACCCCAACTTCTTAACTTTCAATGAATTGTCTCAGACGTGGAGCTAGTGTGTAGATGTGTGAGACCCTGGGAAAGTGTGAGAAGTCTTTATGTTTATTTATTATGGTGCTGGGGATGGAACCTGGGACCTCAAACACTGTAGGCTACATCCCCATCCCTTTTTATTTTTATTTTGAGACAGGGTCTCATAAAGTTGCTGAGGCTGGCCTCAAATTTGTGATCCTCGTGCCTTAGCCTCCTAAGCAGCTAGGTGTGCACCACCGTGCTCGATTCCTTTTGATTTTTCATCTCGAGTCAGGGTCTCATTAAGATGCCTGGGACTCCAAGAAAATGACAAGCAGCCTGAAGAGTAAAAGCCTTGAGGTGAGTAAATGGGGAGGCCTCAAGGACTAATTCTGTGGGTTATCACCTCCAGCAGTCTCATTTTCTTCCAGTATCTCAAAGATCTAAGACAACATTTTTGAGCTTCTAGTTGTAGCAAACAATAAGAGCAGAAGAAAGACTATTTGGCCAGAATGAACTTAGGAACCATTTTTAAGATTGTGCTTGCCCAACAACAAAGTTTATTACCATCTCCCTTTCCTTCCTCAGTGTGAGTAAAGGAGAAATGGGCCTCTACCTCCATCACCTCCCCAACTCCTGCCCTGCCCCAAATATTCACTAATAATTTGGAAGGAATCCTACACATCAGGATCTATCATTGTCTTAGGCCAGGATCCCCAGAAGCCACGTTTCAGATGAAGGGTTTTTTTGTTTGTTTGTTTGTTTGTTTGTTGTTTATTTTTATTTTTAATTAATTAGTTAATTAATTAATTTTGGTACCAGGGATTGAACCCAGGGGTGCTTAACCACTGAGCCATATCCACAGCCCTTTTGTATGTTTTATTTAGAGACAGGGTCTCACTAAGTTGCTTGTGGCCTTGCTATGTTGCTGAGGCTGGCTTTGAACTCTAGTTTTCCTGCCTCAGCCTCCTGAGCCTCTGGGATAACAAGCATGTGTTTTTTATTTTGGTTATTTTGAGGATTGGAACCTGGGATGCTCTACCACTGAGCTACATCGCTATCCCTTCTTATTTTTTTTTAATTTCGAGACAGGGTCCTAAGATGCCCAAGCTGCACTCAAACTTGCCATCCTCCTGCCTCAGCCTCCAGAGTCACCCCAAGGAGCGCACCATCGCAGCCAGCAAGACAGCGTTTCTTATGGATGTGATTTATTTATGGAGAGGATGCCCTCAGGAGAGGAGAGAGGGAAGCAGGATGAAGCAAGAAAGATAAGCAAGGATACTGTCTCAGTGAGAGCCTGCTTCAGTCTGAGCCCAGGCCGCAAAATGGGTCCCACTTTTGAGGAACGAGGTTGGCCTTTTGTAAGCTCAGATCAGTCCACGGTGGACTGCCACGGTGGAGGCTGCCCAAGGTCGCGGTTTGACCGTTGCTTCTCCAGCAAGGCAGCCCCGCTATTGACAGAGGGCAGTTCTCCAGTGAAGGGGCCGCCTGTGAGCTGTCACAGTCAACCCTACAGCAGCCAGGGCATGGGTATAGGGCCTCATAAAGGGAACCTGGGCAGGGGACCATGAGGGCAACTTCTGAATCGTTACTAGTTGTCTTTCCCAGTATGTTTAACGTTTGTAAGCCTTAAACAAATTGAAAAATTGTATTATAGTAAAGTGCATGAAAAGAGACACAAATGGGGAGAAATCATGTTTCTTTCTTACAGAAGATCTGCAACTAACAAATCCAGAATGAATGAGGGAAATAGCCTGATTTGTTGGTGCATGCTTGAAATTCCAGCTATTTGGGAGACTGAGGCAGGAGGATTGCAAGTTTGAGGCCAGCCTCAGCAATTTAACAAAGTCCTAAGCAACTTAGTGAAATCCTGTCTCAAAATAAAAGATAAAAAATGCTGGGGATGTGGCTCAGTGGTAAAGGGCCCCCTGGGTTCAATTCCTAGTGCTGAAGAAGAAGGAGGAGGAGAAGGAGAAGGAGAAGAAATAGAAATGAAGGGAACAGAAAGTTGCTATTAAACTACCAGCCTTAATTGGTGCAGCAAGCTGGGCACAGAGGTGCATGCCTGTAATCCCAGCAGCTCAGGAGGCTGAGACAGGAGGATTATGAGTTCAAACCCAGCCTCAGCAAAGGAAGAGGCACTAAGCAACACAGTGAGACCCTGTCTCTAAATAAAATACAAAAAAAAAATAGGGCTGAGGATGCGGTTCAGTGGTTGAGAGCCCCTGAGTTCAATCCCTGATACCTCAAAAAAAATTTTTTTTTTTTTTGTTGCAGCAAGACTCAAAATTGGTGGTGAAATTCATGGGTGACAGTTGGAAGAGAAATAGGAGATTTGCAAAGTCTCAGAGTTTCTCTCTCAAAGAGATTTATTAATTATGAAGTTACAGATAACTCTATAGGGAGAAATCTGACTGATAACCAAGTTATCTGGTAAACATTACCAATATAAGCAATACTGTATACTCCGGATAGGATGGACTAAGAAGGTACATCATTTCTTTGGCCAAAAGCATCAAAAACACGGCAAAAGTGCACAACCTCCATTTAAATATAAGGAAACACCAGACAAACCAGGTATGGTGGTACCTGTAATCCCAGTGATTTGAGAGGCTTAAGCACGAGGATTGCAAAGATGGAGGCCAGCCTCAGCAATTTACTGAGACCCTGAACAACTTAGGGAGACACTGTCTCAAAAAATTTTTAAGGGCTGGGGATGTGGCTCAAGCGGTAGCAGGCTCGCCTGGCATGAGTGCGGCCCGGGTTCGATCCTCTGCACCACATACAAAGATGTTGTGTCTGCCGAAAACTAAAAAATAAATATTAAAAATTCTCTCTCTCTCTCTTAAAAAAATTTTTTAAAAAAGTTCTGAGGATGTAACTCAGTAGTAAAGCATCCCTGGGTTTAGTCCCCAATACCCCTCAAAAAAGAAAAAAGAAAGAAGAAAAAAATCAAAGAAACCCCAATTGAGGGTCACTGTACAAAATAACTGATCAATACTCATCAAAAGTGCCAAGACTCCAAAACAAGGAAAGACATATTAATGGAGCCTAAGGGATTATGACAATTAAATCAGTATGATCTATTGGACTGAATCCTGGAATAGAAATGGTAGTTAATGAACAAAGTGGTAAAAAATCCTAACAAAGTCTATAGTTACTTAATGTTATTGCACTGTGGTAATTAGTTTGGATAATGGTATTTTGGTTATGAAAGAAGAAATGTGTGATGAGTGTAGCAGAACTGTATATTTTTGCAACTTTTCTGTAAGCCGAAAATCATTTCAAAATAAATAATTGCTCAACTTAAGGAATGATGGCAGCCACAATTCAAATCAGGGAAGAGAACATTTTCAACACCACTGAATGCTCCTTTCTTCTTTTTTTAATATTTATTTTTTAGTTATAGGTGGATACGATATATTTTATTTTTTGTGGTGCTGAGGATCGAACCCTAACCCTCCCACGTGCCAGGCGAGCCCCCTTCCTCTGAGCCCAGCGTGCCCCTTTCTAATCACAAATAACCATCTCCCCATTGAGGGAGCAACTCGGTGACCTTTTATGGCAATCACTTCCACTTTGTTCCTTTTGTCCTTTTTTCTCTTTTTCATTTTTATTTTTAGACAATCATCCTGAAAAGCGTAGACTAGTTTTTACCTAAATAGACACATCAAAAAAAGTAGCTTGATTTTGTCTGTTTTAGAATTTTATATACATGAAACCATGCAGTATTCATTCTTTTGTGTATCCCCCCCCACGCTTTTTTTTTTTTTTTTGGTACCAGGGACTGAACTCAGGGGCACTCGACCACTGAGCCACGTCCCCAGCCTATTTTGATTTTATTTAGATATTTAGAGACGGGGTCTCCCTGAGTTGCTCAGTGCCTGGCTTTGGCCGAGGCTGGCTTTGGCCGAGGCTGGCTTTGAACTCTCCTGCCTCTGTAGAGCCTCTGGGATTACTGGGGGGCGCCACAGCACCCGGCTTCCCTTTTTTGCTTTTTGGAAATCTTCGTTTCATTGACTCTTGCTCTTCTCTTTCATTTTCCATCCTTCCACGTTCCTTGAGCTTATATTACTGGTGTACGTTCTCTCTCTTTGTAAACTTCTTTGGAGGATTGCTTAACTCATTACTTTTCAACCTTTCTTATTTTCTAATATATGCATTTAAAACTATTAATTTCCCTTTACATACTGCTTTAATTGAATTCCACCAGAGTTTATAGGTGATTTTTTTGGTTAGTTTAGTTTTTTTTCTTTTTTGTAATGCTAGGGATCAAACCTAGAGTCTCATGCATGCTAGGCAAGCACTTTTACTGCATCACCAGCCTTGGTTAGTTTTTTTTTTTTTTTTATTGTACCAGGGATTGAACTGAAGGGTGATTAACCACAGAGCCACATCCCCAGCCTTTTTAAATTTTTGAGACAGTGTGTTGCTAAATCACTTAGGGTCTTGCTAAGTTGCTGAGGCTGACTTTGAACTTGCGATCCTCCTGCCTCAGTCTCCCCAGCAGCTGGGATTATAGGTGTGGGCCACCACACCTGGCCTAATAAACTACTTTTTTAAAAAAATATTTTTTTAGTTGTAGTTGGACACAATACCTTTATTATTTATTTATTTATTTTTGTGTGGTGGTGAGGATCGAACCCAGTGCCTCACACATTCGAGGCAAGTATTCTGCCACCGAGCCACAATCCCAGCCCCCTAATAAAATACTTTTAAAAAACAAATAACCAAGCCAGATACTCTGGTACATGCCTGTAATCCCACGGGCTGGGGAGAATGAGGAGGAGGATCCACTGTTTGAGGCTAGACTAGGCAACTTAGCCAGTACCTGTCTCAAGATAAAAAATAAGAGCCAGGCAAAATGATGCATGCCGGTAACTCCAGCAACTCAGAAGGCTGAGATTGGAGGGTTGCAAGGTTGAGGTCAGCCTCAGCAATTTAGTGAGGTACTAAGCAATTTCAGAAGACCCTGTCTCAAACAAAAAAACAAACAAACAAACAAACAAACAAAAAGGCCAGGATTGTGACTCAGTGGTAAAATGACCCTGATTCAATTCTCAGTATCAAAAATTTTAAAATAGATTAAAAAATTTTAAAAAAAATTAAAAATCATAATGGCTGGGAATGTTTTTCTGTGGTGGAGTACCCCTGGGTTCAATTCATAGGATGCTGGGGGACAGTAAAGATGCTTCAGGCTCATCTTGTGCATTTCCTGTCCCAGTCCTAGAATCAGCCATTTAGCCCTATCTCCAAGGAGGGGTGCCTAGTTCTTTTTTTTTTTTTTTTTGAGAATGATATTAGAGCCCAGATGATCTGAGTATTCGTAATTGTTGCTATCAAGTGTCATTACTTCTATGCCTTTCAACTGACTGAACAAGGAGATATATGTCTATATACATATCTATGAATATTTCTATGTATTAACCTAAACAGGAATTCACACTGATGACTCCAATTATTTTTTTAATATTTTTTAGTTGCAAATAGATCTTTTATTTAATTAATTTATTTATTTATATGCGGTGCTGAGGATCGAACCCAGTGCCTCACCATGCCAGGCAGGCAATCTACCGCTGAGCCACAACCTCAACCCCCTATTTTGTTTTTTACTCTGTGACAGGATCTCACTGAGTTGCTTAGGGCCTCACTAAATTGCTGAGTCTGACTGAATTCACTATCCTTCTGCCTCAGCCTCCCAAGCTGCTGAGATTACAGGTATGCACTACCATGCCCAGCCTGGTCATTTTATTTTAAATGAATATTTATATATATAAATGAATATAATCTTGAGTCTCAGAGCTCAAGATTCATAACTACTAAACTTCACTTGCATGAAGATCCAGATACCGGGTGTGTTTCTCTTGCCTGAGCTAAGGGAAGGGCTGTCTTCCCAACAGATCAGGAGGATAGAGGAAGTAGCCCAGCCATCTGCCCAATGCCTCAGTTTCCTCCCAGAAGGGACAGATCTCAGATGCCATATGAGCTAGGGATGGGAATGGATGAATGTAATCTTCTTCATTCTTAAACCTTTTTTTTATACCTCCATGATCAGTTTAATTATATATATATATATATATATATATATATATATATATATATATATGTTGTTAATGGGCTTTTATTTTATTTATTTCTATGTGGTGCTGAGAATTGAACCCAATGCCACACACGTGCCCTTGAGCCACGACCCCAGCCCTAAATGATGATTGTTTTGTTTTTGTGGTCCTGGGGATTGAATTCAGGGGTGCTCTACCTCTGAGGTACATCCCCAGCCTTTATATTTTTTAGGGTCTCACTAAGAGCTCAGGGCCTCCCTAAATTGCTGAGGCTGGCTTTGAACTTGTGATCCTCCTGCCTCAGACGCTTGAGTCTCTGGGATTACGGACATGCGTCACAGCACCCAGCTGAAAGACATTTTCACTGGACATAATATTCTAGACGGGCAGTTATAGTCCTTGGCCACAGGGAAAATGCCGTTCTATTCTTTGGCTTTCCCCTTTGCTGTCAAGATATGAGTGACAGTCTGTTGTTCCTTTGAAGGTTAAAAAGTCTTTATTCTCTAGTTGTTTTAAAATATTTTTTCTTTTGCGTACTTTCAGAAGGTAGGTTTATTCATTGGGTTTCATGAATATATAAATTGGTGGTTTTGCTTAATTCTAGGTAAGTATCAGATATCGCTTCTCTAAAGATTGCTTCTTCTGGGGGCTGAGATTGTGGCTCAGCAATAGGGCGCTTGCCTAGCACATTCGAGGCCCTGGGTTCAATCCTCAGCACCACATATAAATAAAATAAAGAGATTGTGTACAACTACAATTAAAAAATAAATATTAAAAATAAAAGATTGCTTCTTCCTCTTTTCTCTCATCTTCTAAGACTCCAGTTAAAATTCTGTTAGCCCAGGGGCTGGGTGTGTAGCTCAGTGGTAGAGGGGCAAGCTCTTACCATTTTGATCCCCAGCACTTCTGTGTTTGATCCCCAGCTCTACACACACACACACACACACACACACACACACAAACACACACACACACACACAGAGTTAGCTCAACTTATGTCTTGTTTTCTGTATTTTCATCCTCTAATTACTCCAGGTTTCATTGTCATAGTTCTTCTGACCTGTTTTTCATATCTGACTGCTTGGCTATATTGAATCTGCAATTAAATCCACCTGTTGAGGTCTTAATTTCACTTATTGTATTTTATTAGCTCAATTTTCCATTTGGGTTTTCTTTTCCCTGCAGTACTAGAGATAGAACCCAGGGGCATTCAACCACTTAGCTACACCCCAGGGCTTTTTAATTTTTGAGACGGGGGTCTCACTAAGAAACCCAGGCCAACCTTGAACTTCATATCCTCCCGCTTCAGCCTCCTGAGTAGCTGGGATTGCAGGCATGTGCCATTGCACCCAGCCAGACCCCCAACTTTTTTTTTTTAAAGAGAGAGAGAGAGAGAGAGAGAGAGAGAGAGAGAGGGAGAGAGAGAGAATTTTAATATTTATTTTTTAGTTTTCGGCGGACACAACATCTTTGTTTGTATGTGGTGCTGAGGATCGAACCTGGGCCGCATGCATGCCAGGCGAGCGCGCTACCACTTGAGCCACATCCCCAGCCCGACCCCCAACTTTTTAATTCTTTAGCTCCTGGTCCTTCAAAGGCCCTCAAATATACAGCTCAGCCTCTCAACAACCTTTTCCCAATTAGTTAACTTGTCTAGGTCAAAGACAGTCTGTAGGGCTTTCTTTACCCTCTGGGCTCCAAGCCAAGCTTATTAACCCCTTGGTTTTTCTTGTTTCACTCAGCTTTTTGGATTTCTGGTTAGAGTATCTGTCTGAAGCATCTGGTCTACCATTCTCAAAATTGGGACCTCCCATTCCCTTATCACAGAACTCTAGTGTGTAACTTCTCTACCAAAGATGAATCTTCTGGGTCTGAAGACTTCCTGGAGTTGCATGAGTAGAGGTAGAACCAGGTTTAGTCTCAGAGCTCAAGATTAATAACTACTAAACTTCACTTGCATGAAGATCCAGATACAGGGTTTGTTTCTCTTGCCTGAGCTAAGGGAGGACTGTCCTCCAACAGATCAGGAGGATAGAGGAAGCAGCCCAGCCGTCTGCCCAATGCCTCAGTTTCCTCCCAGAAGGGGCAGATCTCAGATGTCATATGAGCTAGAGATGGGAATGGATGAATGCAGTCTTCCTCATTCTTAAACCTGGCTTTTGATACCTCCATGATCAGTTTAATTTTTTTTTTTCTTTTTTGGTATCAGTGATTGAACCCAGGGGCACTCAACCGCTGAGCATATCCCAGCCTTTTTTTATATTTTACTTAGAGACAGGGTCTTGCTGAGCTGCTTAGGGCCTTGCTAAGTTGCTGAGGCTGGCTTTGAACTTTCGTTCCTCCTGCCTCAGTCTCCCGAGCTGCTGGGATTACAGGCATGTGCCACTGCACCCGGCTGATCAGTTATTTATTTATTTATTTTGGGGGTACCAGGGATTGAACTCAAGGGCACTCAACCACTAAGCCACATCCCCAGCCCAATTTTGTATTTTATTAGAGACAGGGTCTCACTGAGTTGCTTAATGCCTTGCCATTGCTGAGGCTGGCTTTGAACTCACGATCCTCCCGTCTCAGCCTCTGGAGCTGCTGGGATTACAGGTGTGCGCCACTGGGCCTGGCCAGTTCTCTCTTAACCGTCAATGCTCCTTAACAGCTGTGGTAACTGAACCCAACTTCAAACCCCTCTAGAGTCCACCTTATTCCTGGTAGAACCAGGATGTTGTCTAGCCAGCCTGCAGCAGAAAACACACCAACACACTTTCACAACAAACATCACACCATTTATTTACAAAGGCCAGTGTGGGAGTTGGGGGAGGTAGGGAGGAAAAGGGCAGACATCTTCTCTGGACTGTTTGGGACCCTTTCCCACTTGGAGCAAAATTCTGTTCCTCTTGCCTCCGTGTTCTCCAAGCAGCGGGGCCATACAGCTGAGGGAGGAGGTGGTAAGAGCCTCCTCCATGCTCCAGTACAGCAATGTCCAGTTCCAGATTAAAGGCATCATTGCCACCATCCCCTCTCCCTCCTCAAATAAACTTTCTGGCCTGGAGGGAAAACAGTAAAAAATGGAAAGACCAGGGGATCTGGAGGGAGAAACCCCCTGTGCTAGTCTCCAAAACAGTGGTGGGTGGTAAGGGTACCAGTCACACCCAACAGCTTCACAAGGGTCCCCACACTGCCTTTCCGTGACCCAGCATCCAGAGGCCTAAGCCCTCCTGGGTGTCCCCATTCTGCTCTAAACCAGCCCTCTTACTCGCTTGTCCCTGTGAGAGGCAGCACTGAACTAGAAATCCACAAAGAACCTGACTGGCCCACCTCACATGTGGGCACACATGCACACACACTACCCACTGCTGAACAGACTCCAATCCCCTCCATACCCTTTGAGTGGAACTCACAATTACCGGGGACAGGAGAGACAGGGAGGTCTTGAGTTCATGGGAACGTGTGTGAGACACTGCTTAGCATCGAGCCCCTTTCTTCAGTTCAAATCCCATTAGTCTACCTATTTCTCCTCCGTCAGGCCTGGGCCTGGAGTCTCTTGCCTAAAGAGCTACTAGTACTCCCAGACCCCAGCTGTAGTTCCAATCTGAAGCTTTTTGCTTAGGCTGCCTCCCTGTCCGCTTCCTCTAGGAAATCTCAATGGCTCCTCTGCCGTAACAGTCTTCATCGCTCTGGTCCAGGGCCTGTTAATTTCCATCCAGAGTGCTGTGCCTTGTGTTCCCCTTTGGATGAGAAGTTCCAACAGAGCCCAAGAAAAAGTCCTAGGTGAAGTGCCCAGAGTAGGGTTTGAGGAGAAAAATCACAGCCTGTTTCACCTGCCCCCACCTTCAGAGTGCGGTGCTAGCCTGGAGGGCCCAGGGAGGGTGGGGAAGAGGACAGTTACCAAAGGTAAGTTAAGAGAAGCCAAAGCCTAGTGGTGTGGATGGAAGACTGTTCCAGTAAACCAGAGAGTTGGGTCCTCCTGCAACTTTGCAGTCCCCACTGAGAAGACTGAAGATTGCAAAAGGTGGTGTGGGCAAGGAGGTGGGGTCAACCAACAGAACTGTGAAAACTGTTTAAATAGCTCTGCTCAAGGAGGACCAGGAGAGAAGACTCTGTTAGAGACAGCAGTGAGATCAAAATTCTCAGAGCGGTGGCATTGGGCCCATGCCTCTAAGGTCACCCTACTGTTTGGAGAGTCAAAGAAGAAGACAGAGGGATAAGCTGCAGAGGTTAGGGGCTGACAGAGGAACCAAAGGTCGGTACTGGGTCAGGGGAGAGGCAGGAGGCATGGGCCGAAGGATTAGGAGAGCTGGGAGCCCAGGAGTCTCTCGATAGCTGCGTTGATGTCCCCTCCGGTGGCAATCAGGGCCTGCAGATTGGCCTCACGATTGATGAAACCCATGGAGTTGAGCTGCTCCAGTTGTTGCTGAAATCTCACTTCTGGCGTCTGCACCTGGAGGGGACAGGCCTTATGAAGTGGGCACAGAACCCACCCCAGAGGAGTAGCTGAAGCTGAAGGGCTTACAACACCAACAGGTCCCTGACGTCCTCAGTCACTGGGGTGGGGAGGAGGGGGCTGCACAGGAAGGCCACAGGGAAGAGCTCCTGAGTCACTGAAGAACTATGATAAAAAGGCAGGGATCTTACTTGAAATCTCAAAGTGCCTGATAGGCCTGGGTCACCTTATATTCCTATTTCCCATAAATACTCTGGAGATATTAACAAGTGCTCGAAAAGCCAAACACTCTGTGGCCAAATAAAAGGCATGCCAAACATGCTCCTTCCTGACGGTCATCACACACACAGCCACATTAAGAGGCCAGGGAAGGGGCTGGGGATGTGGCTCAAGCGGTAGCGCGCTCGCCTGGCATGCGTGCGGCCCGGGTTCGATCCTCAGCACCACATACAAACAAAGATGTTGTGTCTGCTGAAAACTAAAAAATAAATATTAAAATTCTCTCTCTCTCGCTCTCTTTGGGAAAAAAAAAAAAAAAAAAAGAGGCCAGAGAAGGGTGCCAGGAAAAAACTGTATGTCTGTATGTATGAAGCTGTAGGAGGGACTGAACACCGGCACCACTGAGCTACATTCCCAGCCCTTTTTAATTTTAGACAGGGTCTTGCTGGGTTGCTGACGCTGGCCTTGAACTTGTTATACTCTGCCTCAGTCTCCGGAGGGGCTGAGTAGCTTCACACTTTTTTTTTTTTAGTGCCAGGGATTGAATCCAGGAGTGCTCAACCACTCACTGAGGCACATCTCCAGCCCTAGCTGTCTGGGTCTCTTTTTATTGTAATACTAAGGATTGAACCCAGGGCCATGCACATGCTAGGCAAGTGCTTTACTATTGAGCTATACCCCCAGCCCTTATTTTTAAATTTTGAGACAGGGTCTTGCTAAGAATGCTAACAGCCCCACTAAGCTGCTGAGGCTAGCCTTGAACTTGCGATCCTTCTGCCTCAGCCTCTGAGGTTGCTGGGATTACACGTGTGCACGACCACCACTGGCTTGACGCACATTTTTGTTGAGCAGCTTTTCCCTGTGGGTCACAGAGGTCAGAGACAATCCAGGGCATCTCTATCTCTTCCCTTACTCCAAGCCCTGGCCTTGACTTTGTGGCCCAGGACTCTGCAATCCTTCCAAAGTCTGGAATGTTGCTCAGTTGTCGAATGTGTGCTTACGCTATGCAAGGCCACGGTTCATCTCTAACCCTCCCCTCCCTAAAAGAGGATGAACAGGGGCTGGGGCTGGGGCTCAGTGGTAGAGCACTTGCCTAGCATGTATGAGGCACTGGGTTCCATCCTCAGCACCACACATAAATAAATAAAGATCCATCAACAACTAATTAAAAAAAAAAAAAAAAAAAGAGGTAGAGTGCTTGCCTCACATGCACAAGGCCCTGGGTTCAATCCCCAGCACCACAAAAAGTAAACAAATAAATAAATAAAAGGTATACTTCTGGCTGGGCACAGTGGCATATGCCTGTAATCTCAGCAATTTGGAAGCTGAGGCAAGGGGATTAGCAAGTTCAAGGCCAGCCTGGGAAACTTAGCAAGACCCAGTTTCTTTTTTTCTTCTTATTTATTCATTTATTTTTGGTTGTCAATGGATCTTTATTTATTTATATGCAGTGCTGAGAATCGAACCCAGTGCTTCACACATGCTAGCCAAGCGCTCTACCAGCTGAGCCACAGCCCCAGTCCCAGCAAGACCCTGTTTCAAAATTAAAAATAAGGGCTGGGCTGTAGCTTAGAGGTAGAACACTTGCCTCTCACGTGTGAGGCACTGGCTTTGATCCTCAGCACCACATAAAAATAAATAAATAAAACAAAGGTATTAGAAATAAATTAATTAATTAAAGGGCTGGGGAAGTAGCTCAACGGTTGAGCACCCCTGGTTCAATTCCCAGTGGTGGGGGTGGAAAACGTAAATTCTGGAACCAGAATGCCTGGGTTTGAATCATGGCTCCCTTACTTACCGGCTATGAAAATGAGGAATCCACTGAACCTCTCTGGGCCTCAGTTTCCCCATTTGTAATACAGAGATAATACTAACAATAACTTTCTCCTAAGAATAAGGTAATGGGGCTGGGGCTAGGGCCTAGCATGTGTGAGGCACTGGGTTCAATCCTCTGCACCGCATAGAAACAAATGAATAAAATAAAGGTCCATCAATATCTAAAAAAAAAAAAAAAAGAATGAGGTAATGAACTCTTATACAGAGCATCTGGAGCAGTACCGAGCACACCAGGCGACTATCACTATTCAACTCCACCTTACAGCTGTAGGAACTGAACTGAGGGTGGCTGGTAGCCTGCCCGCGCCTGGTGAATGGTAGGCCAGCCAGCTCTGGCCGACTGCAGAGCCGGCTACCCTTGACGCTGCCCGCGGGAAGTGGTGAGCCGGATACCAGCCCTGCTGCCCCTGGTACCTGTGAGTTTCCACTCCCAGCCAAAAGCTGGATCATCTGCTGCATGAGCTGCTGCTGGGCACTGGAAGCCCCGGTGGGAGGAGTCGTGGCTGGCGAAGAGGTGGGGCCCTCGGCCGTAGACCCAGAGCTGCCGCCCGTTGAGGGCGCTGTGGTCCGGGACATCCCAAAAGAGCCAAGGCTGCAGGCAGGAAAGGCCAAGGGTAGGAGCCGGCATTCAAGAGAGTTGGGAATATGAGATCCAGAAGGAAAAACAGCCAGGGGCGATGGGACAGCAGATCCTCGGGGACACAAAGGCTGCCAGAGAGGGCAGAGAGGGGAGGAAGGGGGCACTGGCCCTCACCTGGGTACCAGCCCGGGGGCCTCAGTCTGTAAGGTCTGCAGTCCCTGCTGGATCTGCAGCAAGGCCTGCATGGCCCGGGGATTGGTGAGGATAGACAGGGACTCCGGATTCTGCATCTGGGAAAGAGACAGGCAGCGGGAGTGGTGGGAAGACCAGGCAGCCTAAGTCCAGAGCCCAGTTCTGCCCCTCTAGGCCCCGTACTCACCTGCTGCAGGAAGACGGGAAGCTGCAGCCGGAGCTGCTCCTGCAGTTGGGGGTTCCCGGCAAAGAGGGGCACATTCACCATCATCTGCCAAAGTGAAGGTAGAAGAGAGAGGCCTGGAACTTCCCACCCAGAGAACTGCCCACAGCCTCAGCCACCCCCACGACCCCCACCACTATAGGAAATCTGGCCAGGGCTCCCAAGGACCTCAGATATCCTAAAGGCCCACGTGGGACAGCAAGGAGATGGAACCATGCTCTGAGAAATGAAGAGTCAGATGTCAGGCTGCTCAGTCTGGTCAGATGGTGGTGACACCAGCTAACACTTCCAAGTACACGGGGCTTACTTTGTGGCACACTATGTTCTAAGCACTTGACATGTGTTAACTTTTCTAATCCTTTAACCTAGTGAGGCAGGAACTAGTCTAATATCATTTTGCAGGTGAGGAAACTGGGAGGTTAAATAACTGTTAACTCACAAAGCTGGGACGTGGCAGAACTTGGGATACAAACTCAAGCAGTCCGGCAGTCCCAGTGTTTTGTTTGATTGTGCAGGGGTTAAACCCAGGGCCTCAACTTCCCAACACGCACTCTACCACTGAACCACGTCCCCAGCCTCTTATTTTTCATTTTGAGAAAAGGTTTCACCAAGTTGCTGAGGCTACTCTTGAACTTGCTATCCTCCTATTCAGCCTCCTGAGTCCCTAGGATAGCAGGTTTTTGCCACTGTGCCCAGAACAACAGTTTTTTTTTTTTTTTTTGGGGGGGGTATTTTTACTTGTAGATGGACACAATACCTTTATTTTGTTTATTTATTTTATGTGGTGCTGGGGATCGAACCCAGTGCCTCACGGGTGTGAGGTAAGCGCTCTACCACTGAGCCCCAGCCCCAGCCCCAGCCCCAGAACAGTATTTTTTATTAGAGTTTGCTTTTTTTTTTTTTGTACCGTGGATTGAACCCAGGAGCACTTAACCACTGAGCCACATCCTCAGCCCTTTTTATATTTTATTCAGAGATAGGGTCTTGCTGATTGCTTAGGGTCTTACTGAATTGCTTAGAGTCTCACTAAGTTGCTGAGGCTCGCTTTGACCTTCAGATCCTCCTGTCTCAGCCTCCTGAGCTGCTGAGATAGCAAGTGTGCGCCACCACGCCCTGCGAACCAGAGTGTTCGGACCAAAAGAAACTGCTCTCACTCAAGGAGCCCTCCCCAGCAACACTCCCCTGAGCCAGTTTGATACCTGAGCAGCAAAGTCAGGGTTCTGGGCAAGTGTCTGCATCATGCTGCGCATGTAGGGGGCTGAAATCACATTCTGCATCAGCTGGGGGTTCTCAGAGATCTGCTGGAGGAGCGCCTGCATTTCTGGGCTGTTGAACATCCCTAGGACGAGGAAGGTGAAATAAAACAGGAGAGAAGTGGTCCAGATGGGAACCACATGCTTCACTTCAGTCTACCTTACTTGGACACTGAATGGTCATGAAACTCAGAAAGGCAATGCTCAAGGGCACCCAAGTACTGTGGCAAGGCTCCAGGCCTCCGAGCCTGAGGAAAGTCTGTCCTTCTCTGGCCTGGACTTCTCCATCCACTTTTCTAAGAACAAGCCAGCTAGAAACCGGGTCTAATTCATGCCCTTTCTGGACTGTTCCTGCCACAAGCTCAGATAATGTCTGAGTTGGAAAGGATTAAATGTCACCTAGACCAGTGTTTTTCAAACTTGTCTTAGTAGCAGAGACCCTTTCCTCAAGCCAAATCTCACTCAGAAACCACGTATGTCAGTGGTCTGGTTGGAGCTGGGACAGGAGGCCGAGAGCCTCTCCTGTTTGGTTCTTCCTCATCCTGGAGATGGGGCTGTAGATGGTCCCGACTCCCCAGAACTCAGGAACACAATTTGAAAACCATGGACCAAATTCCAGTCCTTATTTTATAGATAAGGACACTGAAGCGCATGGAGGGGAAAGCACTTTCCCATTCCAGATATCCCCCAGTGAACAGAGAAATCAGGGCATCCACCAAAGACATCCCCAGGGCCATGTGTACAGTCAGAGTCCAGATAAATGGGGCATTCTGTAGGGTTGCACAGTGCATCACTTGTCCGTCTGTGTAAGGCAGCCCTGCACATCTACCTCCGTCAGTTACACATCTGCCTGTCCCCAAGTCTGCCCTGATTCTCCTCCACCCCTGCCTACCCCACCCCACTCTCGCCTCCCACTCTGGCCCATTTACACTGGATGGTGCCAAAGGTGCTCATGGAGCCTGGGAATCGGGACCTGGTTTATTCACGAGCCATTGTTCAGGTCACTCCCAGGGATATCAGGACATGGCCAAAATCAAACTCTCCCCCTCGGAACAGTGGGGCCACTACTCTAGGCTGCTAAGCCCCCTCAGTAGCCTTAATACAGTCCCACCTATTTTCAATATCCTGGAACAGTGTGAATCCCACTTAGTCCTGGGGGCAGGGGACTGCCCTGGTGACCCCACTAAACTTCCACCCTAGGACATACCTGACCCCAGGCTAGCCGCATTGATCCCAAAAGGGTTCGAGACTGTCGGGTGCACCTGGCTGGTCCCCGATCCTCCGGTGCCCTCCCCACCGGACCCGGGGGCCTGGGAGGCGGGGGGCGAGGGGCTCCAGGGGTTAGGGAGGGGCTCTCGATTCTCAGTCCGCAGAGGTTGGGAGGATGAGCTGTCGGAGTTCCCGGCCAGGGAAGAGAAGGGATTGTTGCCAAACTGGGAGGAGGGAAAGGCTTTGGGTTAAGGACTGAAACAAGTTAGGGACAAGGGCTATGCCCTTTCTCTTCTCTCTCCTAAGAGACTCCCCTCCCCCAGAAAAGGGAGGGAGATCAAGAACTTGGACTCCAGGTCCCAGCTGTTTGCCCAATAACGGACAGCTCCACCCTTGCCCTGGGGGTGGGAGCTGGCTGATGCTAATGACCACGTAACTGATCCCTTAGATAACTGGGAACTTCCCTCCTCTCCTGGTGGCTCTAAGTTGGTCTCTCTCTCTCTCTTTTTGTGACCTGAAGCACTTTACACACACCTTTCCCACTGTGTAATAAGATATTTGTTTTCCTGTAGCTTTTAAGGGGCAAAGATTTACCTTTGTAGCTTCAACTCCAATATTACTAGGTGCTCAATAAACTGCTGACTTGATGGGAGCGGCTCTTAGACCTGGCCCTCTCATTCAACCTTGACCTACCCCCAGCTCCCCTTCTCCCAGCCCTCTTAGTCTGATGCTAAATCCCCAGAACCTTCTCCCCAACTCTCCAGGTCCTTAAGAGGCATTCTCTGTCCATTCAGGCCCACCACGGTGGCGCCCTCTAGTGGAGTACACCTCTAGCTGCGCATGCCCTCTTCTAGGTTTTCTCCTTTCCCTCTTCTGTGGAGCCCCAAAAGGAACCTCCTACTCTGGGTCTTCAGCCCAACAGGTCTTGATCCCTCTCATGCCTCAGTACCAGGGCCCCCACTGTGTTCCCGAGGGTGGCCCAGGTCTGCACCTCAGGGAATGAGGAGTGCCCTCTCAGCACTCCGGACAGAGGGACAGAGCTCGGGAGTCCAGGGCTGTACTTGCTGCGGGTGTTTCACACCCTACTGCACTGCTTAGCCTTCCTCAGGGTCACAGAGCTCAGCAGTCCCTCTCTGAGCAGCCCAGCCCCTCTCCACCGTGGGGTTTCCTACACAGTCACTTTTCCTGTTATTCTAAGTGGCCATGGGAACACAGATGATCAAGGGCTCCTCTCTGAGCAGTGGTTCCTTGCCTTACCAGATGCCTGTTCAGATAACAGGGCTTGCAGGCCAGGGTTCACACACCATAATTTCAATCTTTGTCCCTGCTTCAGATTTCCTGTTCTGGTAATCCGCCTAGCACCTTACTCTACCTAGTCTCAGCTCTGCTTCGTTCTTCCTGGTATACCCAACAGACTCTCTTCCTAAACAACCCACAGTGCTAGCAGCTGCTATTTATTGAACACCTACTATTTATTCTAATGCTCAAAAGATCCCTCGAATACTCTAGTTCTCAAAGTGTGGTCCTAGAATCCTGCAAGGTTTAAAATGTTTTTTATGATTCTAAGATATTAATTTGCCTTTTTCACTCTTATTGTCTCATAAGGATATGGTGTAGTTTTCCAGAGGCTTCGTAAGGTGACATTCAGTGGAACAAGTACAGATCTGAGAAGCCAACTGTTTTGTATAGAAAGCCAGGCATTAAAGAGATCTGCAAAAATGTGAAACAAGGCCAACTTTCCTGTAAAGTTTTATTTGCCTTGGAAAACACTTATTTTTCAAAAGAATGTTATTTATTTTAGCCAGGCATGGTAGTGCACACTGAGGCAAGAGGATCACAAGTTGGAGGCCAGCCTCAGCAATTTAGTGAGGCCCTAAGCAACTTAGTGAGATCCTGTCTCAAAATGAAAAATAAAAAAGGGCTGGAGATGTGGCTCAGTGGTTAAGTACCCCTGGGTTCAATCACCAGTACCTAAATAAATAAAATAAAAATAGATTCACAGTTGATCCCTCAAGCAATTTAAAAAATCTGAAAGAGCGATGCCAAGAATAACAAGATGGTCCTGAAGAATATGGTGAGGAATTTCACTCTACCAGATACCAAGGCTGATTAAGACAATTAGGGATGGTTGTAGGGAGAGAGACGGGACAGGGGAACAGAAGAGCCAGCAAAAGAAAACTCAGCTTGGAGACTTGGTGGAGGGAAGAACTTCAAGAAGGACTCATCTGTTGGGAAAGCAGGGCCGCCCAGGACATGGACCCTTTCCTTTCCACAGGAACAAATCAGGTGGGATCCCGCCCTCACACCAGGGTGTTAGTTAATTGTGAAATTCATCAAGCTGTACACTTGAGGGTATGTCACTCTTCTGTAGTTCTCTTAATCTTCAATAAAACGTTTCAAAAGGAGCAAGTTAGAGTGACAGGAACAGCTGATACCACTTCCACAAGGTTTAGTATGGGAAAGAATACTAGAGATGTTCATGGATATATGCAAAAGTAATAAAGGAATCCAATGATAAACCCTGCCCTCAGGAGAGCAGTTCCTTCTGCTGAGGAGACGAGAGAATCCCAGTGAAGTCTACGACTCGACCTAGAATGACTTATTTGAAAATATTAGATATACCTAGGAAAATAAAAAAGGTACTAACATTAGTGACTGTGGGTGGCAGAGGACCTCTCCCCCCCCCCCTTTTTTTTTTGTAGGTGGGTACAAGACCTTTATTTTGTTATTTTTATGTGGTGCTGAGAACCAAACCCAGTGTCTCAGGCATACTAGGCGAGTGCTCACCACTGAGCCCCAACCCCAGCCCAAAAGGATCCCTTTTGTATACCTTTTTTGGCTTGCATGACTTTCCATACTTTTTGAATACTTTTTATTTTGTGTACCTTCTGAATTTTGAAACATACAGATATATAATATGTTTGACATAAAATTAAGTTTTGAGGCTGAGACAGGAGGATGGCAAGTTTGAGGCCAGCCTCAGCAACTTAGCAAGACCTTAAGCAATGTAGTGAGATCCTGTCTCAAAAGAAAAAGGGGGAGGGAGGGGGGGCCTGGGATTGCAGCTCAGTGGTAAAG
>NW_026000079.1:1988244-1993662 GCF_001458135.2 Marmota marmota marmota | reverse complement strand
AAAAAAAAAAAAAAAAAAAATATATATATATATATATGGCAACCGGCAACCTGGGTACAAGAGAATGCTAAATTTTTATCTATACTTTTTGTATATTTGGAATAAATTCATAAAGCATTTTTAAAAATGCATAATCCCAGGCCATTTTGTAAGAGGTTGATTAATTGCAAATGTTGCTCAGAGCTGGGAAGCAGGAATCTCATTATTAACAAGCTCCCCAGGTGACGCTGATGCAGGTGAGCCATGGACCACACTTGAGACACACTGTACTAGGGCTGACGTGACCCCACCTGGGTCTGCCCCACAATTCTGAACCCCTGATACAAGAAGTTTGTCAAAACAATGTCAAGTCCCTCAAACACGCCACCTCACCAAGTTCTCTATGGATCTCTGCTGTGTGCTACCCTCAGACAAGCTGGACTCCTGGTTTGCACTGCTGCAGAATGCCTCCTAGCCAAGGCTCACCCCTCAGGGAACTGCAGAAGGATGGAGGGGCAGACAACAGCCCAGCCCTGGCCTGAGCAGGGGGCAGAGAATCCTAAGCCAGACAGACCCTCCCCTAGCCCAGCCCCTGGCCCCACCTGTTCCCGGGCAGCACTGAACATGGGCTCCTGGATGTCGGTGTACATGCGGCGCAGGGCATTGTAACCCCCAGGGATGCTCTCGAGGTTACTCAGGGCCCGGTCCTGGTTCCGCATCATCTCTTGCATCATTGCCGGATTCCGAGCAAGCTCCATTGTCTGGTGAAGGGAGAGAGACGCCATGGGCCCTGGAACCAGGGGAGCACCAAGCTGGGTGCGCTGGCACACACCTGTGACCCCAGCTACTTCATCGCAACTTTGAGGCCAGATTGGGCAACTTAGTGAGACCATGTCTCAAAATTAAAAACCTGGGCACGTAGCTTGGTAGAGCACTCCTGGGTTCAATCCTCACTCACACACACACCCTGAGGAGGGGCTCTGCTTGAGGAATGCATAAGTGCACAGCCCAAAGCTGCAGGAGCAGACCGCCTACCTCTATTGTCATCTGGCCCCAGCCTTGCACCCTGTGGCTTTTTCTAAAGGAGGACAAGGCTCTCAGGTGGGGTGAGAGAGCAGTTTCCCTCTCTCAGGTTCATGGGCTCAAGGAAGGGTATCAGGAAGCAGGAGGAAAGTGAGTAAGAAGGGATATGAGAAAGGAGAGGAGGCAGAGAGAACAGGAACATCTGCTCAACACCTACTGCACACAGGCGCTGGGCTAAGCGGCCCACAATAACCCTGCAGGCTGGGTGTGCCTGCCCCTCACTGGCAGGTGAGGAAACAGGCTGAGAGATGTCATGGTCTCCAGCACCAGGACACACAACCAGTTAGTAGGGGAGGCAGGTGGGGTCAGGTTGGTGTGTCTGGTCAGGATCACACTGTGGCTCCTAGTAAACAACTACAAGTTGGGCAGGGAAGGACTCTGCTGGGACAGTGCTCCACACACCCCTTGACCACCACCCCAGTCTTCGGCCTGACTGAGCCTTAAGCCACACTGAAGATGGGGGCTTTCTGTTCTGGTGCCCATGGCCTGAATCCACACCAGGGGATTTATGACAAGGTGAGCAAGCCACTTCTTATTCCCATCCAACTCAGAACACCTTCCCTCTCCTTGTTCCAACATCTGTTCCACACCTGCCTCTTCTAAGACTGCTTTCCAGACTATACCCCTGCCTTCACAGAACTCCCACTTGTCCCATAGTCCAAATACCCAATCAGTACTTACTAAGTGACCACTACATATAGGCACAGTTTTAGACAAGGAACAACTCTCCTAAAAGAAGCTGTCTTTTGGTGAGTCCTGCACTGGTGTTCACAACTCCGCTGGGAGGACCATCTGCTCTCGTCCCCTGGTGGACTGGACCATGAGATGAAGTCCCCAAACACCAACACTCAAACAGCCCCTGCTGGGCCTCTTCCCCAGGCCTACTCGGCCATAATAATGCTCTCCAACATCCTACTGTCTCTTATTTCCAGGACTTTGCCTTACTGCCCCTTGACCTTGAGTTTTTTTTTTTTCTTTGTTCCCCTAGTTTACCCACCTTCTTCCTTTGGGTCTCAGCTTGGTGACACCTCCTCCACCAGGCCCTCTCCAAGCCCCAGGATAGGGTCAGAAGCCCTTTCTTATGCTGTGATTGTCCTTAGGACACTGGTGACTGCACTTAGGACAGCAACGACCACACTGTTCTATAATTGCCCATTCACTTGTCCCCTTCCCTTGGACACCAGGAGTTCCTAGAAAGCTAGGCATGAATCTTTTTATCCCTGTACCTCAAATGTCCAAAACGTGGCTGCTAAATGAGTGAATGAACAAATGGACGTTGGAGAGGCTGGTGCCAGTGCCTCTCCACCCTCCAGCCTTCTGCCCTACCCACCTGCCGCATGAGCTCGGGGTTGTTGAGCATGTGGCTGATCTCGGGGTTCCGCTCCATCAACTGCTGCATCTGGGGGTTGGCCATGATCATGTGGCGCATCAGGTCAGGGTTAGACATCATGTCCTGGACCAGGGGGTTCTCCATGATCTGCGACAGCATCTCAGGGTTGGACATCAGCTGCCTCTGCATCTGCTGCTGCAGCTCCATGAAGTTGGCAGAGCCCAGGCCCAGGCTGCCCAGGCCCAGGATGCCCCCAAAGCCAGCTGTGAGGAGGGGGCAGGGTCACAGTTTACCCCAGGAGCCCTTCCCCCTCCTAGCACAGCCACGGAATTGGGTCTCCAGGATGGGTGGGTCCAGGGGCTTCTCACATCTCCCTCTTCCAGTGACTTCCACAGTCTCCGCCCTGGTCTGCTTTGGGCAGAGAGATGTCAGCCTAGGGAGGGTTGAGAGCACTTCCATCCACCAGCAGGGCACCGCTCAATGAGTAAATTAAGTCCTCCCATCAGCCTACTGTTGGAGCCATCTTTTCCAATCTCCTCACTCAGGGGCCCCCACATCCCCATCTCCATCTCTCCCTTCCCTCCTAGCACTTGAGCTATGTTCCCCTCCTCCAGGAAGCCCTCACAGACTGGCTTCCTCCTCAGCTTGGCTCAAGCACCAGGGTCTGGAACGCTGTGTCCAGGGCTCCCCTTCCCATCCCACTAAGAGCAAGGACTGTCTCTCCCTCCTTGGCTCCCCACACTCCAGCACAACCCAGGATCGTGTTCTCCTCCCCAAGGGCTTACAGAGAATAGATGCAGTAGCACTGGGGGGTCCCTCCCCTGCCCCTGGTGAGGGACCCCCACCACTGCTCCTCCGGCTTCCACTGCCAGCATCCGAAGTGGCACTGCCAGAGGTAGAGGGATGGGCAGGGGTGGCAGGTGAAGCGGGCGTGGTGGAGGGCGCTGAGGCAGGGTCTGGAGTGGAGGGGGACGAAGCAGTGACAGCAGCTGGATCTTGGGCCCTGAGGACAGAGAAGGGAGGCTCCCGGTTGGAGTGGGTACAGAAGAGGGAAGGCAGCACAGTGACGTCTGGATCCGTGTGCCGCACAGCCACTGCAAGCCGAGGCCGCCTCTAAACCACCATCACCCCCACCTCAGACTGGGAGGGGTGCTGGGGCGTCAGTCACCAGGGAGAGGGGGGAGGTCACTAGCATCATGTGTTCAGGGCGTTCTAGGTGCTAAGTCAGGTCCCCTTGCCCAGACCCCCTGCCTGGCCTGGGTCCTCCAGGTACAGTGGAGGAAACGATAGGGAAATAGGGATGGGAGGCCCAGTCCACAGTGAGGTCTGCTCTTCTCCTCAACTTACTTCTGAGGGGTCTTGATCACCAAATGGACAGTGAGCCCATCCTTGATCCCATGCTGGTTCAGTGTGTCCCCATCCTTGAGGATCTTGCCTGCGAAGATCAGGACCAGCTGATCCTGCTGAGCCTTAAACCTCCGGGAGATTTCCTCTTTGAACTGTTATCAAGAGGCAAATATCATTATGGAGGCTGCATGGGCTTTGCCCACCAGAGACTCTGCTTCTACTCTGACTGCTACTCAAGGGAAGTTCTTTCTACAGTCTCAACGCCATCCCTCCAGCTGCAGCTCTTTGAATCAAGGAGATGGATAAGCAAGAGGCACTTTTCTCAATTCCATGCCAGAGTCTCCTACCCTAGAAAGCCCTTGCTGATATCTAAGAACGGAGCTTCAGCCCCTCCATCCAGTTCTCAGTGAGGGTACTGCATGGGCACTCTCCCCATGCCAACTCCTTCCCCAACCTTGGATCTGTCTTGCTTCATCCTTTTCTCCTCTCTTAATTCCCAGCTTTCTCATAACAACTACAACCAAGGGACCCCAGTTATTGGGCACTAACCCTTCACTGGTTAGCTGTCTAATGTATTAGTTATTATCTCCTTTTTAAAAGAAGAGAAAACCAAGGATCAGCGAGGTTAGGTCAACTTGTCCTGGGGAGATGGGAACTCAGGTCTGGACATCAAAGTCCAGGCTTTTGACCAGAAACACCCCCCTCCCCTCAGGGCTGTGTTCAAATTCAGTCTTACAGAGAATACTATTTAAATTATAGTATTTAGTAATTTTATATGGGGGGGGTAGCAGTATGAGTTAAGACTCTCCAAATTCTATCAGCTCCTCCAAAACAAAACAAAACACACATTCTAAGTAAAAACAGTGCACTTGCTGAGCAAAAGCAGCTTCCAGATCCCTCTCTTCCAACCAGATGGCCTATCTTAAGCCCCGCCTAGGTGAAATTCTGGGGCTGCCACAAGCCGGGGAGAGTAAGGTAACAGTCCCTCCTCACTCATTCAAAAAGATTTTATTGAGCACCTACTGCACTCCGAGCATCCCAGAAGGGCCAAGAACCATTAACTGCCTCGACTCAAGAGAGTGTAAGGCTTGGGGCCGCGGGAAAGACCCCCTGCCCTGGCGCTCAGCGGACACTGGGCGCTCCCCGAGGCGCACAGCAGGCGCCCGGCGCTCCGCCGGCCTCCCGCCGGTTTCCTTTGGCTCAGCCCCGGGCCGGGGCCCCACTCTGCCTCGGCGACTCGAACCCCGACCAGAAACGCGGGCGTGCACCCCGCCAGAGCCCAGGCTCTCCGGCCCGGTGCGGGTGACGGTGTCCCCTCCCCGCTCTCCACCACGCCCCCAGCCCTGGCCACCACAAGCCAAACCCGTCCCCCAACACGCGCCACGCTCCCGCGACCTACCCTCGGAGGGCGCCCCCTATCCGCCCCTCGGTCCCGCCGCCCGAGTCCCCGCTGGCCCCGGCCCTGCTGTCGGGGGCAGTCCCGACGCCAGGCCGTCACTCGGGCCCCCCACCCCTGTGGACCCCTCCTCCGAGCGCCCACCCCACTCGGCCGCACTACCTCCTTGACCGAGGCTCGGTCGCAGATCACAATTTCCTCCTTGTCCTTGGGGGTCTTGACGGTGACCCGAATCGGGGGCCTCGTCTCGGCCCCGCTTGGCTCCGCCATGCCGCCGCCGCCG
>NW_026000079.1:1974098-1987002 GCF_001458135.2 Marmota marmota marmota | reverse complement strand
GTAACTCCCGCCCCGGGACAAAGGACTTTCTGTGTCACCGCCGTATCTCCGTCCCCAGAGATAACTTGGTCTTTCTCGGGAAGCTCGAGGCTCTCCCAGGCCTGGGGCCTCTCCCGACCCGGAGGTTAACTTCCCCCACCGCTGGACGTCCACTTAAGACCTCCCTGGGACGGACACTGCTCCCCGGGGCCTCAGCGGTCTACTGAGTGCGCTTTCGGAGACCGGGATTTTGCCTACGTGGCCTTCCCAAGCCTCCGCGGCCCCGAGATTATAGCGCCGCTCGCCCCTTCTCCCGGAATCGTACACAACGCCACGCTTTGAAAAGTGACCACCGGTGTGCCTAACGAGTGCGAGGTTTTTAAGTGACTATTGGACCGTGCGTTGGCGAGCCGACATGATTTCCTGTCCCCGAAGGGGTTAAAAGTGTCACTGTCCTTTTACTCCCGCTCTTCACCGCCCCCCCCCCCGCCACAGCCACGTGGTGTGACTGGAAAGCGAACTACAGTTCCCAGAGTGCCTCGCGAGGCCACAAAGCACTACGATTCCCAGCGTTCCTCGCGCGGGGCGGGGTTCAGTCCGAGGGGCGCTAGGCTGGCGGGGAGACTACAAGTCCCAGGGAGAGGTGGAGCGGGGCCCTAGGTTTACGGGAAGCGGTAGGCAGAGGTTAGCGGCGGGCAGCTTGGGGGTTTGGGTGCAGGAGCCCAGGGTTAGGAGCCGCAGTATGCTGCGTCCCAAGGCTTTGACTCAGGTGCTAAGCCAAGCCAACACTGGAGGCGTCCAGAGCACCCTGTGAGTGCGCTTCGAGGACCTGACGGCGAGTGCTGGAGCGGGGCCGTGCGCGGCTGCTGCGGGAGGGTTAGGGCAGGATCTCCACGAAGGGAGGCGGGGACAGAGGCGGACAGTCGCTGCAGGAACCAGCATGAGAGCCCCTTTGGGAACGGGTACCTGGAGTGCAGGGCACGGTCCAAGACACACTCGGCCCAGACCCTGACTTCCTAGAAGGGAGGAGGGTTAGGAACCCAGGCGTTTTGCTTCTTCCCCTGAGCTTGTCTGTATCCCTCCCCGCCCCTCGCCAGGCTCCTGAATAACGAGGGATCCCTGCTGGCCTACTCGGGCTACGGGGACACGGACGCCCGGGTTACCGCAGCCATCGCGAGTAACATCTGGGCCGCCTACGACCGGAATGGGAACCAGGCATTTAATGAAGACAATCTCAAATTCATCCTCATGGACTGCATGGTATGAAAAGGGGAGTCAGACTTACTCTGTTCCCTAAGGGGATCTCAAGAGGGAGACCTGGATTCCACTCTGGATGGTTGGAAGGGTAGGGAGATCTCCGGAAGATTATTCCTAAGATTTGGTCTGCAGCAGCATTTGTAATGGGCAGGACTCTGGGAGTCTAGGGGTGGTAAGGAAGGAGCCCGAGACCTCTGGTCTGTCTTGCGTTCTGGTCCCAGCCAATCACTTGTCAGTTATGGATCCTTGGGTGAATCACTTAACCTCTATGAGCTTCCTTACCTCCTCTATAAGGACTAAACAGTAATTTCTTATGCCCCTCCCTACTTCCCCAGGTGTTGTGAAAAATCAAATGAAAGAATGGTTAGATTTAAACGGAGTGTGATCCAAGTGTTGTCATCTGCTTCTTCTGACTCACAGAACCACAGCAGAGTCTCTAGACCCCTTCAGTTTACAAAGAAAGGAAATGAAGTGCAAAAAGAGGAAATGTGAACTTCTTGGGAACAGGAACTATCTCGTTCCTCTCTGAATCTGTTCAGTCATCAGGTTCCTGCAATGTTCTTAGAACTAGTGAAAAATTAGCAAATGGAACAGGCAAAACCCCAGCCTCATGAAGCTTACAGTCTTATATTTTAAAAATAAGTAAAACACATTAGGCTGGGCACCATGTTGCATGCCTGTAATTCCAGCAACCGAGGAGGCTGAGGCAGAAGGATTGCAAGTTCAAAAGCAGCCTCAGCAACTTAGTAAGGCCCTAAGCAACTTAGCAAGAACCTATTTCAAAATTTAAAAAAAGGGGGGTGGGGACAGGGAGGCTAGGAGAGATGGTTCAGTGGCTAAGCACCTCTGATTTTATTTATATATATATATATATAAAATATAGTGAAGGAAAAAAAAAACTAAAATGAGAAAATGGGGTGAGGGTGGTGTGTATCAGAGGCCTGAATAAGAGACCTGAAAAGATCTGAGATCTGAAGGAAGGTGCTGGGGGAGGGAGGTCAGGGCAGGCTGTTTAGCTATCTGGAGGAAGAACAGCGAGTTTCTATCAGAACAGCAAGTACAAAGACTGGGGCAAAATGATGCCTGGTCAAGGCTCAACAAGGCTGGTATGGCCGGAGTGGCATGAGAACTGGGGAGAGTAGTAGATGGAGCCGGAGAGGCAGGGGTGCAGTGCCTGATTCCCATCAAGGTAATACCTAGGGAAGGTGTGCAGAACCAACCTGAACGGGCCCTAACGGTGAACTCCCCAGGAAGGATCTGTACTCCACTACCTACTGTTCCCCATCCCATGCCCAACCAATGCCATTTTGGTTTAACAAATGACTTCTACTATTGCATAGTGTGGAGTTGGTGCTATTGGCAATGACTTCCAAATATTTTGACTATAACCCCAACCACAAGAAATGCATTTTAAATCAGAGCTTATCACATATATGCATCCACTAAAAAGAAAGTTTCTTGAAACAGTACTTCCCTTACTACATGAGTTTTTTTTTTTTTTTTTCCTTTTCTTTTTTTAGTACCAAGGATTGAACTTAGGGATGCTTAACCACTGAACCACATCCCCAGCCCTTTATATTTTTTTTGTTTTAAGACAAGGTCTCACTGAGTTGCTTAGGGTCTTGCTAAATTGCTGAGGCTGGTCTCAAACTCACCATCCTCCTGCCTCAGCCTCCAGAGCTGAGGGATTGCAGGTCTGTACCACCTTGCCCAGATGCTGCTGCTGCTGCTTTTTTTTTTTTTTTTTCCTTTCTTTTTTTTTTTTTTTAATGCTGATCAAACCAGCCTGGGTTCTATCCCCATCCCCAGTACAGAAAGAAAACAAGCAGACAGACAAACAATAACATCACCTGTTGGATAATTTGTTACAAGATGTAAAACTCTTTAATCAGCCAGGTGCAGTGGTGCATGCCTGTAATCCCAGGAGCTATAGAGAGTAAGGCAGGAGAATCATAAGTTCAAAGCCAGTCTCAGCAACTTAGTGAGGCCCTAAGCAACTTATTGAGTTTGTCTCACAATAAAAAATAAAAAGGGCTGGGGATATGGATCAGTGGTTAAGTGCCCCTGTGTTCAATCTCTGGTACCAAAAAACAAACAAACAAAAACAAAATCCAAAAGACTAATGAAAAAAAATCTTTAATGTATATATTAATGCCCCTGCTGACTGGGGATTCAGAAAGAGAAGTCAGGTTTCTGGGAGACTGTTCCCTAGGGTAAATAACCTCACATCCAGGACTATGACCAATGCTTGTCAGTTGAACCTCTTGCTGTGCTAGGGCATGCAGTCTCTAGAGCCTGAGGAACTGTTGGGGAAGGGGGACTCCAAGTGCCAAGCAGAACATCCCATCCCATCATATGATCCCCACAGGAGGGCCGTGTAGCCATCACCCGTGTGGCCAACCTTCTGCTGTGCATGTATGCCAAGGAGACAGTGGGCTTTGGGATGCTGAAGGCCAAGGTATGTATGTGCCCATCTCTTCACCGCTCTGGGCCCGGCCTTTGTGCTCTGTCGCCTGGTCTACTCCAATCCACATTCCCTTTCTGGAGTTCTGTCTCCTTAGTCCATGTCTGCTGTGAATGAACTCCCAAGAGCAGGTGGTTGCTCAGTATGTCTTGGGGATCAGACTGGGTTGGGATCCCTCTAGGTGGACTGATGTGTGCTCACCCTCTTGCAGGCTCAGGCCTTGGTGCAGTACCTGGAGGAGCCCCTCACCCAAGTAGCGGCATCATAATGGGCGTTGATGGAGGCTGGGGTCAGAAAAGAGAGATGACCAGTCAGAGGGGCAAGGCCTCCTGGGCAAACCCTCCTGAACTGTGGGGGAAGGGTGGGCTTTTGTATTTTCCAGAATAAATGTTAACTCCTGACTTGTTTCTTGGCTACTTTCTTGGATGGAAGGAATCAAAGACCATAGGAAGGACCAGGGATGGCCTAGAGGATTCCTCATGTTCTGCAAGAGTGGATTTCCACCCATCCTTCCTTCACCGTGACATCCCATAACCTGATGGTTCTTGGCTGGTGCAAGCTTCCTTTGCCTATCCAGTGGTGACCTTACCTAACCTCTGCCGCTCAGAGCAGAATCTTACCCACCTGGTTGGCAAAACCTTAGGAGTGAGCTCAGATGAGCAAAGAACTGGTTAGGTTTGGGAAAAGAATACATGGAAGGCCCCGGGAGTTTAGTATCCTTGATTGAGGTTTTGATTGAAAGGGTCCCTCTGACTGCCCAAAAGGGGGGGCCATTCCTTTCCTCTTCTCCCAGGTGTTCAAAGGCTCACCCAGACCCTTTCCAGGAAAATACACACACACACACACACACACACACCCATACATATAATTTATGTATATAATTGAGACAGGTTCTCATTAAGTTGCTGAAGCTGGTCTTCAAACTTGCGATTCTCCTATCTCAGCCTCCTAAGTCACTGGAAGTTACTGGTGTGCAACACCATGCCTGGTCCTTCCAGATCTTGAAGCCCTTTGCAGACAAGATGCCTTTGTTGTGAGACCTTGGATCCGACAAGGAGTAGAATCCTAGAAGGCTGCCCAGAGGCTCTGATCTCCAGATCCTGCCTCCGTACTCACCCCGTCTGCTCTTTCTGCCTCACATCTTCCCTCCTCAGTGTCCTTAGAGCAGGTCTGTGCTGGTGAGTCCCTTGCCCCAGTGCCCGAGGAAGGGACCAGGCAAGTAGAAAATTCAGAGTCCCAGCTGGGAGCCGTGGTGCACACCTGTAATCCCAGCCGCTTGGGAGGCTGAGGCAGGAGGATCGAAAGTTCAAAGGCAACCTTAGCAACTTAGCAAGGCCCTAAACAACTCAGCAAGACCTGTCTCTAAATAAAATATATATTTTTTAAATGGCAGGGGATGTCATTCAGGGGTTAAGTGCCCTGGGTTCTATTCCCAGTACCAAAAAAAAATAGAGAGTCCAGCTCCACCCTGGGTGAGAAATACTGCCCATCCCAGGCCCTGGCTGTGAGGGAGGGGCAGAAGTCTCTGGCCAAGATGCAGCTCCCACAGCTGTGCTCTGCACCTGGGTGGCTGGCATTCCACCAGCCCCTGCCCCTTATTGCAACAACCCTTCTCTGGTCCTCCGGCAGACTCCTACCAGGGCCTCTGAAGGAAAAGTAGGCCACCAAGTGGGTTTCTGCTTCCCAAGGAGCTGTCTCTCTCCCACTGATGGCTGCCCCACCTCTCCCCATGGCTGGGGCAGGAGCTAAGCAGTGCACACTCAGCTCTCAGCAGCCTCTGTCCAAAGACCCTGTCCCCAGCTTCCCTACTGTTACCCCTTAGAGTTGTCTCTCCCCTTGTGGCAGCCCAGGCTGAGGGCAGACACCCAACCTGTCCAACCTGTCTGACGTCACCCTCTCTCCACCCACCTGGGCCCCAGGTCTCCAGCGCCCGCTCTTCCTGTTCTCAGCTTCCGTCTTCTCGGTTTCCACCCAGCACCCCACCTGCCAGAACCCAGCCTCCCTCGACCTGGCTGGCTTTGAGTCGGTCCTCAGTCCCTTTGGCTGTAGAAACCATCCTGCCCCCAATGAGAAGAGAAGTGGGTCCAGGTCTCTTGAGAGCTGAGCGTTCAGGGCGTTGAGCTGACGCACACACTGTGACCTCTGCCACCGAAGACATCTGCACCTTCCATGCGGAGCCGAGATGGGGAATGGGACCGAGGAAGATTATAACTTTGTTTTCAAAGGTAAGTTGGGGTCCTTAGAGAGAGAGAGAGAGGAAGCTTGAGAAGACCAGGAATGAATGAATAGAGTCAGAGGGGACCCCCTCCTGCTTTGCGTCTCTTCCTAGGACTCCCCACGGCTCCTGATTCCCTCTAGCTCAGAAAGGAAGGTGCAGGAAGTGAAGGAGGGTCTGGTGACAGGGAGCGAAGGTTCTGGAGTTGCCAAGTACGCCCCACTGTTGTAAATAACGATGCTCATCATGCCTTTATACTGCCCTCTTGGCCTTGTTCTTAATAGAAGCCCGGATCCCTGGGAATAGTCAGACATCACAGCACAAGAGATGCAGGTCAGACTTCAGAAAGGACTTTCTTTCTGGATAGAGGGAGAAACAAACATTTGACAGGAATAAAATCATTTTTTCTGGGCAGATGTATGGAAAAGGAGAGAAAGAGAAGATCTATCTTTATTGGGCTAGTCTGTAAATATACAGGAAAGACACTGAGGAAGTGTAATGAATTTGGAGCTGGGTCTGATAAAATCCAGGGGACTCCTGGCGCTGAGACCTGAGCTACTGTCCCTTGGCAGATTCCTTGGACCTGAATATTAGGCACTGAATTCAACTTGGCTGTCTCTGGAAATACTCACCTATCCTTCCTTCTTTACCTTGGCCCCTGTGTTTGGTCCCACTATGATTCCCCAAAGCCACCTCCATACCTCCTCGAGGGCAGGGTGGCCTGGTAAAGCTCTGATCCCTTTCTAGCCACCCCACCCCACCTCACCCCATTGCCTTCCCCGGCCTCAGCCCCACCCTTGTTCAGGTTGGGGAACCTGTACTTCTGGCGTCCTTCCCAGGAAGGAGAAACAGAGTAAGGGTTGACAGGAATCTGGGTGCCCTTACTAGGTACCAGCCACTAATTCATTAATCACCATAACGACCCCCAAAGTTATCCTGCATTCTGAGAGGAAGCACAGCATGAGGTCTCGTCCTGCCACTTACAGGTTAGTGTAGGAGGGCTCACCAGAAGCTGACTCTAAGGTCTGGGTGCCCTGTGTTGATCAGGGACCGAAAGCAAGAGGGAGGAGACAGGCTGGGGAAGAGGGAGAAGTCAACCACACCAACAACTCCTCAAAGCCTGGGCCAAGGCTGCGGGGCTCTGTGATGACCTCACCTTGCTCAGCCCCCCATCAAGAAGGGACTGTCAAGGAAAGATATGACTTCCCGGGAGGTTGCTGTCTGCATCAGAGTCAGCTTCTGATGAAGCTGGCAGCTGGAGGCTGTCCACTGCCTGCACTCCCTGTGGTGGGGTAGGTGGGGGATGATAATAATGGCACTTACTCAGGGCATTGTTGTCTGAGGATTAAATAAGTTAATATGTGTAAAGCTCTTAGGCTGGTGCCTGACACTTAGTAAGCACTCAATAAACGTTAATTACTAGTAACACCTTTTTTGGGGGGAGGGGGGGTTCCAGGGATTGAACTCGGGGGCACTCGACCACTGAGCCACATCCCCAGTCCTAATTTTGTATTTATTAGAGTCAGGGTCTTACTGAGTTGCTTAGCACCTCGCTTTTTGCTGAGGCTGGCTTTAATAAACTCGTGATCCTCCTGCCTCAGCCTTCCAAGCTGCTGGGATTACAGGCATGTGCCACCGAGCCCATCTAGTAACTTCATTTTACAGATGAGGAAACTGAGGTTTAGAGACAGAATAAGTAACTTACAAAAGTTCACAAAGATAACAAATCTTACTATGATATATAACTATAATGCACCAATAAAAAATGGAGAAAAAAGTTCACAAAGTCAGTAGAACTCAAACCTAAGTCTGTTTCTGAAACCCTCATCTTGAGCAACTTTAGGGTCTTAGGACAGAGCCTGAAACCCACCCACTGGGAGGGATGAAATTGAGATGAGGTTTCCAGTAGGAAGAGATAGGAACACACACACACACAAACACACACACACACACACACACCCCTCTTATCCACACATACCAAGAAAGAGCTACTGGCTCTTTCTTGCCCTGTACAAATAAGAATTTTTTTTTTAATGTTGGAAACTGAGGCCCAGAACAGGTGAGCCATTTTTTCAAGTTCACACGCTGCTTGGAGCCTGAGCAGAGACCAGAGTTCAAGATATGTGACTCCCAGTGGTTGGGTACCAGGCTGCCTTTCCAGAACCACCTGAGTGGCCTCCTCCCATGCTGGGGGCTCAGGTCAGTGTCATGCAATGTGTGGGCTGTGCTTACATCAGCCCCTCATACCCTGCTGCAGCTCCTGTGCTGCTCATCACCTAAAAGGTCTCGGTGGCCCCTCTAGTGGTCCTTGTCCCTGAAAACCCAAGGCAAAAGCACTGGAAGCTCAGCAACAACCAAACATACCAGTAGTTTTGTACATGGGGGTTTGGTTGTTATTTTGGTACCAGGATTGAACTCAGGGGCACTTACCACTGAACCACATCCCCAGCCCTTTTTAGAGACAGGGTCTCACTGAGTTGCTAAGGGCCTCACTAAGTTGCCAGCTGAGGCTGGCTTTGAACTCGCACACCTCCTGAATCTGGGATTACAGCTGTGTGCCACCGCACCTGGCAGTTTTATACATTTGCTATATTCTGGACAATATCTAATCTGCTTCTTCCAACAGCCCATACGGTAAATACTATTGCTATTCACCCCCCCCCTTTTTTTCATATGAAAATAAGGTTCAGAGAGGTTAAATAGCTTCCTGAACGACACAGAGCTAGTCCAACACCCAGTCCTCATTCTCTTGTTTTTTTTTTTTTGTTTGTTTGTTTTGTTTTTTTTGGCACTGGGGATTGATCTCAGGGACACTTGACCCCTGAGCCACATCCCCAGCCCTATTTTGTATTTTATTTAGAGACAGGATCTCACTGAGTTGCTTAGTGCCTTGCTTTTGCTGAGGCTGGCTTTGAACTTGTGATCCTCCTACCTCAGCCTCCCAAGCTGCTGGGATTACAGGCATGTGTCACTGTGCCTAGATTAGTCCCCTGCTTTTAAGCATACAGTGCAGGATCTCTTTAGGGTCAACTGAATTCTATATTTATTTATTTATTTATGTACTGGGGATTGAACCCAAGAGCACTCTACCACTGAACTGTATCCCCAGCCCTTTTGCTTTTCCCTTTAAGACAGGGTCTTGCTAATTTGCAGCAGCTGGCCTTGGATATGAAATCCTTCTGCCTCAGCCTCCTGAGTCACTGGGATTACAGAGGTGCACCACCCTGACTTCTTATGCACAGTCATGGGCACACATAACTCCCTACCTTACCCTTGCCCACATATATGTCACCTATTAAATTGTCCCCTCACACATACTTCTGTTCATATCTTTGTTGGCTATGCAAATAATCCACACTGATCTCCCTCCCCACGTGTCTGCTCAGCTAATGCACAGAGACATGCGCAACGTTCTTGTGCTTTCCTGCCAGAGATATGAGCTGCCCCATCCCTGTCCATATTCACCCACCTCAGTAACCTTTTCACATGTCACCCAGAAGAGTCCACAGATTTCACTCCTCCCAGCAACGCAGGCTGACCGTCAGCCAGGGTCAACGAAGCAGGCCTGCAACCCTCGCAGCACCTTTGTTTGTTTTAAACTTCTGACCCCTCTGCCCTCCACGACAGATGCATTATGCGACTTGCTGACCCGAGTCTTTGCCAGGAGAGCGGGCTCCCTCCTCAGTTTGGGGAGCTCAGTTCTGCCTTTCTGCTGGACAGACCCTCCCGGCTCAGGTGGGCTCAGGGCCCCTCTGCTGGGTGCTCAGCCCTTGTTTCCCCGCTCTTCCAGTGGTACTGATCGGCGAGTCAGGCGTGGGGAAGACCAACCTGCTGTCCCGATTCACGCGCAACGAGTTCAATCACGACAGCCGGACCACCATCGGGGTGGAGTTCTCCACGCGCACGGTCATGTTGGGCACCGCAGCTGTCAAGGCTCAGATCTGGGACACAGCTGGCCTGGAGCGATACCGAGCCATCACCTCGGCGTGAGCCCGGGGCCTGGGGGGATGGTGGGTTGCTTGCTGGAGCCCTGGGGGAAGCCAGGGACACCCCTGAGAAGTAGAGGAACGGGGGAGGCAGAGGAGGCTCGGCAGTGTGCTCCCAGAGGGATCACAGGAGATGGGCAACAGTGTGAGGGTCACAAGTTCGAGGCTAGCCTCAGCAATTAAGGGAGACCCTGTTTCCAAATAAAACAGAAAGGGCTGGGGCTGTGGTTTAGTGGTAAAGTGCCCCTGAGTTCAATCCCCTGTACTAAAAGAAAGAGAAAAAAAAGTCCTTGCCACAATTTACTAAGCCTTTGCCATGTGCCCAGGAAAGTTCAAAGAACTTTATTTATACTTGGCATTTTATGTAACCCTTCACGTACCCCTGAAGAAAGGTGCTATAATTAATCCTGGTTTAAATACAAGCAAGGGGAAATGAAATCAGGGTGGAGCAGGGATGGGGGAGGCTCCGTGGATCAACAGCGCCCCCTGACGTCAGCACTCCATCTGACAATATTCATCTGACCACAAATGCTAAATTGGAGTAATTTATAACATCTCAGAGGACAACGGGAGGTTAGGATTCCTGACACCCATTCAAAGTGTCTTCTAGTCAGTATCAGACCCAAATGTGTAAAAGGTGCTCCATGAGTGTGTGGTGGGGGATAGCAGCTGTTGGGGAGGGTTATGGTCACACTCACACATTCATCACTTTTGGTCACTTGACATCTTGTGAGCTTAGTTGATTAATCAATAAACAGAGAAAAATTATACAAACTGAGGCTGAAGATGGCTATTCCGGCTCCAGTGGGAGGCTGGACGCTGGCAGAGATGCCCTGAGTGGCCAGGTCAGGGACCTGTCTTTGAGAAATGGCCATCGGAGAGAAGAGTGCACTGTAGGTTGAAGAGCCCTGTGACAAAGATCTCCGAAGTGGGGCATCCAGGAGGCACACTTGGCCAGAGCCCGGAGGTGCGTTGGTGAAGAGTACTGACTACAATCAGGACAAAGGACCCGAGGAGTAGCGGGCCTTTGAGGGGCCAGTGCGGTTCTGAAGCACAGAGGTGAAGCTCCAGAGCCCAAGACCAGCATCCCCGGAGCACATGGGAGTCTTGGGCTGCTCCCTTGGGGTCTGGATCCCTGAACCCCAGTTTCTGTGTTTCTCAGTATCTGGCACTCTGCTCTCAGGCCTTTTGGCTCCGGAGTCTGTTCTGAGGCTGGGCCCAACACCCCTGTCTGTCCTATTCCTGTCTGTCCTCCCACTCCCACCCAGGTACTATCGTGGAGCAGTGGGGGCCCTGCTGGTGTTCGACCTGACCAAGCACCAGACCTATGCTGTCGTGGAGCGCTGGCTGAAGGAGCTCTATGACCATGCTGAGGCCACTATTGTTGTCATGCTTGTGGGGAACAAAAGTGACCTCAGCCAGGCCCGGGAAGTGCCCACTGATGAGGCCCGCATGTTCGCTGGTGAGAGCCCACCCCCACCCAGTCTGACTCCTCCAGTTTGCCCACACCCCACCAGCTCCATCTTTTCTAGTCCCCACTCTCACCCCGGGGCCCCCAGTGTGGGTTTCCTCCATCTGGGCCCCTGGTTCTCTATCTTCATCCACTGTTTTTTTTTTTTTTTGTACCAGGATTGAACCCAGGGTCTTTTAACCACTGAGCCACATCCCCAGCGCTATTTTGTATTTTATTTAGAGACAGGGTCTCACTGAGTTGCTTAGCACCTTGCTTTTGCTGAGGCTGGCTTTGAACTTGCAATCCTCCTGCCTCGGCCTCCCAACTGCTGGGATTACAGGCCAGCCCAGCACCATCACGCCCGACTTCCATCTTGTCTTGCTCAGTGTCTCCCAGTACTTCCCTCTGGGACCCTGTGTCTGCCATCATGTCCCTCCACTTGCCCTGAGATGGTGTTCCTCAGCAATCATTCATAGTTGATTTTAGGACAGCCCTTCCCTGCAATGCTCAAAGATGCTGGTGGGCTCCCCTTGGTCATCTCCAGTTGCTCTTTCTCCAGGGCTTTTCTAGGCTTACCAGCAGCACAAAATAGTGCTTCAGGGTCCCTGCCCCCATGGCCCAGCCTCCCATCTCCTCTTGTTGTTACTAGATGTGAGACATGGATGTAAGTTCCTTCATTCTCTCTGATTCAGTTTTCTAACTACCTGTCTCAGCGGTTGTTTGAAGGATTAAAAGAGTTACTATATACCAAGGATTTAGCACATAACACATTAAGTTGTTGTTGCTGCTATTATTGTTATTACGCCTTTGATCCGACAGCTAATCGAGTGTTTCCATTCCTGGCAGAAAACAATGGGCTGCTATTCCTGGAGACCTCAGCCCTGGACTCCACCAATGTCGAACTGGCCTTTGAGACTGTCCTCAAAGGTTAGAGCCTGCCTCCATTTGGCACCCTCCTTCCATCCCTGGGGCTTCAAAGGGCAGTGGTAGAAATGCAGACACTCCGTTAAGCCCACTGTGGGCTCCCCCCGAGAGCTGTACCACCACTGCACAGGTCCCTGGGCCCCTGCCACCCCCGGGGCCTCCCACTCAGCCTGCAGCTGAGGGAAGGAAACATAAAGCCACACTTCCCAGGGGAAAGTGAGCGGTTCCTTTTCCACTCAGGTAAGTAGAAGGGACCTGTGTACCCCAAGTCCACGTCCTTCTGGCAGAACCCCTCGTACTGTATGTGTGGCCAGCCCCTGATTCTCAGAATGGACACGCAGAGTGTGTGCGTGCAGGTGGGTGTGTACGTGTGCACCTCCAAACTTTCGGGCCTGATCACTGCCCTCCATCCTCTCAGAGATCTTTGCCAAGGTGTCCAAGCAGAGGCAGAATAGCACCCGGACCAATGCCATCACCCTGGGCAGTGCCCAGGCTGGGCAGGAGCCTGGCCCTGGGCAGAAGAGGGCCTGTTGCATCAGCCTCTGACCTTGGCCATGACCAACCCTGCCCCCCACCCCCATGCTTCCTGAAGCTCCCCACCCCACCCCCATTGCAGGACTCTCTGC
>NW_026000079.1:1962227-1971228 GCF_001458135.2 Marmota marmota marmota | reverse complement strand
CAAGCTCAATTTTTGCACCACAATCCTACTCTACTTCTACAGTGGAGAGACCATCCTCTCTGCCCCAGGGCGGTCTCCACCCACCCACCCTACCCCACCCGCACCCTCGAGCGGGGAAGGGGAAGCAGGCCCTCCCCATCCCAGACACTACCATCCCAGACTAGCGAGGGTTCGAGGACAAAAAGAGCAGGGGGGAAATCTGTCCCTAGGTGGGGCAAGAAGAGTAAATTGGGGAGAGGATGTTGGGGGCTGGGGTCAGGGAACGGCATGGCAGAGTCACTGGTATAAAGGAACAGGCACCTCATGCCAAAGGGAGAGCCAAGGGCTTCTCCACCCTCTGGGATAGGAGGAAAGGGCCTGATCGGGTCGACTGCTGGGTTTGGTAGGAGGCAAGTGCTTAAATGTTGATTCCTCACATGCAAAGCTAGCCTCCCAGTTTTCTGTGGGGAAATCCACGTGCCCCTGTGCCAGGGCACAGTGGATGACCCCTAGGGCTGGAGTAGAGGGGTTAAGAGCTGGGGTCACCCAAAGCCCCTGTGCCCCTACCTGTCTCTGTATTCTTGGGGGGGCTATTCTCCCAGGCCTTGGAGGATAGTCGTCTCCATTCCACCTCACTGGGTAGAAAGTCCTTCTTGAAATCTAGCTTTTATGAGATAACTTGCAAACCTGTAAAGCACCATACAGATTTAAAGGAGAATAATTATTGAGATCACTACTTTCAGAGGTCAAAAGCAACATTAAATGCTGAAAGGGAACGGGATGGGGGACTGATCCCCTCAGGGCTCTTGAAGCCCTGGGATGGTGGAAAGTGTGTTCGACTGACTTGTCTGTGGGATGGTTTACCTGGCTCTTATCTGTAGTAAAGGTTATACTTTAGTAAGGACTTCCTCAGGCCTGGGAGAAGCTGACTTGGGAGAGTTGAAGCAAGCAGTCTCCATCCTCCCCGAGAGTCCCCAGAGAGGATGGACCACTTTTCCACAAGGGCTGCCCAATAGAGATGGCCAGGCCCCCAGGTACAGGGTGTGTAGGTCAACGTGCTCAGCCTCCTCTGCTGCCCCCAGCCCAGCCCCCCACCTGGCTGAGGTGGTCAGTGCTGCACCCTTTCAAAGACCCTGGGAACGAGCCCCTCATCTATCTGTCCTACAATTAAAAAATCCACGGATTCTCAGAATCAACCCCAGCAGACTGGGAGCTCCCAATCTTAACTAGCAACCTGCTCCAACCCTGATTCCTGAAGATGGGGCGACCAGGGTGGACTCAGCCATTTCCTTCCTCTATTCTTTTTGATACGACTTTTATACATTCTACTGGACCCAGGGGTCCTCGATGCTACTAAACTTTAAACTATCTGAATATCGTCTACTAAGTAACTAGTAATTCTTTCTTTCTTTCTCTAGGATTATATGAAATAAATTTGAATTATTATTATTATTTTGTAGTATTCTTTTCTTTTAAACCCCTCGGTTTCTTTCTTTTTTCTTCTTTCTCTTTTTGGTTAAAAAAAAAAAAAATCTATTTCTCTTAAATCTCACACCTCTCTGAGGGTTCCCGTAGGCCTACTAGGCCTCAGTTCTGGATCTCCCCTCCGCAGTAGCCCCTGGGACAGGGCAGGGGAAGGGGGGACACCCCAGGGATCCTCAGTCCTTAGTCCCACAGCTTCTTCCTTTCTAGTTAATCCCTTTCTTTGTTTGGCTCTGCCGGCTCCCCTGAGGGGGAAGGGGGAGAGGGGAGGGGGAGCCCACCCAGTGAAATCCAATCTACTTGCAGGGCCCCAGAAGGGACCAGGTTCCCCCAGTCCTTCTCTCCACCCTCCATCCCAGGATGCTCCCCCAAGAAAAGCAAATGACATTCCTCCCCAAAAAAAAGTGGGGGAAAAAAGGAACGTAAACCCGAACATATATTAAAAACACTTTTTTTTTTTAAGATTTAACTCTGAATACAAATGTATTTTTTTCTTCTTCTTCTCTCCCTACATATATTCTAAACCTTCTAAAGTTTTTTTATTTTTTTTTAAGGATCACTTTATCATAAAATAAAATATCCTTTTCATATAATAAATTACCTAATAAAAAGTCTTTTTTTTTCATATTAGCCCAGGTTCTTTGCTACATTTATACGGTAATAAACGCCTTTATTAAAATAGAATATTAAATTATAAAGAACTGCTTTTTTTTTTTTTTTTTTTTTTTTTGCTATTTTTGTTTCCTCTCCTGTGTTGTCACCCATCTCGCTCCCTCTCCTACTCTCGCTTTCTCTCCTGTTTTGTTGCTGTGTGTTTTGTTCCTAGGTCTGGCTCACTCAGTAAGGGTGGGATTGGATTGCTGAGCCCCTAGTGTAACAGTCTTTTGCCTTTGTGGGTAAGGAGTGGAGAGGGGGAGGGGGATCCACAGACAGACATCCCTTCTTCCCACCCCCCTCCCGCCCGCCCCTCGGTGACCGAGGGTGCCCATTTGGTTTGGTTTCTATTGTACAGACATCTCAGGATGGCTCACATTGGCGGGAAGGAGGGAAGTTGCCACAGGCCAGTATTCTGGGCTGTGACCTCCTTCCTCTCCCCTCCCAGGCTGGTGGTTTGGAGGGGAAGGCTGAGGAGAGGTGAATTAATTCACAACAGGAGAAAGGAGAGGAGGGGACTCCCTCTGTGCCTCCGTCCCCGCACCCCTTCTCCATTCTGGAAGAATGGGACTCCTGAGCTTTAAGTGCTCAGAGATCACGCACAACAGTCCCACCCCATTCATTATATACAAGATCTCCTGGGCCCTCTGGGGCTCCCATCCCCATCCTCTCCTGGCCCGGCCAGCGGAACCAGGAGGGTTGGCAGGCTGGTGGCAGCCCCAAATGAGCAGTAGGGAGGCAGCAAAGGGGGTGCCAGGACTGTCACAATACATGATTCTCGGAACAGGCCCTGAAGCACCTCCATCCTGCTTTGCCCAGGCCTGACCCCTCTCGTAAGACCTGGCCTCTCTCCTCAACCACAGTGGGTAGGACAGACATTTCATGATTTGCACACTAATAAGGATTCAATAAAGGTTCAGTCAGGTCCAGAGAGGAACCAGGGAAGGGAGCACTGCAGGAGAGGGGGTCACCCCACCACATCTCTCCTACCCCGGCCCTTTCCTGCTTCTGCTCCCCTTGCCCACAGCCAGAAAACCCAGCGTGGGAACTGCTCCCTAAATATAATGCCCATAGGTGAAGAAGGTGGGTATTTGACCCTTTATGTACCCCGGTATTAGTCCCCCTCTCAAAGTGTCACTGAGAACGGGGGATACATTCCATCAAGGGTTGGCGATGTTTCTTTGGAGGAGTGGGGAGAGGGCCTCCCAATGCCTGCAGAGGAACTGAGGGTTCATCAAAAGGTTCTTCCCCCACTTTTCCCCAACAGGCGGTGTCCCCAAAGCTGGGCTGGAAGGAACAGGAGCAAAAGGGGAGAAGGGAGAAGAGAAAGAGAAGGAGCCAGACAAGGCTGGGAGTGACAGCCGCTCAGGGGAAGAAAAAAGAGCTAGAAAAAAGGAAAAAGCAAAGAAGAACCAAAGGAAGGAAGACAGGGAAGAACTGGAGGGGCGGAGAGGAGAGGGGCGCCGCTCTCCAGACTCCTCTAGCCCAGCCTTGCTATGACAGATGAATTCTGAGCCCTTTATTGATTGACAGGCTGCTCCCCATCCCACCCGCCCCACAGAAGATCTATGCAGACTTCTGCTGGGCAGCAGTTCCCCTATACTATAGGAAAGTCTGGGAACAAGTTTCCCAAACAGGATATGGGTGGGGGTGGGGGGGTTGCTAAAGGGTCACGTTAGGAGGTCGGAGGTCAGGACCAGAGAGGGCCAAGAACTGCAAAGAGCACCTCTAGATACAGATGGTAATTCTCCCTCTCCCTTTCCCCACCCCCTCCACAGAGGATAGGGCAGTAACACATAGTTGGGGAGGTGGGCAGAGGGGGTCAGGACGCCTTAGCGGCCACCTCTGGCAAAACAAAAGTTTCTCTTAGCTGCTTCCAGATTTAAGGGTGTGTTGAGGTATCAGAGTTGTAACTCTAGTAAAATTTTCGGTCTGGCCCCCCTCCCAATCTTTCCAAGGCAGGGTGACCAGAGGCTCTGAAAGTGGCCCACCCTCCAGCCACCATGGCCTCCCTTCCACCCCCCCTCCCCAGCGAGCGAATATCTGTAAGCACCTAGCCCTGCAAAACTCATTGATTTCCAAAAGGCCCTAGTGGAAAAAGAAGTCCAGGGCCGGCCCCTGGGGAGTGGGCCTAGGACACACGGGGCAGGGGACTTAAGAGAATATTCGGATGGCTTGCGTGGCTGTGATGTGGCAGACGGGACACTCCGGGTCCGTCCTCTCGCAGATGCGTACTGCACACTCCATGCAGAACAGGTTGTGTCCGCAGGGCACGAGGGCGGCAGTCACTTCGCTCTCAAAGCACACCATGCAATCTCGCCCGCCACCGGGGCTCCGCAGGCCGCCTCCCCCGAGTTTAGAGAAGCCCTGGAGCGGTTCTCCTGGCGGGCGCCTGGGGAGTCCAGCCAGCTCGGGTCCTGCAGAGGTGGCAGGAGATCGGTGTGCGCCGGGCGGCCCAGCCCGGGCCTTGGCCGAAGAAGAGGAGGAGGAGGAGGCGGAGGAGAAGAGCACTGAGGTGGGCGTGGCGTTCTCCTGGCCCGCCCACAGCGGGGGGCTAGTCTCGGCCACGCCGTAGTACACGTCCTGCTTGCCCACGCCATAGCCCGGAAACAGGTATCCGCCGTAGCCAAAGTCCCCGCCTTGCTCGCCCAGGCGCGGGGCCTCAAAGCCAGAGTCCACTCCACACTCGCCAATGCAGCCCAGACTGTTCTGCCTGAAGGTGGAGAGCGGCTTGCAGCCTGGTGGGTGGACCCGCCAGGCGTCTGAGTAGCGGCTGTCGAGCCCGGCGTCGGGACTCCCGGCCAGGAAGTCGTTCTCATTGTTGTACTCGAGGATCTTGCCCGTGCGCACGGCGATGTGCGTCTCGATCTCTTCGCGCGCACGCTCCACGTTCCCCGGGGCACCAGTGATCTCGAACACCGGATCCCGGTCCCGGCTCGGCGTGATAATGTACGTGTTGGTCTGCTGCTGGATGCGCTTGATGGTTGCCCCCTTGGGGCCCACCACCAGGCCCACTACTCGGTAGGGCACTCGCACACGGATGGTCACCTGGCCCGGCAGTGCAGGGGCCACACCGAAGGCTGCTCCTGACTTGTTGCGGGAGGCGCGGATCATAGAGAAGTGCTCAGCTGCTGAGATGATCTCCCGACGGGCTGTGGCCACGTCCTCTCGCCGCCCTGTCACCATGAACACAGGCTCCTCGCCCCGAACCGGTGTCTTGATGTAGGTGTTGGTCTTGGCCCTCAAAGCCTTAATCTTGCAGCCTGGGATACAGTAGGGAAGGGGAAGAGAAATAAACTTACAGGACAAGGAGGTTCATGCTAGGCCTAGATAGCTCCGGGTTCCTTCCCAGATGCCCAACTTTCCTCAAACCCTTCAGTCCGCCCAGTGAAGACTTCACCACTGCACACACAGCCCACCCAACTTGAACAATCCACTCACGGGATCTCAGATCTACCCAGTGTCTCTGTTAACCACAGACTTCAAAACGCACCAACTTCCACTCAAGTTCCATCCAGGACCTTCCGAATTCACTCACTCCTCCGAACCCCCAAATAATCATCCTCCCAGACAAACTGCTCCCCTATATCCATTCAAAAACTCCTCCCCAAACATTTGCTGTCCCCTCAATTTTTCTGGCTATTGACAAACTTCCAAATCACTTACTACCACCCCCATTTGTCACCAACCCCAATCTTTACACTGAACCCCAATGCATTCAGTAACCTCACAATCTACCCCTCATTTAGCCTCCATTCATCACAAGTGTCCTGCAGCTGACTCAGGAACACTGACCTCCATCTGCTCTGTGACCTCCCCCCATGTCTTCTACCCAGTAGTCTCTCTCTGAGGGTCCCCAAATCATAATGCATTTGCAGCAATTGGTGCAGAGGGGGATGCCGGGGAGGGTCTGAGAATCAGAATTTCAAGGGAGAACGGAGGAGTAGGATGATAAAGAACCCCCCCCCTCCCGTGTGGAGGAGCAGCATGCAACCCATGTCACTCCTGTCCCCTTGTCCCTGGGTGGGGGGGAGGAGAGCTGAGATGGCCTAGGGGCTGAGTAGGGTGGTAGAAAAGGGTATTCTGGATCCATACCTCTGCTTTGAAAGAGGAGTGGGTCAAAGCTGGGAGGCTGGAGGGAGAGGCAGGAAGAGAAAAAAGAAATACAAGACAAAGAGACAAAGAGGGAGAAGGGGAGAGAGAAAAGTGAGGGAGGCTGGGGTGCAGCACGGTGGGGAAAGGCTAGAGACCTCCACGGCTGGCTCCACAAGCCCTCTCCTCCTCCTCCACATGCCTTGCGTGCCCCCAGTCTCAGAGGACCACACTCTTCCTCGAAGCACACATGGCACATGCCTGTGAGTTTGCACACATGCACTAAGAGCAGGGGTGTGGAGTGCCTTTATCTCAACAATACCTGTGGGGTGAGCACAAAATACACTTTCATATGCCCCTTTCACTTGCACATGGGGTCCTGGTGTTTCCATTCCCATCCTCCCCAGCCAGCACACAAACTGCACATTCCTGAGCACACAAATAACTTTGGCCCCATTCACACACAGCTGTGCTCACACCCATCTCCACCAACAATTCACTCTCCCCTTTCTCTCTTCCCAACACACCACCTATCCAAATCCAAGTGGTCCACTTTTCTGACTGCCCCAACCCTCCAACCACAAGCCAAAGTGAGCTCTTTCTTTCTTTGTTTCTTTTTTTTAAAATCTCTTTCCTCCACTCCAGATGGCTTCTTCCTCAGCCTTTGGCAGTTAAGTCCTACCTGTTGTCAAGCCCACATCTGTGCTGCTTTAATATCAGTAAATGATTGTTGTATTTGTGAGGCTTGGAGGGTTGCGGAGCTTTAAAGTCCCCTCTCCTGCCACTCCTACTAACATGCCATCTGATGGGCACCTGGGTTCAGGCTCTAAGTTTGGGGTCAGTAACTTAAGTGGGAGCTAGGTATATTTCAGAGTTGGGGCTGGAGTGAGGGGAGGCCAGGGTATACGGCTAAGGAGAAAATCTAGAGGCCTGGAGGGACAGAACTGGGGTGGGCCTCATCCTGGGTTCTGCAGTTCTGAACAAGTATCTCTTGAAGGAAAAACCCACTGGGCCTCACCTTCCTAGAGGTCAAATAGAGAGCATTAAATTGCAGCAGGAGGAGGGAGGTCAGACAAGAGGGAGGACTTCCATGTACTTAAGGAATGAGGGGAGGGGGAGGCATATCTTCTCTGAATAGGAGAAATCCCCCTACTTTTATGATGCAGAGGCAGAAGAGTAAAGAATGACTCCATTAAATTCCGGGTCCTCCCAAGACCACCCCCACACCCAAGAAAAGATATTAGTGTCCCCACCCAGTTCTAGGATCAGGATCCCCAGTTTCTAAGAAGAGGAAATCCAACTTTCTAAATCAGAAATCTCAGGAGATCAGGAGCCCCAGAGGGGTTCAGAGCCATGCAGGGGAGTGGCATCCTCCCCTCCTCCATTCTGCTCTCTAAATTCCCCAGCCCCCAGACTCCCAGTGGATGAGGTGGGATGTGGAGTAGGGCCCCCCCACCGGCCTGCTTCCCCTCCTCCGCCGCCAGAAGCCGGCCTCCTCCCTCACTCCCGGCCGGAATGCAGCTCCTCTATTGTTCCCCACTGTGGGACAGCTCCTCCCCCGCTCCTCCCCCACCCCACACCTCCCCAGCCCAGCCCCTTCGCAATTTCCAAATCCCGCCCCCCCTTTGGGAAACCGGGAGAGGGAAGGGTCCCCAAGATCCCGTCTGCTCAATTTGGACCCTTACCAACACCCCCACCCACCCACCCGCCCAGGGATGCTGGGCTGAGGAGGGTGCGGTATCAGACATTCTACGCTGGATTAATACTACACCCCCTGCCAACACACCCAGACACACACCCCTCGCCAAATTTCCAGGTGAAGCCTTCTCACCCTTACCCCGGCATTTCCCCTCCGGCCCTGTCCCACTTTCTCACTCAGAGACCCCTCTCCAGGCCTCTGGCCCCAGGCCGTGGCCAGCCCAGAACAAAAGCCAGAGAGGAAGCAGCGGTCCACACCAGGACTAGCACTTCCTTGGAGACACCCCTTCCAAAACACCGAGGATCCTCCAACTTTGGTGTGTGGGTAACCACAGGAACCCCTCCTCCCAGCGGCCCCCCATTCCACCTCTCCCCCAGACCCGGACCCTCGGTGAGCCACACCCCCTTCCATTCCTACACTCAGCCCAACAAAGAGACAGATACTCAGGCTGGCTTCCCGGGCCAGGTCTCCCCCAAAGTCCTTAACTCCAGGCAGCTGGGGGTCCCAGGAGTGCCCCCTCCCCAACCTACAAGCAGATACTGAACTAGGGGCTCCTGCGCAACTCTTTGCACATTCCATCAGTTTTTCTAGCTAGGAGCGGACACCCCCTCCGGACAGCCTCCCTGGATTGGGAGGCCGGTCCCCCTCCCCTTTCCCTCTTCCCAGTTCGAGGATATTTCTTTGTCTAAGGGCAGAGCCCTGGGGAAGGAAGGGTCTGGAGAACCGTCCCGACTGAGGGTAGCAGGGAACTTTGTGGCACTTGGAAATCAGGGTAGGGGGCGGGTCCCCCTTTGTGGGGAAGGGACAGGGCAGGGGCGGGCAAGAGAGGAAGAAATGAACTTTCCGCGCGGGGAATGGGGTGCCCCCCACTCCAGCCCACTCCGTGGTCCCGGTGCCCGCTTACCTTGTCTGCCCACGATCTCGGCCACGTGCTCAGAGGTGGGCACGGGTACACACTCCGTGGTGTTGCTACTGCCCTTCAGGCGCAGCTCGGCCTCTTTGTAGAGAGCGCAGAGCTTGGCGTCGCTCGCCCCTTTGGGGGCGGTGGGGGGCTGGGGCGTCTGCGCCGCGGGGGCCGCTGTCGGGGCGGCCGGG
>NW_026000079.1:1937572-1960720 GCF_001458135.2 Marmota marmota marmota | reverse complement strand
GGCTCTTTTTTTTTTTTTTGTTACCGTTTTTTATCTCTGGGTCTTTCCCAAGAGAATGAATGACACTGCAGTTTGAGGGCTTGAGATTAGACTTTCCAAAAGTTTTATAAGAATGGGTGGGTGACAACAACAAATATATCCACAATACACTGATTTAAAAATAAATAAACAAATAAATAAATAAATTACAGAAAGATCAGTAGAGGGAGAGGAGCAGGAGCAGGGGCAGATAGAAAGGGGAGGGGGTAAAATGCTGCAGACTGAATTAGAGCTAATTATATTCGACGCTTTTGTGATTATGTCAAAATGTATCATAATGTTATATATAACTAAAAAAAGAAAAGAATGAGTGGGTGAGCCACAGTGATAAGGTGTCCTTTTCTAGAGTGCCTTGGGAACTTAAATCTGAACTAGTTTTCTTGGAGGCAGGGAAATGGGTGACATGACCTCATAGACCCGTGCACTTTGAGGCCCTAAAGGCTAAGCAAATTTAAACTCAGTTCCCTCAATTGATTCTTGGAAACACTGACTTTGCACACCAAGGAAAGGGTGGGATCCCTGGAGGTGCTGAGGGGTTGCCACACTGCAGGGCTCTTTCTCCTTTGCTGGGCAGATCCAAGGAAGGAGAAGCCTGGACCCAGAACCCCAGAATTCTCCAGAGTTGGGGCAGGGTGTTCCCTGGATGGAGGGTTTAACAGAAGATAACAAGAAATCTTATTATGGGGTTGGGTGCTATTGCCATCAAGCAGGTGTAGAAGAGGAAGAATGGGAAAGACAGGGCCCTGGAGAGTGGACTGTTTCAGACACTTGTCCCCAGAAACCTGGATTGGAGGATCCTTGGTACTGGAGACTACAGGGCTCTCATCTGGGGAAGTTTATACTGAAGACCAGGTGACCGTTTTTCACATTAATGGAAAGAGCAGATAGTTGCATAGGACTTATTGTGTGTCAGGCATTTTTGTAGGGTTGCCAGATGGCTTGAGCTTTCCTGTCCCGGTTGAAATGAGATTCCCCCCAGACACCCACCCTGAATTTGCCCTACCTCTGCTTTCCTCCCCAATAAGCCAATTAAAGCAGGAGGTTAATGACCAAAGAAGCCATGGGGATTTGGCCAGGGTGGAAAACAAGGGCAGAAACAAGTGTGTGTGAGTGGGCATGACTACTAAGTGGGGAAGGGACAGGTGGGCAAGGCGAGTCCCTGCTGGACCCACATCACTGATCCAACAAGCAAAAATCAGCCCTTTGAGTGTGTAAATGTCCACCCTGGGGCTTACACTGCGACTCCAGGCAAATATCCTCCAAGGCAGGAGAGGAGCCTGTGTGAACCTGGCACGCGGAGGGCAGGACATGCTCGTGCATGTGCACGCACACTTAGATGTGTGGCATGGTGTATTTGGTGTGTGTAGCATGTGCCTCCAGGTCATGTGGGGGAGTGCCTAAGCACAGAGGGACCTGAGGGTGGGCACCTAGAGGAGGCAGGTTTGGGGTGGGTTTTGTTTTATTGCCTTTTTTTTTTTTTTTTTTGTACCCGGGATTGAACCCAGGGGCACTTAACCACTAAGCCACACCCCCAGTCCCTTTTTTATATTTTCTTTTAGAGACAGGGTCTCACTGAGTTGCTCAGGGCCTCAACAAGTTGCTGAAGCTGGCTTTGAACTTGCAATCCCCCTGCCTCAGTCGCCAGAGCTGCCGAGACTACCAGCAGGGTGGGTTTTTTCCAAACTTCTCATTTGCTTCCTGAAGCCAATGGGCTCCTTTGTTCAGTTCCCCCTCCACTAACAGTCCTGCCAGCCAGGCTACAGCCAAGCCACCTTGCTATCCAGGGGCTCTTCTCCCCCCACCCCTGCCTGCTCAATCTAAGGTTATGGCAATGAGAGCAGAAGGCCTTACTATAAAAATCCCCTACTCTTTGCCTTATGACAGAAAGGTGTATAGGTGGCATATCTCTCTCCTTGAGGACCTTGGAGGACCAAACTCTCTCTCCTCTTTTTTTTTCTTCCCTAGTATTGGGGATGGGATCAGAAGTCTTTAGCATGCTAGATGGGTGCTCTGCCACTAAACTACACCCCTAGCCCTCTCACCTTCACACCCATACACCGTACCGAGGACTGAACTTAGGGGCACTGTACCACTGAGCTACATCCCCAGCCCTTTTTATTTTTTTATTTTGAGACAGGGTCTCACTAAGTTGCTTAGGGACCACTAAGTTGCTGAGGCTGGCCTCAAACTTGCGATCCTCTTGGCTCAGCCTCCCTAGTTGCTGGGATTATAGGCATGTGCCACAGTGCCCAGCTAGCTTTCTCATCTTAACTATTGTATCCCCTACTCTGGATGTCCCAGCACTGAGCACGTACCCTGTCCACAGCAGAGGTTCAGTAAGTGTATGTGAATGTGTGTATGTATTTAAATTATTGTAGCATTTCTTAAAAAAAAAATATATATATATATATATATATGGATATATATTGTAGATGAACACTGAGGATCAAACCCAGTACCTCACACATTGGAGGCAAGTGCTTTATCAAGAACTGCAGCCCCAGCCCCCTTTCTTTAATTGGAGACAATGTCTTGCTAAATAGCTTTAGGGCCTCCTGTGTTGCTGGGAGTGCTGGTATGCACCACCACACCTGGCAGTAAGGATGCATTAAGTATAACTGCATTTTTTTAAATTTAGTTTTTAGTTGTAGGTGGACACAATACCTTTATTTTATTTACTTATTTATATGTGGTGCTGAAGATTGAACCCAGGGTCTCATGCATGCTAGGCGAGCGCTCTACCGCTCAGCCCCAGCCCCAGGCCCAGCCCCAAGTATAACTGCATTTTTAAAATTTCAAAGTGTAACAGGAAGGGACAGGGCTCTGGAGCCAAACATGCTGTTTGTTAGTTAGTTCTGCCACCTTGGGGAGTTCTGGACCTCTGAGCCTCAATTTCCTCACCTCTAAGATAAAAATCATATGCCAAGTCCCTAGCCCAATACCTGGCTCCTCTCAGGTGTTCAGTCAGTGTCAGTTTCCTGGCCCTTCTTATTCTGTCCTTGCGGTTGACTTTAGGTAGATTGTGGTCTTCACTAATTAATTTTTATTCATTCATTTAGCCAGACACTTTTTTTTTTTTTTTTTTAGTACTAAGGATTGAATGCAGGGGCACTTAACCACCTCACCACATCCCCAGCCCTTTTTATAAATTCTATTAGAAACAGGGTCTCATTGAGTTGCTTGGGTCCTCCCTAAGTTGCTGAGGCTGGCTTGGAACTTTCGATCCTCCTGCCGCAGCCTCCCAAGTCACTGGGATTACAGGCATGCTCCATCTGCCTGACTCAGTCACTTCCTTTTGAGCTCCTATAGGATGTGCTAGGTGCTGGAGAAGAGTCTGACCCATGATGTGTCACTTGAAGTCAGTTCTAGGTCAACTTGCTGAAATAAAATGATCCCAGCGAAACAGCGGATAATTCCAAAAATAATTCCCATTATGCACTGGCATGCAGGCAAACTCTGTCTGTCTGCCTCTCTCTCCTCTCTCTTTTCTTTCTTCTCTCTTTATCTCTTTCTCTCATACACACACACACACACACACACACAGGCCTGACTGCAGGGCAGGAAAGGTGACGCGGTGAAGAGAGGTTTGTAGGAGGCTAGAGGACAGGAGAGCAGTGGAAACCCGGGCTGTGCTTGTCTGTGGAGTCCTGTCCCTGCTGTCCTCTGAGCACCTGTTATTGCTGTCTACACACTAAGTACCAAGGGCTGGGGACCTACACCTAACACTTGTCCCTCCCTAGTCCTATTCTCAGAACCTTAGGGAGGAAGGGGGACACAGGAGGCTGCTCCCAAGGCTCCCTGCCAAGCAGGCTGGGCACACAAGAGCTCATCTCTCCCCTGTCCTTGCTCCTTACAGGATCCCTTCTCCATCTTTCCTGCTCAGCTGAGCCTCCTCTCCCCTGCTTTGTGGAGTTTCCATTTTCCTTTCTCCCTCCCAAATGAATTTAACTTTTATTTTATTTATTTGTTTGTTTGTTTATTTATTTATTTTTATGTGGTGCTGAGGATCAAACCCAGGGCCTCATCCTTGCTAGGCAAGAGCTTTACCACTGAGCTACAATTCCAGCCCCTTTTCCTTTCATTTTAATGTCTGGTTTTTTTTTTGTGTGTGTGTGTGTGTGTGTGTGGTACTGGGGATTGAACTCCAGAGTACTCTACCACTAAGCTATATCCCTAACCTGTTTTTGTTTGTTTTGAAACAGAGTCTCATTAAGTTGTTGAGGCTGGCCTCAAACTTGTAATCCTCCTGCTTCAGCCTCCCGAGTAGCTAGGATTAGGATGTGTGTCACCATTTTTCTTTTTAATACCCCTTCCTTGTGGGAAGTCCACCTGGCTATCTAATCTCCATCCTTCTTGCCAAATTTTCTCTGTCTTTTTGGAATGCCCTGGACTCATTAATTAATTTCAACTGACAATATATTAGGTAAAATTCTGTAGATCACTCAAAAGAAGTGTTAGACACGAACCCTGCTCTCTGTTTGAGATATAGAAACTAGCCTACATGACCCAGATCACATGGCCAATGAGGAGAACATATGAGAGCAAAACAGTCTTTGGACCTGGAAGGCCCCAGAGGTTGGAGGAGAGTGCATCGCAGTGGCTGCTCCTGTTCTGGTGTTCATCTCATCTCCAAGAGCTTTGTAGGCCCAGCCTGCAGTTTAGACCTGGACAGACAAACATGTCTGCTCCTCCTCTGGGACTATCCCAGCATTCCCCCCCAGGTCCCCTGCACTGTCTGATTTCCCCAGGGAGAGTTGCTCCAAGGGGCTGGGGTAGAGCCTGGGCCCCCCAGGACAGCTGGCTGACAGGGTCCCTGTGGGACTCAGGGCTGGACTCAGGCGTCCAGGAGGCAGGTGATACTGGAGCCTGTGACAGTTGGTCCCTAGATTCCTCACCCAGTGGCGCCAGCTCTGGTTTCTGGCTGGGAAGAGGGAGGGGGAGGGACACCTGGAGCCAGACAGGGCTGGGTACTCTCCTGGCTGCTGTGTGCATGTGTGTGTGTGTGTGTCTGTGTGCGCGTGCACATAGGCAGTAAACATGACTTTGGTGGGTTGTGGAGGGCAGTTTTTCCTGCTCTCTCTGTTCCAGGCACTGTGTGCTAGGTATTAGAAGGGGATTCTGAAGGACAAAGCCCAGTCTGAGCCTGGTGTGGTATCGCACACCTATAATCCCAGCAGTTTGAAGGCTGAGACAAGGAGGACTGCAATTTCAAAGCTAGCCTTAGCACCATCGAGGCACTAAGCAACTCAGAGAGACCCTGTCTCTAAATAAAATACAAAAAAATAGGGCTGGGGATGTGCCTCAGCGGTCGAGTGCCCCTGAGTTTAACCCCTGGTACCAAAAAAACATACAAACAAATAAAAAAAAAAAAAAACCAGTCTGGCACAGATGAATTGATGGATATAATGTATAGAACAGGATGTTCTGCATAGAATGCCCAGCTGGGATAGAAATTGAATGAGTTCTAGGCATGATGGCATACGCCCGTAATCCCAGCAACTCAGGAGGCTGAAGGAGAAGGATTGCAAATTCGAGGCCAGCCTAAGCAATTTAGCAAATCCTGTGTCAAAATTTAAAAAGAAAGAAAAAATTGGAAGGGCTGAGGATGTAGCTTAGTGGTAGAGCACCCCCTTGGGGTCCATCTCCTGTATGGGTGGGAGGGATAGAAGTTGAGTGAGGAAGTGGTATTCACTCTGGTAGAGTGAATACTTCATTCATTATCTAATGGCCTCATTTTACAGAAGAGATGAAGGCCTAGAGAACTCAGGTCCTGTGACTCCCTTCTGCCTTCTGTTCCATCATACTTCCTTTTCAGGAAAGGGAAGAGGAAGACAGAGGATGGGAAAGGACTTGCTATTTCCTGAATGCCTGTTTGGTGCAGGATCTTTGCTTAGCCTTTTCAGACTTCATAGCTTTAATCTTCATAACTCCTTGAAGCTGGAGTTGCTGTCTCTCTGCTTAACATGAGAGACCTGAGTCTCAGAGAGGTCAAGTGACTTGCCCAGGTCATACAGCCGGTAAGTCGAGACCTCAGTGCTCTAAGCCAGAGCTTTCTGATGTCAGAGCCTGGGACCCCAGAGCCAGTGATACCCAGTGAGTGCTTGGAGGCTGTGAAGGAATCCACTGTGGAGCTGGAGCAGATTGGAGAGGCTTCCTGGATGAAGTATCCGATGTCGCCTCTGAAGGATGGATGAGGTTTATTCTAAGGGAGAGAACTGGAGGGATATCTGGAGCTTGGTGGCAGAGGTGGCCAAGGAGTCTTGCTGGTTAGGTAGGTGGCTAGCTTTTTGTAGACCCTAGAGTGGACAGGTTCAAAAAAACATGTTTTTGAGCCTTAGCCACCAGATGGCACTGCAGGCCAGTTACCAGGAGGGGGCCCCTGGCTGGGTTCTGACCCTAGGGCACAAGTGCTCTTCCCCTGCTGAGCTAGGGCTCCGTGCTCTATCCTACACTCCTCAGATATCATCTCAGGCTTCCACTTGGCCCTCTCCGGCTTCTGATGGACATCCAGTATCGATGGGGCAATCAAGCTATCAGTCTATTCCTGATTTAGAATGAACACCCAGGTGGTGGGGATCTTGGTAGGTCCGATCAACTCCTTAGGTCATCCTGAGTCCCCTCCAGCTGTTTAGATTGGCTTATTGTCTAGCTCCCTCCTAACCCCCTGGGAGTCACTATTGAGGGGAAAAATTAAGGAAACAGGCATCCAAGTCCAACCAACTTGGGTCTGAAGGGAAATGATATCTATCTAATGCCCAGCACAGTGGCACACGCCTGTAATCCCAGTGGCTTGGAAGGCTAAGGTAGGAGGATTGCGAGTTCAAAGCCAGCCTCAGCAACTTAGCTAGACCTTGCCTCTAAGTAAAAAAAGGACTGGGGATGTGGCTCAGTGGTTAAGTGCCCCTGGGATTAATCCCTGGTATCAAAACAAACAATAACAACAACAACAAAAAAAAAAACTACCTAACAAGAATTTAAAGATTTTCACCATTCAGTCAATATATAGTGAGCACCTGCTATGTTGGGCACTGCTTTGGCATCAGAGATATATCAGAGAACAAGACATATAAAATCCCTCCTCTCACGGAGCCCATATTCTATGGGGGGGGGGAGGCAAATGGTAAACAAATAGACAATGTCCTTTCTGGCAGTGATACTTGCTACAAGAAAAAATAAAATTGGGCTGGCACCTTAGCTCATGGCAGAGCACTCACCTAACAAGCAAAGGGCGCTAGGTTCAATCCCCAGTATAGCAGTGGTGCACACCTGTCATCCCAGTGATTCTGGAGGCTGAGGCAGGAGGACTGCAAGTTCAAAGCCAACCTGGCAATTTAATGAGACCCTGTCTCAAAATAAAAAGAGCTGGGGTCTAACTCAGTGGTAGAGGCCCCTGGGTTGAATCATTAATACCACTGAATAAGTAAATAATTTTTGTGTGGTGGTGGTGCTTGGGCATGCAAGGCAAGCACTCTACCAACTGAGGTAGATCCATCCCCAGCCCAGTAAATAATTTTTTTTTAAGTAAAAAAAAAAAAAAAAGCAGGATATGAAGGTGGAAGAGTTTGAGGTAGCTAATTCGGGAAAGATGATCTTGTTGTGAGAATTTCACTGAACATATATAAAGCATGTAGCACAATGCCTGACATAGGTTAGTATTGTTACTATTCTTCCCTTTTTCTGCCCTTCTTCTTCCTTGTACTCCCCTTCCTCTGCCCTGAATTGGAGAATTCCAATTCTGCCTCCTGGTTGCTGCCTCCTCCCAGCAACCCCCGCAGGGAAACAGGTGCTGGTTTGGGAACTGCAAGCCCAATTTCTGGCTCTGTTTCCACCAGTCTGAACTAGCTCCTCCCCCAGCTTCTGGTAAATGACATCACCATCCACCTGGTTGCTCAAGCCAGAAATCTGGAGCCTTCTCACTGTTCTCTCTTTCACCTAATTTCCTCCCATCTGGTCTAGCAACAAGTTCTCTCTACTAAACCTCAATAACATTTCCCAAGAACTGGGCCTGGGGGCTGGGGCTATAGTTCAGTGGCAGAGACTTGCCTAGCACATGTGAGGCACTGGGTTCCATCCTCAGCACCACATAAAAATGAATAAATAAAATAAAGGTATATAAAAAAAAAAAAAGAACTGGGGATGTGGCTTAGTAGTAGAGCAATTGTCTAGCATGTGCAAGGCCCTGAGTTCAATCCTGAGTACCAAACGAAAGAAAAAATAAAAATCCCATGTCCATTAACTTCCTGTTACTCTTCTGCTCCTGCTACCCTCCCGATGTGAGCCATCGTCACCATGTCTGAAATTGCCTGTAACTGGTCTCCCTGCCTCTGTCCTTGCCTTGCCCCTTCCTGCTTCAGTCCACCCTCCACACAGCAGTCAGAGAGATCATTTAAAAGAAATCTGTCTGGGTGTGAGGGTGCTGTAATAACTCGGGAGGCTGAGACAGGACGATTGCAAGTTCAAGGCCAACCTCCTCAACCTAGAGAGTCCCACACCAATGTAGTGAGACCTGGTCTCAAAATAAGAAACAACAACAACAACAAAAATAAAATCAAAATGCCTGAGTTCTAAATAAATAAATAATTAAAAACAAAAAGGGCTGAGGATGGGCTGGGGCTGGGGCTCAGTGGTAGAGCGCTTGCCTCGCACACGTGAGGCCCTGGGTTTGATCCTCAGCACCACAAAAAAATTAATTTCTAGTATCCAAGTAAATAAATAAGTAAATGGAAGAAATCTAACTGGGTTTGGTGACCTATGTCTGTAATCCCAGTAATTCTAAAGATTGATGCAGGAGGATCCCAAGTTTGAGACTAGCCTGGGCAAGTTAGTTATAACCTATAACCTATCTCAAAATATAAAGGATTGGGAGCCTGGCGTAGTGGTGCACGCCTGTAATCCCAGTGGCTCGGGAGACTGAGACAGGAGGATTGTGAGTTCAAAGCCAGCCTCAGCTATGGTGAGGCACTAAGCAACTCAGAGAGACCCTGTCTCTAAATAAAATACAAAATAGGACTATAGGGCTGGGGATGTGGCTCAGTGGTCGAGTGACCCTGAGTTCAATTCTCAGTATATTCTAATAAATAAATAAAATCATGAAACCCTCCTGCTTGAAACCCTGGATTAGCTTTCCTTTGCCGTTAGATTCAGGTTCCTTCCTGTAGTTATGTTCTTCATGATCTGGCGCTTGTCTTCCTATCCAGCTGACCCTAAACCTCCCTCCCGTTACTCCACCTTTCACCTGGGTAAGATAATGCTTGTTCATCTTCAATTTCAATGGCATTTTTCCCCCAGAAATTTTCCCTGGTTACTTTTGTGTGTCTTTTTTACCATTCCTGAGAACTATATTGTAACTATCTATTTATTTGGTAGCAGGGATTGAACCCAGGGGTGCTTAACCACTGAGCCACATCCTCTGCACCCCCCCCCCTTTAATGTATTTAAATTAGAGACAGGGTTTCGCTGAGTGACAGGGCCTCACCAAGTTGCTGAGACTGGCTTTGAACTTGTGATCCTCCTGCCTAAGTCTCCTGAGCTGCAGGGATTACAGGCATGCTACTGCACCCGTCCTGCTTATGTTTATTACTCCAATACATCAGAAGCTCCGTTGAGGACAAGAACTGGATCTAGTCTACTCCTATGTTCCAGCGCCTGGCACACAGTAGGTGCTCAATACATGGTTGCCCTTTGGAAGTTGTGCATGTTCATCTATACTTTCCTCCCCACCACATACGCTGCCCAATATTCAACTTCTCTCTCTGCTTTTTTACCCTATTTCATTCGCACACCCTGCTCCATGTCTTCCCTCCCTTTGTCACCTAACCTCTCACAGCTCCCCCATCTGGCCCCCAGGGGGTGCTGTCTGCAAAAGGCTTGGCCTATACTGTCACTGGATTCCTCAATTTCCACACCTAGACTGGGGCTCAGGAATGCGATCACTGTGCTAACTCACTGATGTAGCTTTTGGCTGGTGGCCCAGCAAGTATCTCTAGACTGTAAACCTCTCCTCCCGGTCACTGCTGGCAAAATGAGACTTGCACAAGGAATGCATGGCTCGCAGGCTCCTGCCAGGCCCTCGGCTCTTAGGCCTTTCACTTGCTTTCCCTCTGTCTTGAATGCATCCTCCAGACCTGTGTCATGTCCTCTGAGAAGCCTTCCTGGCCAAGCCGATGGATGTGCACCCCTACAAGGCTACAGCACCTGGTATTTGCCCCTTGCTGGTAATTGGCCCTCAGTGTTCAAAGCCAATTTCCATGTTCTGTGTGCTATACCAGACTGAAAGAGCTTCCAGCAGGACAGTGGATGTTTCTTTCCAAAGCCTAACACAGAGGAGACACTCGGCTCGTGATATGATAATAGTAATTATTATTATTAGTGTTTTTTTTCAGTACTGGGAATTGAAGCCAGGGATACTCTAGCACTAAGCTAGATCCTCAGCCCCTTTTCTTTTCTTTTTGGTAGTACTGGAACTTGAACCCAGGGTCTCACACATGCTAGGTGTGTGCTCTACCACTGGACTACATCCCCAGTCCTTATTTTCTATTTTGAGACAGGTGTCACTAGGTTTCAGAGGCTGGCCTCAAACTTGAGATCTTCCTGCCTCAACCTCCCAAGTCCTGGGGTTATAAGTGTGCACTACTACTACTGGCTCCAAATTTGTTGAGTCAATGATTGATTGAAAGGATCAAAGGGGGAAAAATTCCATATGTAATTCTGAATAAGTCGTTCCTTATCTTTGGGTTTCAGTTTCCTCTTCTGTGAAGTTGGCACAGGAGAACTGTTATGCTGGTAAATGTTTAATAAAGAGGAGTGGGGAAAGCTGTGATTTGTGGCAAATATGAACCTCTATGGTGAAATTCTCTCACCATGGCTGATTTCAATGTGAACACCAGGCTTTCATTAGCAGGTACAACTGCTTTCAGCTCGCCACTGCAGGTGAAGATGGTCTCCCAGGCACATTTTTTTTTTTTTAAAGTACTGGGGAGTGAGCCAGGTGCTATGCATGCCTGTAATCCCAGTGGCTCTGGAGGTTGAGGCAGGAGGATTTCGAGTTCACAGCCAGTCTCAGCAACTTAGTGAGGCCCTAAGCAACTCAGTGAGACCCTGTCTCTAAATAAAATACAAAAAGGACTAGGCATGTTGTTCAGTGGTTAAGGACTATTTAAAAAAAAAAAAAATAGTACTGGAGATTGAACCCAGGAGTGCTCTGTCCAGGGCTGTATCCTTTAAGTTTTTTTTTAAATTTTGAGACAGTCTCCATAAATTGCTAAGGCTGGCCTTGAACTTGCAATCCTCCTTCACCAGCTTCCCAAGCAGCTGTAATTACAGGTATGCACCACCGCACCAGGCTCTCCCAAGGTACTCTTCTAGCTGCACCTTCTTGCACTAGTCCCTATCCCAGCTCCCTCAGGAGCCTGTGGGGTCAGAGGTCAGGCTGTTTTACACTTTCATTATGTCCCCAGACCTCCAATTATTTCTCGTATCCAGTCCCAAGTGTCCTCGAGGCACTTGCATGCCTTTCCAGATGGTTAACTGCCCTCTCAGGCATTCTTGGTAGACTACTCATGACCTACTGGATGACCTAGTTCTGATGTTCAGACCTTTGCAGAGAGACTACCTATTCTGGCCTCCTTATGTTTCTGTGCCCCAACTTTCCACATTGCCTGGAGCTCCCAGTGAGTAGGAGCTAGTCCAGTCTCAGTTTTTATCTTATTTGACTTCTGACCTCTGACCCTTTGGTGCCTCTGTCCTCTCAGAATTCCTTCTGCTTCTACTGGGGATGTAGCTTAGTGGTGGAGCACTTGCCTAGCATGTGCTAAGGCCCTGGGTTCAATCCCCAGTACTGCAAAAAGAAGAAATATTTAGTCCCTCCCTAGGTTTTCTGCTGCCTGCCTGGGGGTTCCTTTTTGATCTCCTTCACCCATTTCTCCTCCTTTGTCCACACAGCCAACGATTCCAGCCCTGGCTACAACTTTCTTCACCTGACTTTTCAAGCAGGAGCCTGTAGTTGGACAAGGAGCCTGCCTACTACCTGTGACCGCTTGCAGATTCCCTAGCACCTCGGAACCTGTTTCCCTACCTATAAAATGAAGATAATGGTAGCAATTACCTCATGGGATTGTTGTACAATTAGTGGGGAAAAGCATTTAAAGTACTGACATAGCAGCGTCTAGTACACAGAAAGTGCTTAATAAATGTTGGTTGTTATTATTCAGGATTCAGCTTAATCATCCCTTCCATAACAGCAAGCTGGGTCAGGTGCATCCAGTCCCTGACCCTGAGCCTCCCCTTTTGAGAACTTCCACCACTTTAAAACGTTTCTCTGTGTGTGTGTGTGTTTTCAGGAATTAGGGATTGAAATTATGTGGCTCTACTGCGAGCTAAACAGCCCCAGCCCTATTTTATTTTTAGTTATTTATTTTTGGTATGGGAATGGAATCCAAGGGATGCTGAGCCACATCTCCAGCCATTTTTCGTTTTTATTTTTTAATGTTTTCTTTTGGGACAGGGTCTCACTAAACTGCTTAGGGCCTCACTAAATTGCTGAAGCTAGCCTTGAACTCACAATCCTCCTGTCTCAGCCTCCCTAGTTGCTGGGATTACAGGTGTGTGCATCACACCTGGCAACTTTCATCACTTGTTCCACGAGGATACACAGACGGCCCTGGGTAAATACTTGTGAATGAATGAGTGAGCAAAAGATATGGATTACTTTCTCTCCTGACAGCACACGTGGCCAGGGCCTTCTGCTACTCAGGGCTAGACACGCCCATCGGGAAGAAGGTGGGGCTGTCCCCGGGCCCCCTCCAGCAGGTGGCGCCAGCGCCTGTCGGTCTCTTCCCGGGGCCACCTCCCTTGCCCTGGCTGATCTCATCCACCAACGCTGAGAGGTCTAGCTGATGCTGGACAGATGGGGTCCTGACGCCCGAGCAAGGGTCCAGGCCCCAGGCAGCTGGGGTGACTCTCTCAACCCTCTCGGAGAGATGTTTTCTTTTTGTCTTCTTTTACAGTGCTGGGGACTGCACCTAGGAGTGCGCGACCACTGAGCTATTCCTGCAGCCCGTTTTAATTTTTTTAATTTGAGAAAGGGTCTGGCTGAATTGCCTAGGATGGCCTTGCAATCCTCCTGTTTAAGAATCCCCAGTCGCTGGGATGACAGGCAGGCACCTCCTCACCCCTCTGGAAAGATGTTTGCCTATGAGTTTCCCAGAGGAACTTGGAAAGAAAGGGAGTGGGGCCACCGTGGAGGAAAGAGGCCCGCCAGAGGGATTGTGAGTGCAGACCATGAGAGTGACGGTGAGACTGTTCTCCTGGGGACCTGAAATGAGAGACAGTTAAGTCAATCCAGAGTCAAAAGCTGAGATCTAGGAACCACAGTGTGGGAGGCCATGCGGTGAAATCAATCAGCCAAAGAGGAAGGGGAGGCCTGGTTTCCATGACAACGGTAGTGTTTGTGGCAAGCTGGGGACTCCTGGGTCCCCAGGGCCCATGAGCAGTGATTCATCACAGGAAAGGGAAGGCTGCAGAGGGACCCTGGTGCTGGGGACCGGATGCCCTGTGGCTCCTGCAATCTCCCAACCCTGGCCCCTGGGCTTCTGCTGTGCCTGGGAGGGGACCTGAAGGATGGAGGAACTGAGCCCCCATGGGGTCCACCCTCTGTTCCACTCACATACGCACGTCTCTCTCGTTGCTCACAACATGCTTGTGGAAATACTGTCATCCCCCATTTTAAAGAAAAGTGTCATGGTGGGCTGGGGATGTGGCTCAAGCGGTAGCGCACTCACCTGGCATGCGTAAGGCCTGGGTTCCATCCTCAGCACCACATACAAACAAAGATGTTGTGTCCACCGAAAACTAAAAAATAAATAAATAAATAAATATTAAAAAAAAAAAAAAGAAAAGTGTCATGGTGACATAGGTAGGTATATGAATGGCAGAACCAGGATTAGCACACAGGATAGTCTGACTCAGCACTCTTAGGAAGACCCAGAAAGCAGAAAAGGACGAAGAGGAAGGAACATAGGGTATAGCTCAGGCCTCAGAGGACATGGAGAAAGGATCCTTCCATCTCCCCCAGCCTCGCTTGCCTGCCTGTCCTGCGTGAGCCCAACACTGAGAGGGAGGGAGGCTGGCAAACGGCCTTTCTGATGTAGGCTAGAAACTGTATCCAGCCTTCTTTCTGTTTGACTTCAAGACCAAGAGAATAGGCCCGAACATCCATCCCTTTTCACTTTCTCTCTGTCCTGGTCCTGAGTATAGGAGTATATGTGAATCTATGTGCGTGTGTGAGTGAGTGATATTCTCGTAATCGTCATATCTGCTTACCCCAAAACTCCAACCCCTAATGGAACCTGGGGGTTCCCAGCCTCTTCTAGTCCCTATCAGAATAATCTCATTCTTGTTCAGCTGTGGGGCCCCCACAATTTCAGTACCAAGGGGGTATCCCCATCACACCCTAGGCCTCCATGACATGCAAGAGGGAAACCCAACCCCTTGTTCTTTCTTCTCCTGTAGCAAAATGGATGGAAGTTGGAAGGGCCTTAGAAATCTAAAGGAATTGGGAATGTGGCTTAGTGACAGAGTGCTTGCCTGGCATGGGCAAGGCCCTGGGTTCAATCCCTAGCACTGGAAGGAAAACAAGAACAAAAAAGAGTAGAGAGATCTTTCATTCTGGTCCTCTTGCTCTGTGGATGTGGAAACTGAGGCCCGAAAAAGGCAGTCATTTTTTTTTTTTTTTTTTTTTGAAGTCACAGAGCAAGTTGATGGAAGAGTGAACTAGATTCCCTGCCTGCAGATTCCAAGTGCTCTGATCCCAGAAAGAACTTCTTGAATTTGGTGCTGGGTTCTCTGGAACAGAAACAGGCAGGTGAGCACAGAGAGAAAAAGCAGATAAAATGGAACAAGCTGGCACAGTGTAGCATGTGAAAAGAAGGTGCCCAGTTCATGTCCCACCTGTCAACCATGTTCCATCAGGAATCATGGAGGTGAGCCAGGTGAGGTGGCACACGCCTGTAATCCCAGCAACTTGGGAGGCTGAGGCAAATACTTGTGAACTATGGAGTGATATGAATGTTGTCGGTTGTCACGGAAGGCAAGTCGTGTCTAGTGGGACCTGAGAGAGCTGCCATATGGTCTACAGGTGGGGGGTAAACCGAGATGCTCAACCTTTGATCTTTGGGAGAGTCAAAGAAGAGCATGAAGTTTCAACCTGCCCCACACTTTCGTAATCCTCCTTCTTGGGGATGGGGGTGGGGAGGTGGGTAACAGGTTCTTGCAGACCCCAGGGGTGCCCAGAGGCTGTGGGAAGCTGAGCACTAATTAGCTGCTGGCTCCCTAATTGGGCTTAATTGCTTCCAAGTGATCAGCAATTAAGAGGTTGCATCAATCAGCACAGGGAGGGTGACAGCTCAGCTGGGACTGGTCAGGGCTCCCCTTGGGAGGGGGAGGAAGTAGAGGAAGATGGCCTCCTAGCAGGACGGCCCTTCCGCCCTGTGATGGGGGAGCATCACAGCCTTCTCTTGCACTGCACCTTCTCTAACTTCAGTTCACCCCCTTTGACAAGCTCTCTGACTTTTCTGCCCAGATGAGACCTGGGATCTGGGTCTGGCTCCACCACTAGCTTCCTTGTGACTTTGGCTTGGACGGCCATGGGGTCAAGGTGGGGAATGTAGGCTTTGAAGCCAGGTCTCTAGAGTTTGAATCCCAGGCCCTCCGATTCTTGGTTGTGTGATGCTGGAGTGCTTTGTTTTCTCACCTGAGCCAAAGAACTGATGCGGTCCCTGTTGTGCCGGCTATTCACAACAGTGGCTGGCTTTGTAAACACTCAATAACTATTAGCTGCGTTATAATTCCCACTCCAAACTCAGCATCTTCATTTATAAAGTGACAGGTTAAAGTGTTTTTATTAAATTTATTTTTTAGTTATAGGTGGACACATGTCTTCAACTTTATGTGGTGCTGAGGATTGAACCCAGTGCCTCACACATGCTAGGCGAGTGCTCTACCTCTGAGCCACAACCCCAGCCCTAAAAGTGTTTTTTTATTGAAAAATTCCCATCTCAGCCCAGAACAATCACTGAATCAAAATATCCAAGACTTTGGTCATTGACAGGTTTTGTGTATGTGAAAGTATGTGTGGTGCTGGGGATGGAACCCAGGACCTAGAGCATGTTAAATACACGCTCTAAGTTGGACGCAGTGGCACACACCCATAATCCCAGCAACTCAGGAGGCTGAGGCAAGACAATCTCAACTTTGAGTCCAGCCTGGTCAATTAAGTGAGGCTCTGTCTCAAAATAAAAAAGTAAAATGACTGGAGCTGTGGCTCAGCAGTAAAAGCACCTATGGATTCAATTCTCAGTACCAATAGACACATGTCCTTGCTCTACCTCTGAGCCACCTCTGCCCTGAAGGCAGCACCTCCTTTGGCAGTTTTTAAAATTTTTCTTTCTGGCTTTGTTTTGTTTGATACTGGAAATTCAACCCAGGGGCACTTTACCTCTGAGCTACATTTCCAGTTTTTTTTTTTTTTTTTTTGTTTGTTTGTTTGTTTTTGGCGGGGAGGGTGGGTAATAGGGATTGAACTCAGGGGCACTCAACCACTGAGCCACATCCCCAGCCCTATTTTTTTTTTTTTTGTATTTTATTTATAGACAGGGTTTAACTGAGTTGCTTAGTGCCTCAGTGTTGCTGAGGCTGGCTTTGAACTCCTGATCCTCCTGCCTCAGCCTCTAGAGCTGCTGAAATTACAGGTGTGCACCACTGCACCTGGCCCCAGTTCTTTATTTTGAGACAGGGTCTCACTAAATTGCTGAGGCTGACCTTGAACTTGTGATCTTTCTGCCTCAGCCTCCCGAGTCTCTGGGATTATGGGCATGTGCCACCTTGCCCAGTTTACATTGGCAGTTTTGAAAGCCCTCTCCCTCAAGAAATTGTGATGCCCAATGAGGTTTGAAATCACCGAATGGATGGTCTCAAAAGATTCCTCCAGCCTGGCACAGCTCTTCTCTGCCCTGTGCCACATCAGACCCCTCTGCCTATCCTTCAGAGGAGTGGCAGTTTGGACCAGAGGCCATTACCACCTGTGCAGCTGGAAGCAGTTCCTTCTCACTCATTTGGAAACCTCAATAAAATGAAAATAATGACCTTGCCATGCTCACCTCCCAGGGCTTCCTGGAGATTATGTTTTACTAGGTATAGGACCTGCTATAAAGGTAAGCAATTATATTGTTCCTTCCTTTGATAAACATTTATTGAAGGCCTAGCATATACCTATCTCCTTTACCCAGAGTTGACTACAGAATTACCAGCTCCTGGAAAGATCCATCCCAAACCATCAGATAAGTCAAGTTTTGGGGCCAACCTCTTTTTTTCTTTTAGCTCCTGCTTGGAATCAAATGGATGGGAAGAGCCTAGAACAAGCCCTGACACATAGGTAGCTTCATTACTATTGTTATTGTGACTATGCCCCAGGCTGCGAGCCCAGAGAGGCCTAGATGCAGTGCACACATGGAGCTCAAGTGAATGAAGGCAGTGAGGGGAGAAGTAGGTGATGAAGAATGGATTGTGTAGGAGAAGTAGAGGGAGAAATTGCGACCCTTGAAGGGGCCAATTCATGAGGGAGCTACGAGGAAGATATATATTCACAGGGCTAAATGTGTTTTGATAGGGCCAGGCGCGGTGGTGCATGCCTGTAATCCCAGTGGCTTGGGAGGCTGAGAAAGAAGGATCAAGAGTTCAAAGCCAGCCTCAGCAACTTAGCAAGACCGTGTCTCTAAATAAAATATAAAAAGGGCTAGGGATACGGCTCAGTGGTTAAGTGTCCCTGGGTTCAATCACCAGTACCAAAAAACAAAAACAAATGCGTATGGAGTTCCTAACATGCACCAGGGCCTGTGGTCGATGCTGGAAATACAGAAGATCACCAGATTCACAAAACATTGACCCTCAAGGAGGTCCCCTCATGGGAGAAGACATATATATACATAGCATCACTACCGTGGGACAAGGGATGTTGGAGGCTCAGTGGGGACACCTGATCCAGGCACTTTTAGATGACCCTGGAGAATCGATAGGAGTTGGCCAAAGGGCAAGGTATATGCTAAGTCCAGGAAGGTTGGCTTAGAAGAAGCAAAAGTCAGAATTACTGGCATTTAGAGAGCAAGGGATGGGGCTGGCACTGCAGGCTTTACAAGCCAGGTCATAGGATTTGGAGTGTATCCCAGATACAACGGAGATCCACTTTGATTTGAAGTCTTGTGGAAACATGACATGGTTTTTCTTTTGGAAAGATCATCTCTGGGGGTGGGGGGGGGTAGGATGAGACCCAGGCAAGGGTGGGGGCCCTTGCCAGGTGGGAGGTGCCTGCAGGCACCCAGGTGAGGCTAGGTGCTCAGAACAGGGAGCTGGAGGCAGAGCTCAGAGGGAGAGAGACTTTGTAGGAAGAGCCACAGAACTTGGGGGGTCCTTGGCTGTGGGAGATGGAGGGGGTAAGTCTGAGGAAGCTAGGTGAATGGGGCCAGGATGGTGTTGGGAAGAATGAAGAATTCCATCTGGGGCTGGGGCTGGGGCTGGGGCTCAGTGGTGGAGCACTTGCCTAGCATGTGCAATCTGAGGCACTCCAAAAAAGGAAAAATATCATCTGGGACATCAAAAAGGGATGGCAAGTGGTAGAGCCTGACATCCACTTGGAATGCCTGAGTCCTCCTTTAAGAATTCTCAAGAGGGCTGGGGCTGTGGCTCAGTGGTAGAGCGCTCATCTAGCATGTACAAGGCCCTGGGTTCAATCCTCAGCACCACATAAAAATAAATAAATAAAATATAGGTATTGTGTCCAACTACAACTAAAACATAAAATATTAAAAAAATTAAAAAATTAAAAAAAAAAAAAAAAGAATTGTCGAGAGTGGAAGGCTGCTCACCCTTAGCCCAGTACCAGGCCCTCCCTCTCCCCAGCCTCTCTGGAACAGACTGAGAATTCCTGGCCCAGAGACACCCTGTTGGGGCAGGCTTTCCTGGATCTTCCCCAGCTCACAGGGAGGCACATACCTGTGTGCCTGCTCCTTGGTGACACATGTTGGGAGGGGCGCTGGAGGTGAGTGAGTTCAGGGGAGTTTCCCACTCCCAACTTCTGAGGTCTCTGGCCTTAGTTGTAACTTGGAACAGGAAGTAACTCCCCCGGCCTGGAGCACACAGGACAGCAGGGTGCCATGGACAAGCTGAAGACAAGGCAAGCAGAGCACCCACCTTTCAGTCCTGATCTTAGCCCCTCTGGATGGGAGACTATGAGCACCACAGGGTTCATCTTGTCTTACTACTACCTTCAAGATGGTTCGGTTTGGATGGTGGTCACATGACTGTCTCATACCTCCACCCTTGAGAGTCAATGTGTTTGAAGGCAGAATTCTCCCCCACTGGTTCTGCAGTGGGAAAGTCATGGCGCCCTTGTCCACCCGCCCCAGCACACATCTCCATTTGCAGCTCCTCCCCAAGTGCCTCAGCCTCCTTCAGCCATTTCCTTGCCCTCCCTCTCTGTGAAAATGTGACTTGAATTAACTCTTGGGAGAAAAATCACAGAAACCAGGAAAGGGGGGCCTTGGGGAGGGGGCAGTGAGTCACGTTTCCATGTGTATTTTTCAAACTTTCCAATGGAAGTTTGGAAAACAACAGTCCTTTGGTTGCCAGCTTGGACCTGCCTCCCCAGCACAGAGTCCTGTGTTCTGTTTCCCCCTCGGCTCGCTTCTCCCTCTGGGCCTGTGCTATTGTAGGGGTACTGGGAGGACCTTCCTGGGGTAGAGCTTTAGTCTCTTCTCTTTTCATCTACCCCTGCTTCTAGGTGGACCCATGGGGACTGCAGCAGGATTGGGGACTTTATCTCTATGGTCATTCTGGCCAAGCCTCCAACACTTGAGAACTTCCATTGGTGCCAGGAAGCCCTGGGCTCTAGGAACCTCTTCTCTGCCCCCACGTCCTTCTTGCCTTTGCATTCCAATTTGCAGAGGGCCCATGGCTGAGGGTGGAACTTGTGGACGCCCAGGGAGAAGCTCTAAGAGGAGAGGCCTCACCCTGAGGAGATGGCAAGGCAGAGAACACATGGAGAGGAAAAAGAGCATGATGGCATGGCCCGTCCCTCTTGTGTTCTGGGCCCTGGGCCACACCCTTAGCACATCTGCTGTCAGGTACAACCTCCTGCAGCCCTGGGAAGAGGCGTCAGGATCCCCATTTTGCATATAGAAACTCAGGATCAGCCAGAGAAATGAGTGGGAACCCTGAGGATGATGAGCAGATAGTGGTCCCCTTGAGAAACGAACAGGAAGGCAGATCATGGCCCTAGCCAGCCCCTCCTCGCAGGCCCTGAGCCCTTGGATTATCCCTTCATCTGCTTCCTTTGGGCGGGGTAAAGGGGTCCTGGGCTAGCTGTCCCTCTATCCTGCTCCCTCTGGGGGGATGCCCCCCCAGTTTCTGACTAATCCTTTCCAGCTGCAGTGGCATATCCTGCCCCTGCTGTGCCCATGCCAGAGACAACCCACATCACATGGGCCACATCTGGCTCCATTTGAGCACACCCCACCCTCCCCTCCTTTGTGCTTCCTCCTCCTCTGCCCAGGGGCCAAAATGGGGAGCGCCTCTCAGGACCCCTCTCTGGCTCCACCAGCCCTGTTCCCCTCCCCTTCCCTTCCTCCTGCTCAGCCTCAATGCCTGGGACATCTTGGCACTGCCTCCTCCCTCATCATATCCTGACTTCTTGGCCCCACCCCTTTCCATCCCCCACTGAACTGTGGATTGGGAAGGTGGCATTTTGCAAGGCCCAAGTCTCTAGAGCTGTCCCAGGGTAGGGGGAAGGCCTGGCAGCACAGGGACTAAATTGCCCCTAGCCCAGCCTTCTGGCCTCTTGCCAGCTTGGGCTTGGGAGGGGAGAAGACCCCGAGATGTGTGTGCATGAACGGGTACGGCTGGGCTAGCAGGGCGGGGTTGCAGGGCCGAGCCAGTGCCAGGGCTCACCCTCTCTAGGTCTTTTGTGAGGGATGGGAGGAGCCTGGAAAGGCCTCCAGCTACCGGCCTTGCTCCTCCTTCCTCCCTGCTTAGCAACCGTTGTCACCGGGTAAATATTTGCCCCATCAGGATCTGGCACTGGAGCACGGACATCAGCCAGGGTAGCTGCCCCTCTCCTCAATTCCTCGACCTCTCTCTGCCCATCTCCCCACTTCAGGGACCCGCAGCCTGGACTCCAGATATGGTTCCAGCCCCTCCCTCACAGAGGCTTCCTCCCCAGCCTCCCCCCTTTCCCCCCTCTCACCTCCCCTTCATTCCCACTCACTGGGTGCTCAACTCACTATGGACCATCCACCCTCTCTGGACCCATTAGGAACTTGAGCAAGGGCCACCCCTAAGCCAGACAGATCCTCTGCCTCTGCCCCACCACAGCCCTCTGGGAGCCCAGCCTGGCTGTGGCTCCTAGTACACTGTTGGTGCTCACTGAGCGCCAGACCTCACCCCTTTCCTTCAACAGGAAATATGCCTCCCACCTCCAAACCTTAGCTTTACTCCATGAAGCCTGGGGGAGGAAGGGAGTAATGTTTTGCTGGAAGCCATTCTCCATCCTCAGGCCAGGAAGTCAGCGCCATTTTTACCTTCTCTCGGGTAGGATTGAGGAGACCAAGGCCAGAGGGAAACAGATACCCCCTTACCCCTTCCTGGGCAGCCTGACAGGACAGGGTTGGAGAGCCTGCCAGCTTCAGCCCTGCATCCTGCCCCTTGTAACCAGGTCCCTGCCACCCCTCTCCTCTTTTAGTGGGTTTCTCATTACCTGTCATTGCGATGCAGAGCCCCTTAGGGGTCAGGGCCAAAGTGAGGTGCACGCTCTGACTGCCCAATGGACAAAAAGGGCTAAGGGGGTGCCCCTTTGGGCGGGCCTGTGGGCTGGCTGAGGAATAGCAGAAGGGGAATCTAGGGAGTTAGACTAATTCTGGTCTAGACCCGAGGGTGTTGGGCTGTGCAATGCTCTGACTCCTCCCAGCTAAAGTTCTGTCTTCAAGGCAGTGACTATTGAAATGCTGGCCCAAACTCAGCAGTCCCTTCCCCATCCCATGGGGGCTCCTGATGGCGGAGAGAACCTGCTCATCCCCTTGCATTTGGCAGCCCCTCCTCCCAGCTGCTCCACAAAGTGCCCCTTGCTCCATCCCATCCCACCCAGCAGGAAACCTCCAATCCCTCCTTGCTGAGACTTTGCACTCCCAGTTGTCCCCTGGCTTGAATGCCAGGGGAGAGGTTTCTCCCCGGACTCAGGAACTTGTGGGCTACTGGAGCTGGAGACAGGGGCAGATTTGCCACTGAGCTAAGGAAGGTGAAGCTTCAGGGCTTCTGAGCCACAAAGACCATATGGCTACTCTCTAGAGCCATATGTCTTTTGAAATCCGCAGAAGATCCTTCCCTGGTTCATGGGGATCGAACCCAGGTCCTCTTGCAAGTTAGGTGAGCACTCTACCGCTGAGCTACCTGGCCAGTCTTTATTTTGAGACAGAGTCGCTGAGTTGCCTAAGCTGGCCTCAAACTTGAGATCCCCCAGAAAATCTCGATTTTCTGGGATTACAGGTGTACACCACCACCACCATGCCCGGTCCCTGGTTGTATTCTTCGAGGGCCTCCCCTCAAAACTTATGTGCTTTAGGTAGGATGAGCAGTTATCCCGATTTTAGCATTAAACGTCCCATGTCCTAGGAAGTCCCTATCCCGAGCAGACCAAACAACTGTCCATCCTACTTTCATGCCCTCAAAACATCTGGTCCACACCTGGACGGGAAAGAGAGAGAAAAGGATTCCTTTTCTGTCTCCCTTACTGCAAACGTGGGGACGGCGGCGGGGAGGGGGACACTTTTCTCCAACTCCAGTCCTAGAGTTGTGGAGCTTCTGTTTGTTTCCTTGGCAACAGGGAGAGGAAACCCCCATTTAGGAGGCCGGGGAGGCCCCAGCAACCACACACACAGATACACACAGACTCACATGCGGCCGCCCACACGCAGCCGCCTGCGTCAGCATCGGCCTTCAGCGCCGCCTCCGGGGTGTGGAACCCGCGGGAGCCGAGCCAGAGCCCAGCCAGACCGCCAGCTGCAGGGACTG
>NW_026000079.1:1927862-1937030 GCF_001458135.2 Marmota marmota marmota | reverse complement strand
CGGCGGCCACATGGCCCCGCCCACGCCGCGGGCGCCCCGCCCATTTCCACCCCGAATCGGGGCAGGTGGTGAGGGGCCAAAGCCGGGATGCGGAAAAAGATGGCACTGCTGGATGGCGGGCAGCCCGCGGTCGGATCTCTGTTTGCTCTAGTCTGATGTGCATTGTGGCAGTTTTGTGTATTGTGAGTGTTGTGCCAGTTTAGGGAGCTGGAGGCGCGCGGGTAGGGTGGCCATCTCCGCCCAGTAGTGTGGGGAATGTGATTTGGAAGTTGGGAACAGAGTTCCTGGACAGGCCCTGGGACTTACTATTAGACTGGGTTCCTTGCGGTTTAGGCTAGAGAGAGAAACCTGGGGTCTGGGGCCTACTTCTGTCTCCTGTCAGGTATGTGGCCTTGAGCAAATCAGTTAATTGTCCAAGGTCTTGGTCTCTTTATCTGTAATATGGGGATAATGGTATTTGCTAGTGCTCCTTAAAGAGATTTGAAAAGGCAAAGGTAGCAATCTTTGTGAAAGAGTTGTCACCTGGGAGACACCTGCGCAGGTGAGAGGTGTGAGGGATTGGTTCTCTGCTCTTCATCCAGCTGGCCCTTCCGGCCTGGCTGGAGCAGTGAGCTCATCAGACGCCTCCCACATCACAGGAATAGCAATGCCCATGCCTTGGGGTGGATTGGCTCCTTAAAATCTGTCCAGCTAACAAGGCCTTAAGCAACTCAGCCAGATCCTGTCTCAAAATAAAAAATAAGGGGCTGGGGTTGTAGCTTAGTGGTTGAGCGCTTGCCTCACATGCGTAGGGAGGCACTGGGTTCCATCCTCAGCACCACATAAAATAAACAAGTAAAACAAAATATTGTGTCCACCTACTGTTACCCCGTTGTATACCGGTGATGAGTCCTTGCTTCCCCAATGCTGAAGTATAACACCAGAGAAGCACGCCGAGGTCAGTGTAGAGTGGAAAGTAGAAGCTTTATTAAAGGACAGCAGAAAAGACTTCTCCTAGGAGGAAGAAGGGGACCCAAGAGGTGGAATCCGTGGAAGGGCGATGTCTTCCCCTTTTTTGGCTAAGGTCTTCTTTCAGCTTTCCCGCATTCCTGTCAGCGCTCCGGTCCTTGGTTCTGTCATCTTGCAGTGATAGAATGCAAGTGGGGAGATCCAAAAGGTGAGGGGCAGTTGGGCCTGAGGAGTAATCTGGGCAGGAAGGGCCTGGGGCGACTTTTGATTAGCCCTCCCTGTTGGCTGGGAGCTGCTCCGTTTATATTTCTTTAGAATGGGCTCTGGGCTTTGGGGACATTAACATTTCAATTTCCCCAAGTGCTGCTCTGCCTTCCCATACTCTATTCTCAACATGGCACGATTTACATAACTACACTAACTACCTATCTTTAAATCTGGCTTCACTACAACGAAAAAGAAATTTAAAAATAAAATATAAAAAAAGGACTGGGAATAGAATGTGGTCCAGTGGTTCAAGCCCCAGTAACCAAAAAAAAAAAAAAAATTGTCCACCCTGCTGCCCTGTCCCCTTTAGTAGCGGGGCACCAGGTCAGAGCCCTACTTGGAGGATCTGGCCCTGCCTGGCTGTGTGACCTTGGACGAATTTCCCTCCTCTGGCCTTAGAAGGATGCTAAAAAGAGAAGGACTAATTCCCTGGGGGACTCCTGGGAGAGAGAGGCCCTCAACCTTCCAGATAGAAACTCTGCCCCTGTCATTTAGGCTATTGTTTTTGGTTTTGGTGAAATTTCATTTGAATGAGGGGTTCTCTAGCTTTACAAACAGTTTTCAATCACTTTCTCCTTCTAATGGCCTCCAAGAACCCCCAACCCCCCAATCAGCAAGAGCCTGTATCTTTCCTCTTTGCTGCGTGTGAGTGGGAAGAAGGCTATGTGAATGTGACTTCAGTCTAATTACTCAGCCTCTCAAAGTTTTGGGTTCCTGGCATATAAAGAACAGATAATAATACCTACCTATTAGGTGGATGTGAAGATTAAATGGGACCTACCTCCTTACTGCCTGGCACATGGACAGCCACTTAAAAGAATGGGTGAGGTCTTCCACTATCAAAGTTATAACTATTACCTGTGCACAAATGACTCAGCACTTCAACATTGTTTAATACCAGACCCTGTGATCAAAAGAGGACTAGGTCAAGCACCACCATCCATCAAGAACTCACTTGTGCCAGGCCTGGTGGCCACACCTGTAACCCCAGTGACTCAGGAGGCTGAAGCAGGAAGATCACAAGTTTGAGGCCCACCTCAGTGATGTAGTGAGATCATAACTAAGCAACTTAGCGAGACCCTGTCTAAAAAAAAAAAAAAAAAATGGACTGGGGATGTGGGAAGCAGCTCAGTAGTAAAATACCCCTAGATTCAAAGTACATGTATGAAGATGTGATTTAGTGTGAATATACTTTGTATACAACCAGAGATATGAAAAGTTTGGGCTCTATATGTATAATATGAATTGTAATGCATTCTGCTGTCATATATAAATTTAAAATTTTTTTAAAAAGAATTATAAATTTAAAAAATCCCTAGGTTCAATCCTCAGTACCAAAAATAAGTAAAAAGAAAAATAACTTACTTGTCAAGGGATTCCCTAGCCATGACTTTGGATCTCCAAATCACCCCAACCTCCTTAGACCCTCCTGCAAAGAATCACCCCTTCTCACCCCACAGGGAAACAGATCTGCCTCCCCAATGGCTAGGATCCTATGTGATGACTCCTCACTCTGACACCCACCTGTCCAGTATCATAGCCTGATGGTGACCTCTGGGCCCTTGGGGTCAGGCTAACTGTATTGAAATTCTAGTTCTGTTAATAATCTTATGACCTTAGATAAGTGGTTCTCTCAGCTAGGGGTGACTTTGACATTCCCTGGGGACATCTGGCAATATCTGAAGATGTTTTTGATGGTCATAACTGGGGACAGAGGTGCTAATGGCATTTAGAGGGTAGAAGTCAGGAAGGCTACAAAATATCTAGTATTATACACAACCTCTCCCCCAACAAAGAACTGTTGGTCCTGAAATGTCTGTAATGCCAAGGAAACTCAGCCTCACAAGAATAATTTAACATCCCTGGACTTCAGTTTCTGCATCTGTAAAATAGGGCTAATAATAGTGTCTACCTTGTAGACCTATCTTATGTCTTCAAAGAGATAATACATATGCTTAGTGCCTCATAATAGTACATATCCCATAAATATTTCCTACATTAATCCTTATTACTGTGCCTCTGGAATACCTCCCTCCTGGTTGCATTCTTCTGCTGAACCCACCTCACCCCAGTTTGGCTTGTCTCTTGACAAGGTCAGTGCCTCTGATTTTTTTTTTTTTTCCAGATGAGGGTTTTTGTTTCTTGTTTTTGGTATAGAGATTGAACCCAGAGGCACTTTACCACTGAGCTACCTCCCCAGCCCTTTTTATTTTTTGTAATTTGAGACAGGGCCTCAATGAATGGGTCAGGACCAAGCTGCTCAGAGCCAGCTAGGTTGCTGAGGCTGGCCTCGAAATTGTGATCCTCCTCTCTCAGCTTCCTAAATTGCTGGGATTACAGGCACGATCCACAATGCTGGGCTGAGGGTTTGTTTTGTGATACTGAGTGTTGAAGCCAGAGCGATGTACCACTGAGTTACAGCTCCAAACCTTTTTTTATTTGAGAGAGGATCTCACTAAGTTGCCCAGGTGGGCTTCGAACTTGGGATCCTCCTGCCTCAGCCTGGGATAACAGGCTGGGATAACAGGCTGGATGAGGCCTTGCTGTGTTACCAGGCTGGCCTGGAACTTCCTGACTCTAAAGCAATCCTGCTGATTTAGCCTCCTGAGTAGCTGGGACAGTAGGCAAGTGGCATTCCTGCTGGCGGTGGTCTCTGTTTCCACTGGTCTTCATGCTTCCCTTTTCCCTGAATCTCAAGCTCTATCAAGCAGCTAGAATCCTCTGCTCAGACACCATGCCAGCACCAGGTCTCTACCTCTGCCGCCCACTTCTCCCCTCCTATCTCTGCCCACACTTTCCAGCCTCACCTCTGGAGGCTGCCTGCTCTCCTCCAGGTCAGACTGCACTCTTAGCACTTTTCCACTTTGGCACCTCTGCACAGACTTCCTCCCGGCCTCAGGCCATGGCTCACCTCCCACGCGTCCAGCCAAAGTGGCAGTAGATAGTGCAGCACATCCTGGACTTGAACCAGGCTGCCTGGTCCATTCTGAGCTCCACCTGTTACTTACTGTTTGGTTTGGGGAAAGTCAGCCTCGCCTGTAAAGTAGGGAAACAACTGCCAACCCACAAGGTTGTTTTGTGGACCCCAAACTGTAAAGACTAGAAAAGTGTAAATTATCGATAAAGCATTGTCCTGCTTTTTATTTTTATTCTCATAGCACTTATGTCTTTTTTTGCTTTAAGCTTTGGGGATTTTTAAAAATATCTTTATTTATTTATTCTACTTAGTTATACATGACAGCAGAATGCATTTCAATTCATTGTACACAAATAGAGCACAACATTTCAATTCTCTGGTTGTACCTGGTAGAGAGACTCATCATTCATGCAATCATACGTATACCTAGGGTAACAATGTCCATCTCATTCCACCATCTTTCCTATCCCCATAGCCCCTCCCAGCCTCCCCTTTGCCCAGTCCAAAATTCATCCATTTTCCCATGCCCCCCACCATCAGAGATCAGCACCCACTAATCAGAGAAAACATTTGGCCTTTAGTTTTTTTGGGATTGGCTTACTTTGTTTAGCACAATATTCTCCAACTCCATCCAATTACCTGCGAATGCCATAATTTTATTCTCTTTTAGTGCTGAATAATATTCCATTGTGTATATATACCACAGTTTCTTTATCCATTCATCTGTTTATGGGCATCTTGATTGGTTCCACAGTTTAGCTATTGTGAATTCAGCTGCTATAAACATTGTGTCACTATAGTATGCTAATTTTAAGTCCTTTGGATATAGACAGGATAGCTGGGTCAAATGGTGGTTCTATTCCAAGTTTTGTGAAGAATCTCCACACTGCTTTCCAAAGTGATTGCACCAATTTGCAGTCCTACCAGCAATGTATGAGTGTACCTTTTTCTCCACATCCTCTCCACACCTATTATTGCTTCCATTCTTGACTGGGGTGAGATGAAATTTTAGTGTAGTTTTGATTTGCATTTCTCTAAATACTAAAGATGTTGAACACTTTTTTATACATTTGTTGATCACTTATATATCCTCTTCTGAGAAGTGTCTGTTTAGTTCCTTAGCCCATTTATTGATTGGGTTGTTTGTTTTTTTGGTATTAAGTTTTTTGAGTTCTTTATATATCCTGAGATTAGTGCTCTGATATATGTGTATATACCTTTATTTCATTTATTTATTTTTATGTGGTGCTGAGGATTGAACCCAGCGCCTCACATATGCTAGGCAAGCACTCTACTGCTGAGCCACAACCCCAGCCCCCCCAGCCCTTATACCTTTACCTATAATTTTCTCTCTCTCTCTTTGGTATCGTCAGTTGAACATCAAACACAGAACCACATCCCCAGTCCTTTTTCATATTTTATTTGGCAACAGGGTCTCAATGAGCTGCTTAGGACCTACTAAGTTGCTGAGGCTGGCTTTGAATTCACAATCCTCCTGCCTCAGCCTCCTGAGGTGCTGGGAATTACAGGTGTGCCACCATGCATAGCTCACTTTGGTTAGTGACTATCTTTTTTCCCTTGAAATGCCAGCTCCATATGTGTAGAGATGTTTTTTAAGTTTTTTTTTTTTTTTTTTTTTTTTTGTTGTTGTTGTTTTATGGAGCTGGGGATGAAATCCAGGGCTCCGCAAACACTAGGCGGGTATTCTATCACTGGACTATATCCTCAGTCCAACTTTTTTTTTTTTTTTAATGGGATTTTGCTGTGTTGCCCAGGCTGACCTCGAACTCATGATCCCTTTGCCTCAGCCTCCAAAATAGGTGGGATTGCAGATGTGCATCATTGAACCTGGCCTTAGCCCCCTATCTTTTTTTCTCTTTTATTTTCTTTCTTTCTTTCTTTTTTTTTTTTTTTTCTTTTTGCAGTAGTAGGTATGGAACCCAGGGCCTCTCACATACTAGACAAGAACTCTACCACTGTGCCACGTCCCCAGCCCCTGTATTCTAATTTTACTCATTAAATGCTCCAGCTTCCAGATTTCTGGGATTCATTACCCAGTTTAGAGTTCCATGCTGTCCCCCACCCTCCCCGCCCCCGCCCCACCCCCAGTGTTCGGGTTTGAAACCAAGGCCCTGCTCTGGCTGGGCAAACACTCTACCATTGAGCTACAACCCCAACCCACTGTGCTGCTCTTTAACCACTGTACTTTTTGGCTTTGCTTCTCTCTCTGTCTCCTCTACCAGTGGGAGGCTTCCTTGAGAGCAAAAAGAACATTTTATGCCATGGCGTGGTGGTGTGCACCCCCCAGAGCTCAATCTCCATGTGGTTGGTAGCCACTGTGCCCATGTTACAGAGGAGGAAGCTGAGATCCAGAGAATTCAGTTGCAGATCTAGTGTCACACATCAACTGAAAGACAGGATTGGAACCTGGTTACCACCCTGTCACAATCCCCCAACCCCAGCCCAAGGAGGCCCAGATTCTCTAGACCTGGCCTCCCCTACTCTCTCTTGCTTCCTTTGGTAGTAGTGATCCATGCCCTGGCACAGGGAGAATAGACTCGTGGCATTTGGGATCCAGAGTTTGAATAGAATATTCAAGATAAGGAGCCCCCCTAAAACCTCCAGTCCTGCTCCCCCTTTTGGGCCCCTCTAAAGCTCAGATTTAGGATAGGTGCCACTTTGGTGGTGGTGGTGGCAGTTGAAATCCTTTGGAAAGAGTTCAGAGTGAAATTCAAGGTGAAAATCCTATTCCTTTCTCCTGCACCTTTTCCCCAAAGATGACAAAGTCTAGGATAGGAAGGGTTAAGTGTGGTTTTGCTTCCTCAGCCAGGAGGGGAAGCCAGGCCAGGCAGGCGGGGAGGGGGGCTCAGTGCCAGGGTGGGGGCTGAGACAGTGGGAACAGCGCAAACCCCGTCCCTCACGTTTCACTGGTTTGCCCTCAGCCCTCCCACCTCTTCTTCTGGTTGGGGGAAGAGAAAGGGGAGAAACAGAACAAGCCTTTTTGTTTTGCTTGGGAAGCTGAGGGTAGGTGCCACACCCTGGGAGAGAGAGCTCCTGGGAGAGGGAGCCACATCTTGGGTCCCCTCGTTGTGGGCTCTCACCATACTGCCCAGACACCCCCACCTAAGCATCACCTCTCAAGGTCCCCTCCTGAATACTTAAAAGTCCTTGCCTTAATCCCTCAGCAATCCCTGGTCCATTTGGAGGCCTGGTCCAGAACCCAGAACTGAGGACCCATCCAGCCCTACTTTGCTTGTGTACTGAAAAGCTCTGATACCTTGAGCTGTGGGGGTTAGCAACATAATCTAATCCCCCAGGTTCCTCACCAGAAAGTGAGGTGAGCATTGGGGCAGGACTAAAGATGGATAGGCCCTGGAACCTCAGCACTATCACCTCTTAGAGAGGATGCCTTGGTTGATGTGGCCAGGGCCAGAATTAGAGGAGGAGAGATCAAAGGGGTCTTTGGTGAGAGCTGAGGATGGAGGCTCCAGAGCCTGGGACAGGGAACCTGGGGGTCTGAGTGGTTCTGGTTTGTGAAAGGGCCTGGCATGACTCTTCTCCAGAGCTGGTTGACCTGGCCAGAGAGGAATGTGGAGATCAGTGTGGTGGTGGCCTTTGTAGCCAACAGGGCCTGTTGGTGTTTTCTGTTCCTGACCCTAACTACTCTTTTTTCTAGCTGGAGCTAAGATGGAGACTCAGTATCGCCTGTCCAACCTCCAGTCCTGCTCCCCCTTTCGGGCCCCGCTGGGAACCACAAAAATCTGGGACCTGGTGTCCTGGCAACGTGATGAATGCACACACAGCTCTGGTATCTGTTTTAAATTATCCATTAAAATAAGTACAGTCCTGGAAAAAAATAAGTACAGTGCTGGAGTTGGCTGGGTGGGGTCAGCAGCAGAAAGGGCCTGATGGGGGAGGCACCTACTAAGCCTCTTTTTCCAACTGCCTGGGTTCAAAGGAATTGGGCAGGAGGTGGAAGGGGACAGCTCCTGGGTCATATTATTTAATTAATTTATTTATTTTTGGTACCGAGGGCTCTTAACCACTAAGTCACACCCCCAGCCATTCTTATGTTTATTGAGACTGTGTTTCACTAAGCTTCTTAGGGCCCTGCTAAGTTGTTGAGGCTGACTTTGAACTCCCAATCCTGCCTCAGCCTCCAGCAGTGAGGCTCTGAGTCGGCTCTGGGTCCTATTCTTGGCTTTCTCTGGGAGCTGGGGACGCTGAGGTTTTTTGCTTGGGTCTTAGACCCAGTGTTTAAGGCAGATAAATAGGGGCAGACCATATGAAAAATGGGGGGCCTCAGACCTCTGTCCCAAAACTGAGGGCATAAAGCAACTGAGAGGTTCCAGAACTTCGCTGCACCCCAAGGAACCCAGGCATTTCTTCCCCCCACCAACCCATCTCTGGCATACTGAGATGCATCTTTGAATGGGCAGCCCACATGAGGAGGGGGGGTAGAGGTGACTCACTATTACTACTGGGAGTACAAGTTACAAGGGGAGCCAGTGGAGGAAGAGTGAGTGAGTCACTTCGACGGGCACCAGCTTCAGCCCTACCCCCACTTTCTCGCTCCCTCTCCCTGCCTGGCCCCTCCCTTGCTTTGCACCCGCTTCCCCTCCTCGACACCGCTGCCCTTTGCCCACCCACTCTCGTCCCTTGGCTCTGCCCTCTACCCCTGAAGGCCTGAGGCAGTGGGGGGCAAGCTTAGAAGTGAGATCGCTGAGCAGGCAGTAACCAAGACTGCGAGCCCCAGGCAGACCAGGCGCTCTGGAGAGGGTGGAGCCCGACTCTGCCACAGCCCGGCGATTCGTGCCCCTCCTCACCATTCCCGCCCCCGCCTCTGTGGGTAGGTAGATTGCCCTTTAAGAGCGGTAGACCCGCCCCCTGTGGGGAGGACCTATTAGAGCCCTGGCCCGGGCGCCGGTGACTCAGTGTTCGCGGGAGCGCCGCATCTGCACCAGCCAACCCAGACCCGCAGGTCCGACAGCGCCCGGCCCAGATCTCACGCCTGCCAGGAGCCTCTGCCCTTGGCC
>NW_026000079.1:1912463-1926774 GCF_001458135.2 Marmota marmota marmota | reverse complement strand
CGCACGCTCGCCCCGGACGCCCCCTGTCCGCTCGCCTGCGGGCAGCGCTGCCACCCTGCCGGCCATGGAGACCCCGTCCCAGCGGCGCGCCACCCGCAGTGGGGCGCAGGCCAGTTCTACTCCGCTGTCGCCCACTCGTATCACCCGGCTGCAGGAGAAGGAGGACCTGCAGGAGCTCAATGACCGGCTGGCCGTCTACATCGACCGTGTGCGCTCTCTGGAGACGGAGAACGCGGGGCTGCGCCTTCGCATCACCGAGTCTGAAGAGGTGGTCAGCCGCGAGGTGTCCGGCATCAAGGCCGCCTATGAGGCCGAGCTGGGGGATGCCCGCAAGACCCTCGACTCGGTGGCCAAGGAGCGCGCCCGCCTACAGCTGGAGCTGAGCAAAGTGCGCGAGGAGTTTAAGGAGCTCAAAGCGCGGTGAGTGAGGCCAGGTGGCGGCGTGCCGGGCGCAGAGTGCAGAGGGCGGACGGACCGGCACCCTTGGCCGAGTCCAGGAAGGGAGCCGGAGGGCGCTGGGCAGCTGACAACTTTGCTATATAGTCTCCTCCCTCCCCGGAACTGCCCAGCGGGCGACTGGCAGTGCCAAGAGGAATTGTCAGACCGGGACAGAAAGGAAAGGGGTCTCTGGGAGAGGGTAGGAATGTAAGGAATAATGGGGGCACTGGGGCTAAGCAGGGGCCCGCGACAGGGCCGCATTCTGTTAGGGTAGGATTTGACATCCATTTGGAGCCTGAGGGAGGGGCTTAACCAGCACAGAACTGGCCTTGCCAGGTATCGGAACTCTGGGCACTTAGACCAGGTTGGAATGGGTAGGTCCTGTTAGAAGTTTCTTGGTAGTCCTGGCACTGTGCCAGTTTCGCCCAGGCTTACTCTGAACACATGATTTCCACTGAGAAAGGTCCCAAGCCGGCATCTGTCCAGTGATACTGGACCCCTTCCCCAAGCAGCACAGTGGAGGCCATTTGGCATGACCTTTTCTTGGGTTCTTTTTAGCACCGGGAAGCTCTCCTCCACTCCTAGCATGTCTGGGACCTTTCTTGGACTCTGAGGCCTACCAGAACAGCTCCAGGAGATCGGCTCCCCCGCAGCTCCCACAGCCTTTGGCCTGTCTGGCCCAGGAATGCAAAGGAAGGAGGGAGGCCAAGGGCAGAGGCTCCTGGCACAGGAAGTTGTATTATGCCCAGGTCTGGGATAACCCTCCTCTTGGCCCTGTGCCTGGCTTCTCCAAGGGTTAGGGGCTCTGTCTTTACCTCCCTCTTCAGGGTGAACCACTTTTATTTCCCAGTCAAGTCAGAACAGTCTGCTCTGGCCCATCCTATCAGCTGCTGACGTTTTGATCTTTGCTTTATTAAACGGCTGGAATACAGTGACACTTTTGAAATCCAGCCGTTGGGATCTTCAGGCCACTCCCACTTCACCCATCCCAGCCCCACCCTACCACACCCTACTTGACTCCACCTTCTTTTCTAAAAGGGCCTTGGGGGAGCCTGGATGCTTAGGCCCTCTTCTAACAGCCCCCAATAATTTGGGTCTCCTGGGTCCTATATGAAGATCCAGACCAAAGAGCATTGAAGGTGCTTGGACATCCCTGGGGGGCTGATTGATGGCTTTGACTTCCACTCCTTCTCTCCATTTGCATGGTCTTCTCCAAACTCATGCCCTTCCCAGAACCCCTCTAGGTGGTGCCATGCAGATCCATCAGTCTCCTGAGGGATGGATCAAAATTGCCTGGAAAGATGGGTTCAACCTTTATTTCTGTCCAAGCGGATAACGTGTCTTTTCCATTAGTAACATGAACAACAGATAAGGAACCCCACTGAGTTAGTGTTCTACTCTAGTCCACTCAACTACCAACCCCTGCCTCCTGCTTTCAGATTCCTACGAAGGACATTCTTAGCAGATCTGGGGAAAACACTGATTGGGGAACAGGACCATTGGAGTCTACAGCCTCTTGTGCTCAGATAGCCACGACAGTCTGACTCCAGTCTCATGGTGCAGCTGTCCAGGCCTGGGACACCAGGCGGGTGTGTGCCCACGTGGGGTGGGGTGGGGTGGGGGTGGTGTGTGTACTTGTTATATTTAGCCACCTGACTCTTTTCTCCCCCACTGATCCTAACTAGGGAGGTTGGGCTTCCGGAAATGGGAGGTGGGTTTGCACACCTGGATCTCTGGAGTGTGGGAGGTGGGGTAGAGGAAAAAGGGGACTCAGACTGGGGGTGTCTATCCACTTATATATCTTTAATAGGAAGAGCCAGGATTCCTATTCTTTTTTTTTTTTTTTAATCTTCTGTGCTCAGGTTGATGTGGAGAAATGGCCAGAATGAAGAGTTGAGGGCAGGGGTTGTCCCAACTCCTCCCACCAAAGCCTAGAAAGAAGATGTTGTCTGGTTTAATATTTAATTAGAGCTTAGAGGTCAGGGCCAGATTTGGAATTGGGATGCTGAGCAGTCTGTGGTGATCCTTGGCCCAGCCTCAGCACCTCACCCTCAGCACCTCAAGTACCCCCACAAGTCTGGAACCCATTCTTGCTGCGCTGGGTTATAGGTACCAAGAAAAAATATTTTCCCAAACACACACACACACACACTCACTTTCTATTGTGGAACCCATGGTATTTGGACGCCTCAGTTTGCAGAGAATGGAAAGACTGAAAGCCCCAGCAAAAGCCCACCTGGGGTCCAGGCTCAGAACTGGGCCCCACCCCAGGCCAGACAGCTGGGTGGATGACTCAGATGCTATCCCCCTCTCCCCCTCCCTCCCACCCTGGTGACTTTACAGGAGACAGGGTGGAGACAGCAGATGTCTTAAAGGGGAGGGATGGGGGCCTAAATGTCTGCATCTGTACCCCTCTGCATCCTGGTGTCCCTTTCCTGCCTCTTTCCTTAGACTCTGGTGGTGTCTGGATCCAGAACTCTGGACAGTCACTATGGACAAGCAGTTAGCATGCAGAGCTGATTCTGGAGTTGTTGCCTTGGGCTGCCGACAGTGCAGGGTCTTTGACTTCTCATGAGGAACTGTTGGAGGAAGACTGAGTCAGAAATGGGGAGATCCCAGGCCCACAAAGCAGAAGCACCTCTTCCCCTCCTGAGGCCCTCGTGCTCTACAATTTCCTGGATTGCCTGCCTCTTGTGGCCCCAATGCGGACGGGCAGGGAGAAGGAGGTTGAGGTACTTACGGGTTCTGATCAAGATAAGCACAGCAAAGGCCATAGAGGTGCCCATATTCCCAGGGATGATAGGTCAGGGCTTAACTCAGGCTCTCTGACTTCTAGTTGAATACTCTTCCCATTAAACCTCGCTTCTCTAACTTGGGGGACAGGTTGGAGATCTGGGGGATAAGGTAAGGAATGGTGATTGAGACTCCTGCAGCATGGAGAGTCTGCCCTGAGGCCAGTGATCCCTTAATGTCCTTCAGTCCTGTCAGGGCATGTGAACACTTTGTCAATAGCCTTTGTCTCAGACTGTACCTGGAAGGACCCAGGACCCTGCCAGGCCATAGATCATGAGACAGTCAGAGCTCTAGGAGCCTGATGATTTCTGTTTTGAGCCTGTCTAAGGATTTGTCATGGGAATTGTCTACCTGGATGGGAAGGGCACAGCCATTAGGTTAATGGGGATGGGGGTCTTTGAGCATGCATTGCCCTTACCCTTATGTAATTGTGCCTCCTGATGTTACCTCTCCCAGCTACCCTCAGCCTTGCCCACATTCTGATTGAAAGGGCAAGAAGGTACAGTTCAAGGGCTAAAAAGTACTTAAAGAGCCCAAGGGAAACAGGAAAATCTTTTTTCTTTTGTATGGGGAATTGAACTCAGGGGCATTTAACCACTGAGCCACATCCCCAGTCCTTTATTGAATTTTATTTAGAGACAGGGTCTCACTGAGTTGCTTAGAGCCTCAATAAGTTGCTGAGGCTGGCTTTGAACTCTCAATCCTCCTGCCTCAGCCTCCTGAGCCACTGGGATTACAGGTGTGTGCCACTGCACCTGGCTGAGAATCATTGCTTTTTTTTTTTTTTTTTTTTGGNCCCTGGGCTCCAGGCCTGTGCTGTGTAATCCTGGCCAGCTCTGGGTAGCAGTCCTGCCTTCCTAGGACCTCTTTTCTAGCCTCTACACAAGTCAATCAAAGGGAGTCATTCCAGTGCCGACTGTCCCTGTCTTGCTACATGATACAGCCCTTTCCACTGTCATGAAGGAGAGGCACTGAAAACGAATTGTACTTTCCTACTAGTAATGAAAACAAAGAACACGCCAAGAGGGTAATGTCACAATAGTTAACCATTTCTAACACACTCTCTTTGGGACATAGAGAAGAATACTAGTCTTTTTAATTCCACTGCTTATGGGAAAATTTCTACTGAGAATAGCACTGACTATTAATTATATTCACATTGATTATATTTGATCTTTCTATGAATAACATGTTTTTTTTTTTTTTGGTACTGGGGATTGAACTCACTCAACCACTGAGCCACATCCTCAGCCCTATTTTGTATTTTATTTAGAGACAGGGTCTCACTGAGTTGCTTAGCACCTCACTTTTGCTCAGGGTGGCTATGAACCCGCAAGCCTCCTGTCTCAGCCTCCTAAATCACTGGGGTTACAGGCGTGCGTTACCACACCCGCCAGCTGAGAATCATTTCTTTTTTTTTTTTTTTAATTTTAATATTTATTTATTAGTTTTCGGCAGACACAACATCTTTGTTGGTATGTGGTGCTGAGGATCGAACCCGGGCCGCACGCATGCCAGGCGAGTGCGCTACCGCTTGAGCCACATCCCCAGCCCTGAGAATCATTTCTTAATAGGGCCTCCTAACTCCTGCCTCTCTGGGAGTTTGAGACTACATGGGATGTGCCCATTGCCCCCACTCATAATCCCTCCAGTGATTCAGAGCTCAGGATCAGGGACAGCTGGGGTGACAACTGGTAGGAGATGTCTTCACCTACCAACTGTGCTCTCTGCTCTTTTCCCCCTTGCCTCCTTCCTCCCCAGCCCCTCACCAGTTCTAGCAGCTGTGGCAGACAAAACCAAGTCTAGGGACAGTTCCTCCTATCATCTCCTTGGCCTCCAGTAGAGGGGTGACACAAGCCAAGCTGTAATATCTTAGAGACCTCAGGATCTCCTATCCCTTAGTAAGAAGCTAGGTGGTCCACCAACAAAACGGCACGTAATATAAAGCTGCAGAAACAGCCCTGGCCTTCAGTGTCCCTAGTTCTAGGATTGGCCCTACCTATAAATTGGCATGTGACCTTGAACTAATCTCTTTTCTCTGGATTTCCCTAGCTATAAAAGAGGGGATTATAGCAAAAGGTCTCCAGAGATCCCTTAGGTCCCTAAGTAGTACAGTGACCCACAAAGTGAGAAAATAGTCCTCTAAAATACCAAGCTTTTCAGCTGGGCACAGAGGGTCATGTCTGTAATCCCAGAGGCTCGGGAGGTTGAGGCAGGAGGATTGCAAGTTCAAAACCAGCCTCAGTAATGGTGAGGTGCTAAGCAACTCAGCAAGACCCTGGCTCTAAATAAAATACAAAAAAGGCCTGAGGATGTGGCTCAGGGGTCAAGTGCTCCTGAATTCAATCCCCAGTACCAAAAAAAAAAAAAACATGTTATTCATAGAAAGATCAAATATAATCAATGTGAATATAATTAATAGTCAGTGCTATTCTCAGTAGAAATTTTCCCATAAGCAGTGGAATTAAAAAGACTAGTATTCTTCTCTATGTCCCAAAGAGAGTGTGTTAGAAATGGTTAACTATTGTGACATTACCCTCTTGGCGTGTTCTTTGTTTTCATTACTAGTAGGAAAGTACAATTCGTTTTCAGTGCCTCTCCTTCATGACAGTGGAAAGGGCTGTATCATGTAGCAAGACAGGGACAGTCGGCACTGGAATGACTCCCTTTGATTGACTTGTGTAGAGGCTAGAAAAGAGGTCCTAGGAAGGCAGGACTGCTACCCAGAGCTGGCCAGGATTACACAGCACAGGCCTGGAGCCCAGGGAGGTGCATGGTGACCTTGACCTGCCTACCTTCCTCCCTTCTTTCACCCAACTGGCTCCCCCATCCTGAGGCTGGGCTGTGAGGAGGCTTTGGCCCTTCCTAATGCCTTTAGAAAAGGGACAGAATTTGGAAAGGGGGCTCTTCCCACCCTGCTGTCTAGTTGTGGGAGAGGAAGCCGGAATCCCGCCTGCCAGGAATAATTCTGGCTGTGATCCCAGGCCCAGCAGGGGAGCTGAGTCACTGTAGAGGGCAGAGTGTAGAGAGGACAGGAGACCCAAGGCTTATCCAGTCAGGCAAGAAAAGTCTGAGAGGTGGCCTGTCCTTGAGAACTGAGTTCAAATTTCAGCAAGAAGGACAATTGTACCTGGGTGTGGTGGCGCATACCTGTAATCCCAGCAGCTCAGGAGGCTGAGGCAGGAGGATCATGAGTTCAAAGCCAGTCTCAGAAACTTAGTGAGGACTTAAGCAACTTAATGAGAGGAGCCTGTCTCCAAATAAAATATAAAAAGGAGGTGCTGGGGTTTTTGCTCAGTGGTAGAGCGCTCACCTAGCACATGCGAGGCCCTGGGTTTGATCCTCACCACCACATAAAAATAAATGAAATAAAAGTATCATGTCCAACTACAACTAAAAAAATAATTTTAAAAAATTTTATGTAGAGAGCTGGGGATGTGGTTCAGTGGTTAAGCGCCCCTGGGTTCAATCTCTGGTACCCCAAAAAAAGACAATGGTAGGTACGTTTTGTGGGGACAAGTGGAGGGGAATGGGATAACATGAGACCCTTCAGGGTTGGTCAGGGTTTTGAGATTCTTCCCTCAGGGGGTCTGGCCTCTGGGCAGTGGAGAGAAGGCTCTCTGGGGATGGGAAAGCTCGCCCTTCTTCCTTTCTTCTCTGGTGCTGCTGCCTCCTGCTGGCTGGGAGAGAGCACTGCATCGTCCCAGGCTTAGTAGGAATGTGGCGGGACCAGACCATCTAGGTCCTCCCAGACTTCCTCTCTTGACGTTGGGGTGGGGCTCCTACACCCAGCCAGGGCTTTCAGGGTTAATAACCAAGCACCACCAGACAGAGGGGCTAATAAGTCCCAAGAAGGAACTGCTGAGTTGATTTTTTGTGAGGATCCCCTAAGTGCCCCACCCTGGGACCAGTAGCTTCCCTTCTTCCCCACAGGGGAAAGGGAGACACAACAGGGACATTCTGACTTTCTTAGGCCATCTTTCCCCTCTTCCCTGTGTCTGTTTCTTTTGGTCTATCCCCAGGCCCCACCCTTGCATTTTTATGACAATATAGGAATGGCTTTTGGAGCGTTGGTCCAGGAAGATGGAAAGTGGAGTTTGACACAGAACTTTGCAGTGTTGGTTTCTGAGGAAGCCAGCCCTGCCTGTTACCCAGGACCCCAGAGCTCTGGCCTCTGGCCCCAGGCTTCTCCCCCTCTGTACAATGCCACGTTGATACACCCAGCAGCTGTGACTCAGGTCTGGCCCCCTGCCAGGCCCAGCGCCTCTGCTGGAGTTGTGTCTGAACATGTCAACAGGCCTCCTATCCCTGCTCTTAGCACTAGCGCCCCCCAGACCAGCTCCTCCCTCTGCCTGGAATTAAGACCGACTTTGTCTTGGGAGAGGACAACTGGGAGCCTGGCTGCTCAGGAAGGGGATCTGAGCATATTTGGCTGGTGTCACACCCAAAAGAGGAATGTGGAAACTGAGCCTTACCAGCTGTGGCTCACACGTGCCGTGTGGGGAGATCAGAGGTGGTCCATACACGGGCCCTGCCATGCATGTGTTTTCCAGGTTTAAGACATCCAGAGCTTAAAAAGAAAAGAAAGAAAGAAAAGAAAAGGAACACATCCAGGGCTGGGGTTGTAGCTCAGTGGTAGAGCACTTACCTAACATGTGTGAGGCACTGGTTCGATCCTCAGCACCACATGATTAAATAAGATAAAGGTGTTGTGTCCATCTACCATTGAGAATGAATGAAAAGAAAGACATCCAGAATTTCACAGGTAAAGTCCGGGAGAGGCTCAAGAAGCCTCTAAGTCCCTGGAACACCTGCCCCCTCTCGGTTCCTCTTTTTAAGATCTCCTTTCCAGAGAGGACTGGCATCTCTGATGCCAAGGTGGGGAAGCTGGCTGCCCACATTCTGCCCTTACTGGAGAGTGGTCACTGACCCACAGACCAGCCAAGAAAACAGCAGCGGTTCCCTTGGTTACCTCTGGTGGCTGCACATGGCTGAGGGTTTGGGTAATGTTTGAGGGTGGTTGGGAGTGACAGATTCACTAGGCCTCTGTCACCCTGACTGGGGTGTCTCCCAGCAATGGAGTCAAAGGTTGACATGCCTCCCAGGCTATGTTCCTGTCTGCACAGCCTGCTCTTTTCTTTCTTTTTCTTTTTTGGTGTTAGGGATGGAGCCCAGGGCCTTGGGCACGCTAAGCAGGTACTCTACCGCTGAGCTACACCCCCAGCCCCATCATGCCATTTTCTGTGCTCTGTCCCTGTCTGCTGTGAGTCTCCTCAGGTGACTCAGTGGACAGATTATTAGTATCTGACCCTACCCTCTCCAGGCCTTAGTTTCCTTAACTGTAAAAGTACAGGAATTGTTCCAGAGGGTCCCTCTAAAAGCCCTGAGCATATGAAACATTTAGTCTCAGGGCATTCAGGGGAGGTCAGAAAAATCCCCAGACCCCATAGGTAAAACAGCATGTGAAATCAGCAGGGCTGGGCTCTGCTAGGTGGAGCTCCACTGAGGTGTGTGTGGGGGGGAATGGGTGTGGAAGAGGGGGCTGGGAGAGAGGGCAAACTACACTGAGAAGAGTTCCTGGAGCAAACTCCAATTTGGGTGGGTCAAACATATAAACTTTTCTATATTGAATGTACATTATAATATGTCTATGTAAAAAATTTTAAAAATAAAAGGAATTGCCAGGCGCTGCACGGCCCAGGCCTGGGATCCCAGTTACTTGGGAGGCTGAAGCAGGAAGATTGCAAGTTCGAGGTCAGCCTCAGCAACTTAGGGAAACCCTGTTTCAAAAAATAAAAAGGAAGAAAAAAGAAAAGAAAAAGGGCTGAGGATGTAGCTCAGTAGTAGAGCACCCCCCCCCAAAAAAAAAAAAAAAGAATTTACTGTTTTGTTAATGAGAAGGGCAAACGAGAGGGGTGACAGAGACAGGCATGCAGGCTGGGCGAGGGCAACACTTAGGGAGACCTGGCGCCCAGGGCCCTCACGGCCTGCCCAGCCGCAGGGGTCGCCCTGGCCCGGGAGGCAGGAAATGCCCCCCTTGCTCTCGGCCCCCCCCGCTCCCCCCCAGACAGAAGCCCGGCCCGGCCATGGGGAACTCGGAGGGCAGGTGAGGCCCCGAGCGAGCGGTGGGCCCAGGAGCCACCGGGCCTGTCCCCGCCGCCTCCCTCCGGGCCTTCCCGCCCACTAACTATTTTTAGCCCCCGTGAGGGCGGCCCCCATCTGGCCGGGAGGAAGCTGGCCTCTCCCTCCGCCCAGCGCGTCGCCCCCAGCAACCGGGCCCAACAGGCCGCTGCCGGCCGCCTGCCATATCTGGCCGCGCTGGGCCGAGGAGAGCGACTCCGACTCCGTGGGCGGCTCCGCGCCTGGCCCGGTGCCGCAGCGTCTCTCTCCGCTCAGCGACTGAGAGCCCGGCCTGCAGCCGCCCGCAGCCTGGGCCTAGCGGACCGCCCGGCCTCAGCCCCGGCCTGCTGTCCCCTCCCCCACCGCCCGCCCTCGCGGCCCTGCCCTGTCTCTGCCAACCGTGGGATGAGTTAAACAGGATGCCCAGCCCGCCTTGCCCCCAGAGGCTGCTGGAAGGCGGCGTGAGAGCGAAGAGCTGGCCCTCCGTGCCTGCTACCTGGCCTGCGACCAGGCCCCCTGTGAGCACTAGAGGATTTCCCGACCCCAGCCCTGGTATTGTCTGCCTGGGCATGAGTCACCTGAGGAGCCCAGGCTCCCACCCACTCCCAGCTGCCCTGACCTGCTCCACCCTTTCCTCCCTGCCTGTCCAGCACAGGGAAGATGGCACTCAGCATGCACCCAGCTTGCTTTCTGCCACCCCCAATGGACTGGGGCCTGGCAGCACCACCACCCGGGGACTGAATATGTGCCTTTCCCCTGCTAGATCCAAAGCCCTTTCCTAGGAAGAAAATGGTGTTTGGTGGTGGACAGGCAGGCCTAGGGAGGAGGGAGGGGAGGCTGGGTTGGGTCCTACCCCCAGCCAGCTCTCGGGTGTGTGCATGTGGCTCTCTGGCTGCAGAGCTCCTGAGGTCTGAGTCATGAGCTCATGGGCGATAGTGGCTTCTTCCCCACAGATGGGATCTCCCCAAGCCTGACTAAGAAACCACAGAGGCCCTTTCTTGCTTCCCTCTCTTTGCTCGTGGTTTCCCCCCATCTGCAGGGCGTGTCTTAGTTCTAATCGCCTCTCTTTCTGGTGCTAGTCAGAACCTCCAGGAGAGAAAGGGAAATGGCTCCCTTAATTTAGTTGGAAACCAATATATTAGAGCACTTGCGGAATCAGCACAGCAGCCATTTGGCAATTGCTGTGTACAGGCTGCAGGACCCTGGACCCGTCTCTCTGCCTCAGTTTCTGTAACTGCATAGCTAGAATGTCTATCTCACAGGGAGCTGTGAAGATTAAATGAGGTGATACTGTAATATTTAGAGAAGTGCTTAGTACATAATAAGCTCTACATAAGTGTTTGCTATTACAATAATGCAACACATAATAATGTGTTTATCAAAGACTGGCCACATACGTGAACAAGGGTGGTTCTACCACTGTCCTATAAGATTATATTGATAATCTAGTGACATTGTAGCTTAGTTTGCGTAAGTAAATTCTATGATGTTCACACAATGACAAAATTGCCTAATGATACATCTTTCAGAACATAACCCCATCATTAAGTGATGTGTGACATGACTCTATATTATTATTTTTGCTGTACTAGGATTGCTCTACCACTGAGCTACATCCAAAGCTGTTTTTATTCAATATTTTTGAGACAAAGTCTCACTAAGTTGCCCAGGCTGGCCTCAAAGTTGCAATCCTCCTGCCACAGCCTCTCAAGTAGCTGGAATTATAGGCATGTGCCAACCACACCTGACTGACTGTACATTATTACCACCACCGCCACCTTTGGGAACAACAGAAGGAAGTTAAAAGGTTAGACTTAAAACACAGAAAAGGAAAAAGAGGGCTGGGATTGTAGCTCAGTGGTAGAGCACTTGCCTACCAAGTGTGAGATACTGGGTTCCATCCTTAGCACCACTTAAAAATAAATAAAGGTATTGTGTCCATCTACAACCCCCCCCCCAAAAAAAAATATATATATGAAAGGAAAAAGAACAAAGCAACCCTGTGCCTGTTCGATTATAAGACCAGAGGGCAGGAACCAGGAACCATGCATCTCCATTTTCCTCAGCCAGTGTTTGCCAGGTACTTCCAAGGAAAGGGTATTTCCAAGGTGAACCTCAGGAGCTCCCCCTCTGCCATCTGAGGAGGTCTTGGAGCCAGGACTAGGAGGAGATGACTTTGAGATACCGTGTGAAAGTGTCTTTCCTGCCTTCTTGCCTCTCCCTGTTCAGGTTGGCCCTGTCCGAGGGGCATTTTGTGGTGGGGAGGGCAGTCTTCTCCATTCTCTATAGCCTTGTGACTTGGGAAAGCAGTGAGATGGAGGAGGAGGAGTCCCAAACCAGTGGCCAGGATAGACTGGAACAGTATCCCTGAAGTGCTTGCAGTGTTTGACACTGGGTCATCTACCTTCTTCTTCTGTCCCTTATCTGTACAAGCAGGATGCTGAGTTGAGCCGAGACTAAGCTGGTTCTCTAATTTTTTTTTTTTTTTTTGTACTGGGGATTGAACCCAGGGGCCCTCTAGCACTGAGCTGCATCCCCAGCCCTTTTATTTTCTGAGACACAGTCTTGCTAAGTTGCCTTGAACTTGCAGTCCACCTGCCTCAGCCTCCTGAGTCACTGCTATTACAGGAGTGTACTATCCACCAGCTGGTTCCCTAAATTCTGGGAGTCTCTCCATAGAGCCAGCTGCAGCCCTGGCCTTCGGGGTGGAAAGGTCTCTTCTGGGAGGCCCCTGCCAGCCTGGGAGCAGCCCCAGGAGCTCTGAGTCTAGGTCTGCTGTGTTGCTTCATTTACCAGGAGTTTTTCTTCATCCTCCCTCCTCCCCCTGCAGCTGCCTCAGCTTCGGAAAAGTTCTGAAGTCATGGAAAGTTGGGGCTGTGCTCCCAGCCAGGGGCTGGGCCGGATGGCAGCCAAAACCTGAGCTGGGTTTTGACTTTATTTTTAGCTTTTCAGGCTGAGAGGGAGGAGAGGAGACATCCTCTGGTCTAGAGGGCCTCTTTTTGCAGGAGACAGACACTGTTGCCTTGAACAGTTTGTTCTGAGGGGTGGATGGAGCAAGCGCACAGGCAACTCCCCTGCCCCTCTGGGTGTCCCTCTATCTCCATCCCACCCAGTGGAGCCCAGTTAGAGGGGAGCGACTCCTTATTTGGAATCTCCCAAGTGTCTCCTCCCTTCACAGCTTCTGCAAGTCCCCTCTCTCCTGCTTCAGAGTGAATTTGCTGGGTTGTGTGGAGCTTAGGGCTTTCGTGGCAGGAAAAAGTTTGTTAGCAGGGCTGTTCTCCTTGCTGGGTAGGTTTTTCCTGACTGCCTATGTCTCGTTTTCCTTTCTCCTGTCTGCCCTGGTGGGCCTGTGCTTGAGGGAAAAATAAAAAATAAAGAAATTTAGAAATGAAAGCAGATGCATTACATATGGCAGCTGACCAGGCTCTTGGATCGGCACGTCTGGAAAGTTCTTGGGTTCCCCAGAGCCTCCAAAGAACCTAGGACCTCTGTACTTCTACAGTTCTTTGGCAGAAGTAATGAGGGGCCCAGGAGGTGCAGGAGCAGGGTTATTGGTTCTACCCAGAGCTTTGCCCCGTTTGAAGAGCAGGATGCTCAAGGCTGGAGGGCAGATGGAACTGAAGGCTTGGGAGCCGCATCTGGGGCCAGATGCCAAGGCTTGTGGATAGATGAGTAGGGTTCAGCCTTCTCTCAGGGCTCCAGTGGAGGCTGGGACCTCCCCTATTCTGCCCAGATCAGTCTTGAGAGAGGAAAGGCCCAAATTTCCCCTCATGGTCCTTGTCCCAGGTCTCCCGAGCTCTAACTGGACTTTCCTTTCCCATAGTCCCATGTGTATAAAAGGGTTAGGAGAAGGGACTGACAAGGTTGGGGCTCAAACTGAGGATTAGGTACACAAGGCCCAGGGCCAGGAGCCTAGTTGTCGGGTTCTTCCGAGGGAGGGAAGCTCAGGCAGAATGGAGAGTGGGTGTTATTCAGGGAGGGGAAAGTTAAGGCCCTGTGTGGGAAGGAGCAGGAGACAAAGATGCCCTGTCTCTTTTGGAAGGAATGGGAGGAGAGGGAAAAGCATTCATATCATGGGATCTAGCTTTGCCCTTAGCCCCAGGCACGTTCCTGAGCCCTGAGTCATGGGAAGGGTGGAGAGGAAGGAAAGGGGTTTTGGGGAACCTTGTGGGAGGTGGAAGCCCAGCCCCAGAGTCTGGCAATGTAAACAAACCTAAAGTAAGGACGCCCTCTCCTGGCAGTTAGGAGGACTGCAGAGCCAGCCCCATGGGCTGACCTCTTGGGAACCCGGCCCTCACCATGGACCTGATTCCTCTGAAACCCACTCTTCCCTCTTTTCTTTAGCAATACCAAGAAAGAGGGTGACTTGATGGCCGCCCAGGCCCGGCTCAAGGACCTGGAAGCTCTGCTGAACTCCAAGGAGGCTGCACTGAGCACTGCTCTCAGTGAGAAACGCACGTTAGAGGGCGAGCTGCACGACCTTCGCGGGCAGGTGGCCAAGGTAGGACACGCTCCAGGGACCTCCTTTGACCCCCATCTGACACATGCACACTCATTCTTCCACCCTGGTCCCAGAGCTGTTCACTTGTACTAGTGTCACTTTGTCTGGCCAGACCATATTTGATCCTTCTTTGGCTGCTCCTGGGGTCAGTGAATTGAAAGTAATCCTCAATCCAATTGCAGTGGAGCTCATCTGAAATCCCAGCAGCTCTGGAGGCTGAGGCAGGAGGATCACAAGTTCAAAACCAGCCTCAGCAATTTAGTGAGGCCCTAAGCAACTTACTTAGCAAGGCCTTATTTCAAAATAAAAAATAAAAAGGGCTGGGGATGTGGCTCAGTGGTCCTGGGTTCCATCCCTGGTGCAAAAAAAAAAAAAAACTGATTAAGCTGGATGGGGTGGGGTGATGCATGCCTGTAATCCCAGCAATTTGGCAAGCTAATGGACAAGGATGGTGAGTTC
>NW_026000079.1:1903009-1911691 GCF_001458135.2 Marmota marmota marmota | reverse complement strand
TCCCCCCCCCCCCAGTCTGGCCTTCCTGTGGCCAGCTCTTGACCTCTCTGGAGGAAAGGAGAAATGGAATAGACATCCACTATGGGACATGTTTAAAATGCTCTTCATATGTATGGTGGCCTTCACTTTCAAAACACTGCCATCCAACCTCTTCTCCAATTTTTCATGTTACAAACTAGGGACGGAATCGAAGAAGTGGCTTATTCCTAGTTCAGAGTCTCATCTGCTCAGAGCAGGGCCATCTGGACACTCTCCCTCCCAGGTCCCTCCACAGTACGCCACAAGAGACTATAGAGACTGCGAGAAGCCAGCAGGTCAACTCAAAACCAGGGCTAGACCCTCTTCTCCATGGGATCCTCCTCCAGTCCCAGCCTCCCTCAGTCTTCCCCTGCCATGCCAACCTGAGCTTTCCAAAACGAATGTCCAGCCAGGTGGTCACCTGCTCTGACCTCTTCAGAGGCTCTTTTTATGGCAGATGAGAGCCACTCCTTTTTTTTCCCTTTCCACTCTAGGACCCAGGTATGCTTACCCACTGAGCCACATTCCCAGCCCTTTTAATTAATTTATTTATTTAAAAATATTTTTTAGTTGTAGATGGACACATGCCTTATTTATTTTTATGTGGTGCTGAGGATTGAACCCAGTGCCTCACACTTACAAGGCAAACGCTCCACCACTGAGCTACAGCCCCAGCCCCTATTTTTTTATTTTTATGTGGTGCTGAGGATCTAACGCAATTCCTCACACATGTGAGGCAAGCACTCTACCACCGAGCTACAACTCCAGCCTCTTTATTTTTTTATCTTGAGACAGGGGTCTTACTAAGTTTCTGAGGGCCTCGCTAAGTTGATGAGGTTGACTTCGAACTTGTGACCCTCCTGCCTCAGCCTCCCAAATCGCTGGTATCACAGGTGTGCACCACCACACCTTGTCGATCTTAGCATGACACCTCCAGGGGCATCCAAGGCCCTCACTTTCCCCAGGCCCTTCCTCATGTATAAAGGATGCCTGTGAAGAGCCACTGTTCAGCTTCTTTCCAGTTCTTGTGCTCTGAGACCCATCTCTCTGAACTCTCCCCACTTCCTCTTAGCTTGAGGCAGCTCTTGGTGAGGCCAAAAAGCAACTTCAGGATGAGATGCTGCGGCGGGTAGATGCTGAGAACAGGCTGCAGACCCTCAAGGAGGAACTGGACTTCCAGAAGAACATCTACAGTGAGGTGGGACTGTGCTTCGTAGGCCAGGGGGCTGGGCTGGGGGGTGGCAGACACTGTCCTGGGGCTAGAGGGTAAGCTATATGCAGAGCTCAGCTGGCTGAGTCCCCTGTATAGTGGACAGGGGTCAGGGATGGCCAGCACCAGCTCCCGAGTTAAAGTGGATCTGGCAGTGGCCTGTGGGTTAGGGCTGGTTGCAGAGCTCGGGCTTCTGGGTCTAAACTTCTAAGGGACCAGTTCTGATTTCAGTCTGTGTGTCCTTGATCCAACCTTTCTAGGAACTTCGTGAGACCAAGCGCCGCCATGAGACCCGGTTGGTAGAGATTGATAATGGGAAACAGCGTGAATTTGAGAGCCGGCTGGCAGATGCTCTGCAGGAGCTGCGCGCCCAGCATGAGGACCAGGTGGAACAGTACAAGAAGGAGCTGGAGAAGACCTATTCTGCCAAGGTGCCTCTCTCCCTGGTGCCCTCACTGCTCTGCCCCCACAGCCCACCCCTGCCTGCCCTGGGAGATGCCTCGGAGGACAGGCAGATGGTGGCAGGGAGCTCAGGGTGGCCCAGGACCTGGGGCTTCAACAGTGATGCTGTCCTCAGGCCCCTCCTTCCGTCCTTCCCCATCCCTGCAATCCTGACTCCCTGTGCTCCCTGCAGCTGGACAACGCCAGGCAGTCTGCTGAGAGGAACAGCAACCTGGTGGGGGCCGCCCACGAGGAGCTGCAGCAGTCGCGCATCCGCATCGACAGCCTCTCAGCCCAGCTCAGCCAGCTGCAGAAGCAGGTGATGCCCGGCTCACTCCTGCTGCCAGGGACCACTGGGCTGCACAGATGTAGGGAGAATCCCTGAAGAACATCACTTTCCTCATCTGAAATCGGGGTGAAGCTGGGTATGGTGACAGAACAGGCCCCCAGGACCACAGACTGGGAGGCAGGGTCTGGGATTTGGAGTCCCACGGCCTGTCCACTGTTCTGGTTCTTTCTCTTCCCTTGCCTCCACTTCTTAGAAAATTCGTTTTGCCATTTGAAAATGGAGCCCATTCTTGTCCTCCCTGACTCACAGATCAGCCATAATACTCTGCAGCGTGAGGCATGAAAATCATCTGTATTATTTGGTAGAATAACAATGGCTGTGCCATGTGTGACGGGAGGAAATGGGCTCTGGCCTCAGAGCAAGAGATCGTAGTTAGATATTGGGAAGGACTTCCTGGTCACCACATTAGAACCTGCAATGAGTTCTGAACAGGGTCCTTGGTACCTCATGTCCCTCCCTCTCCATACTTGAAGCCCTTGGAGGGTCACCAGACCCCTGCTTCCTCCACCCCAGCTGGCAGCCAAGGAGGCGAAGCTTCGGGACCTGGAGGACTCGCTGGCCCGGGAGCGGGACACGAGCCGGCGGCTGCTGGCAGAGAAGGAACGGGAGATGGCTGAAATGCGGGCGAGGATGCAGCAGCAGCTGGACGAATACCAGGAGCTGCTGGACATCAAGCTGGCCCTGGACATGGAGATCCACGCCTACCGCAAGCTCCTGGAGGGCGAGGAGGAGAGGTGGGTTGGGTCAAGTCAGGCGGTGCCAGCAAGTAGCTTCCGGAAGGCTTCCGCTCGCCCTGACCGCTAGTCCTCTTCGTTGTCTCCTTTCCCTAGGCTACGCCTGTCCCCCAGCCCCACCTCGCAGCGCACCCGTGGCCGTGCCTCCTCTCACTCATCCCAGACGCAGGGTGCGGGGAGCGTCACCAAAAAGCGCAAGCTGGAGTCCACTTCTGAGAGCCGCAGCAGCTTCTCCCAGCACGCTCGCACCAGCGGACGGGTGGCTGTGGAGGAGGTGGACGAGGAGGGCAAGTTTGTGCGGCTGCGCAACAAATCCAATGAGGTAGGCTCCCTGGATTGGGTCTAAGGTAACAGCTGGGTCCCACTCTTGGCTCCTGGACTTGATGGCTCTGAGACCTTGGGAACTTTATTTAACCGTGAAGAGAATCAGTCTCCTTATCAGTGAAATTGGGATGAAGCTGGTTATGGTGGTGCACACCTGTAATCCCAGAGACTCAGGAGGCTGAGACAGGAGGATCACAAGTTTGAGGCCAGTCTCAGCAATTTAGCAAGACCCAATCTAAAAAAAATACAAAGGGCCAGGTGCAGTGGTGCCCCTCTGTAATCCTAGTTCCTCTGGAGGCTGAGGCAGGAGAATCACAAGTTCAAGCCAGTCTCAGCAACTTAGCAAGGCCCTAAGCAACTTAGTGAGTCCGTGTTTCAAAATAAAATACAAAAAGGTCCAGGGATATGGCTCAGCGACTAAGTTCAATTCCTGGTACCAAAAACCAACCAGCCAAACAAACAGAAAAGGGTTGGGGATGTTAGAGCACCCCTGGGCTCAATCTCTAGTACCATTAAAAAAATAAAATAGGGGAAATAGTTACCCCTAAGTCTTTGAGCTGTTGGGAAGATGAAAGAAAAAGTATCAGTGTGCCTGGTACAGCTCAAGTTTCCACAGGGCACAGCTGTTATCCTTGGGGAGAAGGGCAGTGACTGGCCAGGGCAGAGGATGGAGGGACGGCCTGTGAATGTGGGTGGTAGCCGTTCTGCCTGGACTCTTTTTGTTTTATTTCGTCTTATTTTCGAGATGGGGGACTCACTATGTTGCCTGGGCTGGTTTTGAAGTCCTGGGCTCTAGCCATCCTCCTGCCTCAGCCTCCCGTAGCAGGATTTCAGGCACCACCGCCACGACTCACCTGCTTGGGCCCTTGAACACGATAAACTCAAGAGCCCAGCTGAGCCTCTCCTTCCCTCCTTTCTCTCTCCTCTCCTCCCCTCCTGGCAGGACCAGTCCATGGGCAACTGGCAGATCAAGCGCCAGAATGGAGACGATCCCTTGCTGACTTACCGCTTCCCACCAAAGTTCACCCTGAAGGCTGGGCAGGTGGTGACGGTGAGTAGTAGGGTACTTGGGACTCTGGTGTGGCCTTAGGTGGGGACGGGTTGGCCTGAGGACAGGAGTGCTGGAGTGAATTCTCTTTCCTCAGATCTGGGCTTCAGGAGCGGGAGCCACCCATAGCCCCCCTACCGACCTGGTGTGGAAAGCGCAGAACACCTGGGGCTGTGGGAACAGCCTGCGCACGGCTCTCATCAACTCCACGGGGGAAGTGAGTAGCTGGGGCTGGCCCCTTGCTGGAGGCGGCTTCCCTGGATAGGCCCCTAGGCGGCCCCCCAGGTGCTCAGAATGGGAGCCAGCTGTTCCCAACCCAAGGGGACCTATTCCGGCCACATCCCAGAGCTCTCTCTGGTGAGAACCCAGTAGGCAAATAGATGAGGACACTGAGGCTCATCTGTGATTCGAGAGACAAAAGAGCCCGAGGAGAGGGAGCTGCCTTCCTGGGCTCTTGAGCTGCCAGGGAGTCCCAGTCATCTAGCCTCTCCTAGGTCTCCGTTGCCCAAGTCCTGGAGCCAGGCTGGAACTCGCCTGTGTTCACTGAGACCTGCCCTGGGCCTACCTCACTGGGCATGCCCAGCATGTTGGGTAGAAGTTACCAGCAAGTGTTGTTAAGGGCAGAGCCACATCCCTCCCCAGAGGGCTCAGCAGTGTCCACCTGGGACAGAAGCTGGTTCCTTAGCTCCCAACATCACAGAGGACAGAGTGAGCAGCGGAATGGATGAAGTCCAGGCCACAGGAAGGTTCCCCAAGGTCATTGTGGGTTGATATGCTCCCTCCCTGGCCCTCACCCCTGATGCTTGGGCCTGGTCCTGTGTCCCTGTAGGAGGTGGCTATGCGCAAGCTGGTGCGCTCAGTGACCGTGGTTGAGGACGATGAGGATGAGGATGGAGATGACCTGCTCCATCACCACCACGTGAGTGGCAGCCGCCGCTGAGGCCCCACCCACACTGGGCCACCCAGCCAGGCCTGGGGCAGCCTCTCCCTGCCTCCCTTGCCAAAGTCTTTTCATTAAAGAATGTTTTTGGAACTTCACTTGCTGCCCTGGCTTTTCTTCTCCTCCCTCTACTTGAACAGGGAGCCCAGGTGTCTGGGCGCCCTACTCTGGTAAGGAAGGGAGCGGGAACTTTCTGATGCCATGGAGTCTTCCCACGGGAGCAGTGGACAGGGGTCTGGATGTGTCTGCTGGGAAGGGGACAGGAGGACAGCGGTGGGGCACCCAGCCCCGCCTCTCTCCCCCACTCCTGCTGCATGCCTCTCCTCTCCTCCCTTCCCAGCCCTGCTGCATGCGTGTCCTCTCATTCCCCTCCATTCTCTGCAGAAATGTTTCCTCCTATTCTTGTCCCTCCCGTATTAGATTTTTTGCATGTCTGCCGCCCTCCAAGCTTGCTTTCCCCTCGCCCTTTTCCTTTTGATTTTAGGAGATTTAGAGGAGTCCAAACCATCTCTCTCTGTCCCCAGGTCTTTCTGACCCTCCTGCCCTTTCACATCCCTCTTCCCAGTCCCTGACCTCCCAAGTCCCTGTGGCCTTCGGCTCCCTGGGCACAGAACCCACCTTCCTGCCTGGTGACTGGGACCTTGTAGGAGCCCGGAGCCTGGGTGCTGGGCCCGAGCAGCCAGTCCCAGACTCGCCGTCCCGCCTGAGCCTTGTCTCCCTCCTCAGGGCTCCCACTGCAGCAGCTCGGGGGACCCCGCCGAGTACAACCTGCGCTCCCGTACTGTGCTGTGCGGGACGTGTGGGCAGCCGGCCGACAAGGCATCTGCCAGCGGCTCGGGAGCCCAGGTGGGCGGATCCATCTCCTCTGGCTCTTCCGCCTCCAGTGTCACAGTCACTCGCAGCTACCGCAGTGTGGGGGGCAGTGGGGGTGGCAGCTTCGGGGACAGCCTGGTCACCCGCTCCTACCTCCTGGGCAACTCCAGCCCCCGGACCCAGGTGAGTCATCCCTTTGCCTCCAGTTCCCCATAGGCATCCCTTCTTTCAACCTGGCCACTGAGGGTTAGGACAAGCGGAATCTCTGGGGGGGTGGACAGCCTTCTCTCCCGCAGCCCGGGGGAGCGGGAGCCTCCGCCCTGCAGCCCAAGTCCTAGACGCCCCATTCCTGCATCCTGCCCCTCCTGTCTGAGCCCCAGACGCGAGGGCAGGGGCAGGGCTAGAGTGTGATGTTTGGGGGAGGCCACACCTGGGAAGGGCGTGTCCAGCAGCCACGCTCACATGTGTCTACTCTCTTTCCTCTTAGAACGCCCAGAACTGCAGCATCATGTAATCTGGGACCCACCAGGCAGGGGTGGGGGCCGAGGCCACCTGCTTCCTCCTCACCTTATCCCCACCCCCTGCCCTGCACCTCATGGGAGCAGGCTTGAAGCCAAAGAAAAATACCCCCGTTGGTATTTTTTCTTCTGTATTTTGTTGTTTTGTTTTTCTAAGAGAAGTTATTTTCTACAGTGGTTTTATACTGAAGGAAAAACAAGCAAAAAAAAAAAAAATGCCTCTATCTCAATCCTAATTTCTCCTCCATCCTTTCCCTGCTTCCAGGAAACTCTGTATCTGCCTTAAAACCAAAGAGGGCTTCCTCTAGGAGCCAAGGGAAAGGGGTGCTTTCACAGAACCTAGTTTCTGCTTTGCTGCCCTGGCTGCTGCCCCCACCCCGGGGATCCTAGGACATGGTGCCTGAGAGGCAGGCGGGGAGTCTTCTCCACCGGTCAGCCTCCTCTGGACAGCTGTCCCACTGCCAGGCCAGCCTCAGAGAGAGAGAGAGAGAGAGAGAGAGAGAGAGAGAGGGGACAGCTGAGCCCGGCCTCCCCTGGTTCCACTACACTTGGCTGAGGCTCCTTCGCCTGCCCCATCCCCCAGTCCCTACCCCTGTCCCCAACCCCGGGGTGAACTGATTCTCCCAGGTACCAGCTGTGCTTGCTTTTTCTGTATTTTATTTAGACAAGAGATGGGAATGAGGTGGAAGGTAGAAGAAGAGGGAAGGAAGGTTAGTTTGAGACTAACTTCTCCCAGCTTAAGAGCCTTGGGTAGGCTCTGTCCAGTCACTGGAGGTCAAGGTCAAGTGGGGTGCAGGGAGGAGACAGAGGGAGCCTACTGGAAAGGGTGAGAGCCTGCTAGGGCCCACCACAGAGGAGGACGGTGAGGGGTAGAGGGTGGTTGGCAAACACTAAGAGCCTCTTGCCTCCCCATTGCCCATCTGCATCCCTTCTCTCCTCCCCAAATCAATACACTATTTGTTTCTATCCCTGACTCTCGTGTGGTCTTTGTTGGTGGGCGTCATCGTGTACACAAAGGGCTGCGTGGTGGTGGCTGTGTCCTCATGTTCACTGCTGCCCAGCCTCACCCCTGCTCTGGGGGACAAGGAAGAGATAAAGTCCACAGAGCACCTGAGGGTCACACTCGGCACTCAGTGATGGCTGAGGGAAGCGGCTTTGACATAAGCGTCACCCATCCACAGGTGGCTCTCCCTCTGTGGATATCCCTCAGAGGGGCAGAGTCCGAAGGAGGGCATTTCGTTGCTTACTTCTTTCTTTCAACCAGCCAAGCACTGATCAAGCACCTTTGCCCTGAGTTGAGCATGAATGCAAAGACTTATGCCCACCTGGTCTGAGGGTGGCGATATCTCGGGGCCAAAGGGCAAGGACAAGTGGGGAGGGAGAGAAGCTGGGTAAAAGGGCAATAGGGAGAAAGTAGGGCTGAGCTTGCAAACAAACAGTTAATGTCTCTTTCTAATTTCCAAAGCATTTCTGCAGGATCTCATTTGACCTCTATATTGTCCTGAGAGGTTGTTATTTTCCCCTTTGAAATGAAGACTCGGCAAACATACCTGAGGCCACACAGATAGCAGGTGGCAGAGATCCCAAGGGTCTGACTGCAGACCTCTGCTCTTGTGACATCATGCTCCCCTTTGAACAAAGATATATGGATGATAAACTATAAGTTTCTGTTGCCTGGGCAGAGGAGTTGAGGGTTCAAAACTCGTGAGATCATACATGACACGTGCACCTGTAATCCCAGCCACTCGGGAGGCTGAGGCAGGAGAATTGAAAATTTAAGGCCAGTCTCACCAACTCAATGAGATCCATCTCAAAAAGAAAAGAAAAAGGCAGGAGCATATCTTGGATTGTGGAAAACAGATGGGAAAAGCAAATTTAATAAAAGGGCCTGGAAACCCCTAATGTCCCCTAGGCTGAGACCCCACGGAGCCTCTGGGGAAGGAATACCCTAGAGGAAACGGGTAGCGGGGCTCGAGGCTGTCTGGGATGGGCAGGTTCAGAGAAGGAAACCCTTTCTCTCCCGTACCTCTGCCAAGGCACCCAGCACCCAGTGGAGCATCACATCTGGAGGAGTCGCGTCAAGATAGGTGCACATCCCCAGTCGGCCACCTGGGGGCGCCAGAGCCCCACCGCGGCCGGCCAGCGTCCGCGCCCGGGGGCCTGGGGTCTTCCCCGGTGTCAGCGCCTAGCCGTGGGGCGGATCGCGCGGGGCTCCGGGCCGAGGAGGTGCGCTGGTGCTGCGGGCAGGGAAGCCTGGCCGCAGGCGTGGCCTCGGCCGTTCTTGACT
>NW_026000079.1:1896063-1902649 GCF_001458135.2 Marmota marmota marmota | reverse complement strand
AGTTGTGTTGTTTGGTTTGGTTTGTGCTAGGGGTTGAACCCAGGGCGCTTTCGGACTGAGCCACATCCTCAGCCCTTTTTGTTTTTTATTTTGAGACGGGGTCGCGGTTGCTGAAGACCTCGCTGTGTGGCCAGGCTCAGCCACCGCCCGGCTGCGGTGACAGGCGCCGCCCCGCCCAGCCCTAAGGATTGTTCGTGGTTAAAATGTAACGCGGGGCGCAGGGGAGAGTGGGAGGTCACTGGACCCGACCAGGGGAGGAAGGGAAGGGAGCGGGAGGGGAATGGGTTCCCATGTGACCACACGACCGTGCCACTCCAACCACGCAAGCCACAAGAGTGGGGAGCTCTACGCCATGTATGTGTGCTATGTCAAAGTACATTCTACTGCCATGTATAACCATAAGGAACAAATAAAAAATAAAACAAATGTAAAACATTTTTAAAAATATTTTTTAGATGTTGATGGAACCTTTATTTTATTCATTTACTTATATGTGGTGCTGAGGAATCGAACCCAGTGCCTCACACATGCGCGGCAAGCGCTCTGCCACTGAGCCCCAGCCCCTGTAATACATTCTTTAAAGTAAACCTGAAAACTCAGGTAAGTGGGGTGGCGGGGGAGAGCATTCCTTTTCAATCATCCACATCACTAATGATTTCTTTCCAGACTTTTTGCCTGAGTATGCTTTACTTAGTTAAAATCTTACCACGGTTTAAATTTTTATTCTGCTTTTCTCAATTGAACCCAAGGGCAGTCTATTACTGAGTTACATCCCAGCCCGTTTTATTTTATTTTAGTTTTTGGTACCAGGGATTGAACTCAAAGGCACTCCACCACTGAGCCACATCCCCAGCCCTATTCTGTATTTTATTAGGGACAGGGTCTCACTGAGTTGCTTAGCACCTCACTGTTGCAGAGGCTGGCTTTGAACTGTCCTCCTGCCTCAGCCTCCCGAGCCCACAGGGATTACAGGCCTGCATGCCACCGCACCTGGCCCTTTTAATTTTTTGAGACAGGGTATCATTGTGCCTCAGCCTCCTGAGTCACTGGGATTACAGGAGTGTACCACCAGTTTTAATCTTTGCCACTTTGATTGGAAACCAATCATGGTTTATTAACGTTTCAAATCGCAATCTGGGTGTGGTGGGCACACCTGTAATACCAGGGAGTTGGGAGGCTGAGACAGGAGGATTCCAAAGTTCAAGGCCAGCCTGATAGTCTGACACTGCCCACAAAAGATAAAATAAAAACCTCTGGGGATGTGGTTCTGTGATAACAGTGAAGTTCAATCCCAATACTGATTTTTTTTTTTAATCACATTTCTTTGAAGAGAAAATTGAAAAGTCCTTTATTTCCCTTTCATGTATGTTAGTTATTTGCATTTCAACTAATATGAATAACATTTTTATCCCTTTTGCTCAGGTTTTTTGTGGGGTGGAGATTACCCTTTTCATATTTGTTATTAAGAGCTGGTGCCTTGGCACACTCCTGTAATCCCAGCAGTTTGGGAGGCTGAGACAGGAGGATCACAAGTTCAAAGCCAGCCTCAGCAATGGCAAAGGGCTAACCAACTCAGTGAGACCCTGTCTCTAAATAAAATACAAAATAGAGCTGGGTTATGGCTCAGTGGCCAAGTGCCCCTGAATTCAATCCCCTGCACCTCCCCCGCCCCAAGGGAAAAAAAAAAAAGATTAAGAGAGCCAGGGTGGTGGCACACACCTATAATCCCAGCAGCTCTGAGGGCTGAGACAGGAGGATCATCAAAAGTTCAAAGCTAGCCTCAGCAACTTAGGGAGGCCCTAAGTGTAGTAAAAAATAAAACATAAAAAAGGCTGGGGATGTGGCTCAGTGGTTTAGTACCCCTGGGTTCAATCCCTGGTATATCCCCAAAAAAAAAATTAAGCAAGTTTTCCCTCAGTATTTTATGTCTATAGCTATTAAACCACATGTTTTGCAAATATTTTTAAAAGGATCTTTATCATATAAATATACTATTCCCCTCAGCTATTTATTTATTTATTTAGGTGGTGCTGGGGATGGAATCCAGCGCCTCTCAAATGCTAGGCAAGTGCTGTACCACTAAATTACACCCCCAGTCCTGCCCCCAGCTTTATAAAGGTATAATTGACAAATAAAAATTGTATATATGGGGCTAGAGTTGCAGTTCAGTGGTAGAGCGCTTGCCTGGCATGCATGAGGCCCTGGGTTCCATCTTCAGCACCACATATAAGTAAATAAATAAAATAAAAAGACCCATTGGCAACTAAAAAATATTTTTTAATTGTATATATGCATTGTATACAGTGTTTTTATATATATGAATGTATGTGTATGTATATATATATTAAAATCGAATGTAGCAAACTAATTAATATACCCATATCGTTACATTATTTTTCTTTTAATTTTTAGTTGTAGATGGACACAGTACCTTTATTTAACTTATTTATTTGTATGTGATGCTGAGGATCGAAAGGCAAGCACTCCACCACTGATGAACAACCCCAGCCCTTTACATTATTTTTTTGTGTGTGGAAGGAACATTAAAGATCTACTCTCAGCTGGGTGCAGTAGCTCAGGAGGCTGAGCCAGGAGGATCAAGAGTTCAAAACCAGCCTCAGCAACTCAGTAAGGCCCTAAGCAACTTAGCAAGATCCTTTCTCAAAATTTAAAGGGATCTGGGGATTTGGCTCAGTGGTCAAGTGCTCCAGGTTCAAAACCAGTACCGATGGGGGGAAAAAATCCACTCTTCCAGCAGTTTTCCAGTATACAACATATTATTATTATTATAGTCACTGTACTACAATAGACCTCCAGAGCTTTTTCTTTTTCTTTTTTTTTTCAGTTTTAATTTTTTTAAATATTTATTTATGCATTAAAATTCTTAATACACCATTATATCATAATTTATCATATCTCTGATTATATATAAGGTATGTTGACACCAAATTCACATCTTCATACATGTATTTTGTATAGTGATGAGGGCCTCCAGAACTTTTTCATCCTGACTGAAATTGTGCGCACTTTGGCCAACATCTCCCAGTGCCTGCTCCCCAACACACTTTTTAAAATTTATTTATTTTGGAAGTGGGTTCTTGCTACATCGCCTAAGCTGACCTCAAACTCCTGGGCTCAAGCAGTCCTTCTGCCTCAGCCTCCTAAGTAGTTGGCACAACAGGCTCACACCATAGTGCCCAACAAACTTTTTTTGGTTGTAGATGAACACAATACCTTCATTTTATTTTTATGTGGTGCTGAGGATCGAACCCAGTGCCTTCCACATGCAAGGTGAGCATTCTACCACTGAGCTACAGCCCCAGCCCTTTTTTTTTTTTTTTTTGAGGTACTAGGGATTGCACCCAGGACACTCTACCACTGAACCACATCCCCAGACCTCTCTCTCTGTCTCTCTCTTTTTTTTTTTTTTAATATTTTTTTAGTTGTCGATGGACCTTTATTTTGTTTACTTGTGTGCAATGCTGAGAATTGAACCCAGTGCCTCAACCATGCTAGGCAAGCACACTACAACTGAGCCTCAACCCAGCCCTCTATTTTTTATTTTAAGACAGAATCTTACTAAATACTGAGGCTGGCCTCGAATTTTCAATCCTCCTGCCTAAGCCTCTTGAGTAGCTGGAATTATAGGCACAACCATGACCAGCTAACAGACTTTTTTTTTTTTTTTCCCTTCTTCTTTTTTGTGGTGCTGAAGATTGAACCCAGGGCCAGGGTATCACATATGTTAGGTAACAACTATCATAGAGCTACATTCCCAACCCTTTAACCCTTTTTACTAATTTTGAGACAGGGTCTTGTAAAGTTGCCCAGGCTGGCCTTGAATTTGTTATCCTAATCCTTGGCCTCCCGAGTCGCTGGACCACAGGACTGTACTCATTCCCAACTCCCAACATGCTTTTTAGTGGCTGATCTCCTCTGGGCATTCAGATTAATTCTCAGGCTTTGTTGCTATAAATTATGCTATAATAATGCTTTCCCCCTTCCTTCCTTCTTTCTCTTTTTTAATATATATATATTTTTAGTTGTTGATGGATCTTTATTTTATTTATTTATATGCAGCACTGAGGATCCAGCCCAGTGCCTCACACCTGCTAGGCTGGTGCTCCACCACCGAGCCACCACCCCAGCCCTCTTCTTTCTTTTTGCAGCACTGGAGATTGAACCAAGGCTTCGTGTATGGCAAGCAAACATGTGCCATTGTGCCACATCCCAGCCTAACTAGGGGATGCCTTTAAAAAATATATATATCAGGTAATGTCTTAGGATGGAATCCTGACGATTTCCTTGCTGACTGGGCTTTCAGTTCATGATCACATACCCTTGGAACCCCTGTTCCTGGTCTAGTGTCCCCGTGCCCCAGAGGACTATTCCATGTCTCCCCCATCCCCTGCACTCTCAGGTGCTGGCCTGCTTCCTGCTTGACACCACAGCCTGCTCTTGCTAAGCTCCCAGTGCCCGGCACATTGCTAACCCAGCAGTGACCACTTCTCAGTCCTCAACGTACTTGACCTTTTTTGTCACAGGTGACTCATGCTCATCAGCGGACATTGCTGATTCTTCCTCTTCTCCTTGGGCTCTACAAGATATACATACTTGAGCCCAAAGATGCTTCCTTTAGGCTCACAGTGGGTTTTTAAATTTTTTTTATTATTATTTGTTGTTTTTGTGTTGTTTTGTTTGGGTGGTGGGATTGGATACAGGGTTGCTCTACCACTGAGTCACACCCCCCTCTTTTATTATTTATTTATTTACTTATTATTAATATAATTAATATAGTTTTTTTTTAGTTGCAGGTGGATACAATGCCTTTATTTTATTTCATTTTATTTTTTAATTTTTTTTGGTACCAGGGACTGAACTCAGGGGTACTCAACCACTGAGCCACATCCCCAGCCCTATTTTGTGTTTTATTGAGAGACAGGGTCTCACAGAGTTGCTTAGCACCTCGCTTTTGCTGAGGCTGGCTTTGAACTTGCGATCCTCCTGTCTCAGCCTCCAGAGTAGCTGGGATTACAGGCGTGCGCCCCACCATGCCTGGCTCCAAGGATTTATCTAAATCTCTAGAATATGTGTGGAATCCAGTCCATTCTTGTCATTGTCCCCTCCCCCTGCCCTCTAGCCTGGGTGGTGGCCTTAATCTCCAGGCTGTTCACCTGCCCTTGCTCTGTACATTTCATTCTCCACACAGCAGCTCAGGGACCCTTTAACTGCTTGGTTACTCCTCTGCTCAACATCCTCAGAGTCTCCCCAAAGCACTCAACGTGAACAAAGCCAGAGTTCTCACAATGGCACGGAAACCTGGCATGAAAGCCACCTTCGCCACCTCATCTTCCTTCTCCGCCCACTCAAGCCACAGGGACTGCTTAGGTGCGTCTAGAGTGTATCCTGCTCATGTCTGCCTCAGTGCGTTTACATCAAAGATTCTCTCTGCCTGAGTGGGATGGGAAAGTCTGCATGCCTGGTCCCCTTGATTTCTGCAAGTCTCTTTGCCACCTGGTAAAGTCTCCCCTAATTAAATTTTATAAAGTAACAACATGCTCCACACTGGCACATCAGAACTACTCTGATTTATTTTCCTCTAGGTTATTTAATACCATCGGACACATTCTACTTGTATATTTTTTCATTTTCTGTTTCCCATCCAAAATACACATGCCTGAGGACAGGGACTTTTTTTTTATTCATGCTGAATCCCCAGTATCTAGTCCAGTGCCTAACTACATAGTAGGGTCTTTATAAGTATTTAAAGGAAATGCACAGAACCAGGTGCCTGTAACCCCAGTGACCCAGTAGGCTGAGGCAGGAGGATTGCAAGTTCAAGGCCAACTTCAGCAACTTAGCGAGGCCCTAAGCAACTTAGGGAGACCCTTTCTCAAGATTTTAAAAAATTAAAAAGGGCTGGAGATGTGGCTAAGTGATTAAGCAATCCTGGGTTTAATCCCTGGTTCCAAAAAATAAAGAAGAAAGAAAGAAAATGCATAGTCAAGCCTAGTGGCTCATGACTATAATTCCAGCAATTTAGGAGGCTGAGGCAGGAGGATCCCAAGTTGGAGGACAAACTGAACAACTGAAAATTAAAAAAAAATTTTTTTTTGAAGGCCTGAGGAGGTATGTAGTTCAGGGATAGAGCCCTAACCTCTGGATTGGGTATCCAGAACTGTGCCCATACACAACACACACAGTTGGAGAGGGTGAGACAAACTAGGATCCTTCATCTTTCAGTCTCTGCAGAACCTCAGAGTCCCTGATCCTGTCCCCAGAGGGAAGTTGGGAAGGCCACTGCAAGGGGAAGATGCTTCCTCTTCCCGCCCCTCCAGGTTGGCTCTGAGGGGCTGGCCTCCCCTTTTCCCTCGGCCCTTCCACTACTTGGGCTGATTCTCCGTGCCTAGTACCAGTCAGTGCCAGTTGGCAGCTCTTACCGGAGACTGAGGTGGCACGAATATGGGAGAGGGGGAGAGAGTGGGCAGGGGCCCAAGGGGAACAGAGACCCAGAAGTAAGAGGTTGTCATTGGAACTGGGTGGCCGGCTGAGGGTTTCATGGGACGAGGGACAGCGTAGGCGGGGG
>NW_026000079.1:1889174-1896041 GCF_001458135.2 Marmota marmota marmota | reverse complement strand
GGTCCTCGGGGCTTCCGGGGGAAGCGGGTAGGTGCCAGGCCCCCCCTCTGGACCCTGGAAAATCCTGTCCTCTTCCTCACCACCTACTTTCCTCTCCAGTCACCCCTTAAGCCGCCCCTGGCTAATTCTTCTTGGTCTCTTTAAGAGCTGCCTGGGAACTGGGACACCAGAGGGGGCTGGCAGGCATCCCCCTCCCCTCCCCTGCCTGTCCTGGCTCCGCCCCCTGCCCCCGAAGACATTCGGCTGGAAGACTTGGACGCCGGGGTTAGGGTCTGCACTCCTGGGCTGGGGGTAAGGCTGGAAAGTGGCGGGGGAGGGGAGCGGGTTCTCTGGGGTGGGCTGCAGGGATGGGACCAGATTCCTGCGCGATGGACCTGGTGTATCTAGGTGCCAACTTCAGTGGGTAACGTAGGGGGTGGCCCCCTGGTCTCCGCTGGGGGGAAGGGCAGTTGCAGAGAACTTGAGGGGCAAATCCTAAAGGGCAGGAGCCCGGGCCTAGTCAGCCTCACTCTCCTGTTTCATTATCCCCACGACCATCATTTGCTCCACTGCACCAGCCATTTCCTGCCCCCTTCCACAGTCAGACACAGCGGAACACCTGGTCTTCCCAAAGGTGGGGAAACCGAGGCTAGGAAACCAGAGGAAATCAGCTGTGTCCAGAAAGCTCACTCCACCCCAGGATCGGGGAACAGCAGACCTGGCATCCAGGGCACGCGGCGGGTTCCCCAAGGCCGCCACCAGCCGGGACCAAATCCCTGCTCTCTCAGCAGGGTCATCGAGTTCTTTTCTGGAAGTTTGGACTTCCATAGGTCAAGGCCAGGAGAGACCCCCCTGAAGTCCAGCTGGGTAACCCCCAGAGAAGCAGAGCCAGGAGAAACCAGGAGACTCCCCTGGGACGTTTCAGAAAGGTAGCCCCTTCCAATTCTGCCTCAGAGGCTGGACCCCCATTTCCCCGAAAGAGAAGACGATGGAGACAGGGACCCAAGGACTTCCAATGAGGGTGTGGCGCGTTCTGCCTTTCCCCCTTCCTCTTTCTGTTACAGTTTTCTTGAATTCCTTCCATCTTGATCCCAATGATTTTCCCCCTGTTACCGCGTGTCCCTGTCCCGGGGTGAGGATTCTGAAGAAGTCGGCACTTTCTGAGGCCCCCAGGCCTGGGTGCTGAATGGCAGAGAGGATGGAGTGCCCGGAAGGAAGCGTGGGCGGCTGTGATAGTGACTCTGCTCAGAGGTCACTTCCACTTTCAGCACATGCCATGTCCTCCTTGCCCCACCCCAGGAGGAAAGCTCACCCACCACGCAACCTAGACCTAAGAGGGAACCAGAGCTGGTCTGTGAAGTCTCCTGCCCAGGGCAGCTGCAATATGCTCACTTCCTATTTCCTAAAAATACTATTAAGTCTGGAGAGAGCCAGGCTGGTCCCAGGTGGCAGGAAAGCCATCAGCCACCTTTTGCTTACATGAGTCAGAGAGGGCAGGTGCCCTGCCTGGGTTCACACAGCAAGTTAGAGGCAACCAGGTCCAGGATCCAGGGCAGAGGTGCCTTTTTCTCAGTCCTTCTGCATGCCGAGAGAGACCAGTCTAAAAGGGACTTTTTGGCTCAACTCCTCACTTACCAGGGAAGAAGTTGAGGCCCTGTAGGGACAGATGGGGACTCTGGTAATAGGGTTGCTTAGGACCAGCACTGAGAGGGAACACAAAGACCCACCTAACCCTCTACCTACTGCTTAGATAAGAAGGGATTCCCAGGGAGCAGAAGCCCAGGGAAACTGGCCATCAAGGGGAATGGACTCCAGCTGATGCCCGGAACCCAGCTGGGGAACATCTGCATAGTGGTGCCTGCCTGAAGGTGGGCAAGGGGCTGAGCAGGATGGGGGGCTGAGGACCCATCTCCTTGCCTCGCCCCCACATGGAGCCCCTCCTCCTCCACACATGTGGATCCAGGAACCACAGAAGGTGGGGCACAGTGGGATCAGGAGGAGGAGGAAGAATATGGGGAGATTCTAGTCCCTCCCACTTAGAGATGCGGTCGCCATGGTGACTAAGGACCAGTGAGGCGGGATGGGGTTGGGGATGGGGGTGGGGGTGTGGCAGGGACCAGGCGCCAGGAGTCGGAACGCCAGGCATTCCAGGGGGAGGGAAGCGGCATTCCCCAGCTCCAGGTAAGGGAGCCAGAGAGCTGAGCGACAGTCCTCAGGAGGAGGCGGGCCATTGTCTGGGGCTGGCGCTGCCCCGAGGAGGGGGCAGACGAGGGGTCGGGCCATTGTGTGTGATGCCGTGCGCAGTCTTCCAGCACTAGTCAGGCTGAGCAAGGGACCCAGGAGGCTCTGGGTAAGGGGTTAGGAGGCACTGGCTGTGTGGGCGGCAGGAGGCTGGGGTGGGAAGAGGCGGGGGCATGCCGGGGGAACCCCCTGGTGCCCACATACAGTAGGCACTCAACGCACATAAGTTGATTTGACTGGCTGGTGATCATAAAAAGAAGGCAGGCCAGGGGAAGTGCTGTGGGTCTGAGGAAGGGGAGCCAGGAAGCAGATGTTCCCCAAGTCCGCGCTCTGTTGAGGGCTGCCCCTGAGGCTGTGGGGGAGGACCAGGGGGATCTGAACCTTCCCGGTCATCGGTGAGACCTGGAGTGGCTTTGGTCCTGACTCCAGGAGCCCTCCCCTCAGTGAGGCGCCCCTGCTCTGCAGGGAGACCTCGGGGTTGGTTGAAGTTCCCAGGTAGCTGGGGTAGGGTGGGAAGCAATCCCTCCATCTCCCCTCCCGCCTCCGCCTGCACATCTGGGTCTCTACTCTGGGCAATGAAGCCTGGCAGGAAAGGGCTATTGTCGCCTGTGGTCTAAGGCTGTGGAGGAGGAGTCTGGGGAGGAGCTGGACCCTGGCAGGGGTGTGTGGGGGGGTGAGCTCAGCATTGTCATGCTGGGGGTCCCCAGGTGGGGCTCTAGGCCTTGTGAAGCAATAAGGGGGGAAGCCCTAGATTGGGGCTATGGATATGGTATAGCTCCTACAGCCTGTCCCCTGAACACCTAACCCACTGCCACCCCACCTGACCTGCTGCCCCAGAGTGCTTCCCCTCTCCGGCCTCAGTTTCCTCATTTGTACAGGGAGGCGGAGGTGGGGACCTGCTGGCTCTGAGCTTCCTGTGGGCAGGACCTGCTGCATGATTTGTGCAGCCAAATGTGTGCGAAATGAAAATGTGGGTCCCCTGTTCAAAAATTACTAAGACTTTCAAAACAGCATTGGGCCAGGCGTGGGCCCTTCTGAGCACAGGGACGGTATGACTGTACTGGTCATGCATCCTTGACGCTGGCCTTGGCCGTGGGCTCTGCCAGCTGCAACCTGTGAGACTTTGAATCTGACTTCAGAGGCTCCGGTGGGAGGGGTGCGCTGCTGGGGCAGAGTGCCCCTCCTTCCCATTGGGCTCTCTGCCAGAACTAGACCTGAAGGCCCTTGTGGAGGTAGGGGGTGATGGTGGGAGGCAAGGAGGTGTGATGGCCTCTCTTTAGGTAGGTTTCTGTTCTCTCTGAATCAGGAATCACCCCGGAGATACTGTTTTTTAGTTGAGATAGAGCTTGCTATCTCCCACCCCCCACACTTACCTTCTCCTTCCAAGTGGCTCTGAACTGAGTTTCCTTGGGGGGGGGGGATGAGGGGGGAGGGGGTGGACTGAGGGAGCAGGGCTCCAGGGAGACTGTAAAGCTAAGGAATTAGCTTCTGAATGAAGTAGAGCTGAATTTAACTTGGCTTCTAGTTATGTCACCTCCTTGATCCTCACTTTTCTTCTCTCTAAAATGGGATTGTGTTAGATTATTGGTAATGTTTGCCTAGCATGCACGAGCCATGGGTTTGAGCTCCAGAACTGAAAAATAAATAAATAAAACAAATTTAAAAAAATGGAATTGTGACCCGGCATGGGGGTGCTCATCTGTAACTAGCAACTCTGGAAGCCGAGGCAGGAAGATTGCAAGTTCAAGGCCAGCCTGGGCAACTTAGTGAGACCCTGCCTCAAAAAAAAAAAAAAAAGCTCAGTAGTAAAGCACCCCTGAATTCAGTCCCCAGTACTGCAAGAATAAATAAGTAAAATAAAATGGGATTGTGGTGGCAGTGACCTGCTGAAATTACTGGCAGGACCCAGAAGTCAACAGTACCACTCTCCAAGTGGGATGGAGGGGCTGGGGAGAGGAGGTCTGGTTTGAAGGGGAATCCTGGGTCTTGCAAGGAGGAAGTAGTACAGGGTATTGAGTCTTCCACCGCCAGAGAGGCGGGAATAGAGCACCAGACGGGGAGGAGTGTGGCACTGGAACTCCCCGCCTCTGGTTCCCCATCAGATCTCCTCCCTGTGACCCAGATAAGCTAATCTGCTCAAATGGAGAAGGCCTTGGGGCAGGTTGGCTTCCCAAATCTGAGCTGGGGGGGTCAAGGAGCCTTTGCAAATGGGGTCAGGAGAATGGAAGTTTCCTTTGATTTTGAGAGCCTGGCAGAGATCTGGCAATCAGCCTCCAAGAGACTTCGCAGGAGTCTTATGCAAGTCTGACAGAAAGGATGGTCAGGAGGGGTCTGTGTGAAACCAAGCCCTGGGGAACTGAGAGATGATGGGAGCAGGAAGAGAAGAAAGATGGCCAAGTGGGGTCTGACAGGGAATTTTACGAAGTAGTGGGCTGTATCCCCAGTCGACTGGTGCTGTGGCAAGAGGGATGGGAGTTAAACTACAGGAAGGACTTCCTGGTAGTGAGGAATGTGCACTTAAGATGGAGGTGGATTATTTATTGGAGTTGGACTGGCCTTGGGACATCTGTGCTCTTTAACCTGTAGTCAGCTGACCTGGCTGAGTGGGCAGGAGCCTCCTCACTTTATAGGCCACAGTGCCTCATTAACCCTGCATTATGAGGTCCCCCTGGAGTCTTTACAGAGGAATGAACAGCCACCATTAGGGGCTGGGTGCCTCAGAAGTGTATTTCATTAAACATGAGCTCAGACGGGAAATTTCCTGGGCTCCCCACTGGCCCAATGCTTCCCGAGAATGATGGCGATTACATTACAGGAGGGACTTCCTCAGCAAAGTCATGAATAAGAGCCTAATACAATTGTTTTCATCTTTTAAAGATTGTGGGCTTGCTGGGCATTGGTGGTACACACCTGTAATCCTAGCAACTCGGGAGGCTGAGGCAGGAGGATCTCAATTGCTAGGCAATTCTGGACAACTTAGCAAGACCCTATCTCAAAATAAAAAAGGGACTGGGGAGCCCGGCATTGTGGCGCACGCCTGTAATCCCAGCAGCTCAGGAAACTGAGGCAGGAGGATCATGAGTTCAAAGCCAGGCTCAGCAATTTAGTGAGGCCTAAGCAACTCAGCGAGACCTTGTCTCTAAAGAAAATATTTTAAAAGGAATGGGGATATGGCTTAGTTAGTGGTTAAGCATCCCTGGGTTCAATACCGGTACCCCCCCAAAAAAAATGGACTGGGGATGTAGCTCAGTGGAAGAGTGCTCCTGTGTTCAATCAGGAATAAATAAATAAATAGAATAAAAAATAGTGGCTCAACCAAAAGTGGGAGTTTGAAGGTCAGACTGCTATAGGGACTTCCCAGTGTGTAGGTTGTGGTAAGGCCCCCACCGTATGGGTAAGTGAAAAGAGGAATATGAAAGACCATGATACCACGTCTCCTATCTGGGAAATCTTGGGCAGGAGAAACCACAGCTGGGCTGGTTAGACTGGCTGGATAGAGAGGCAGGAGAATCACTGAAGTGACCCAGAAGGGCCTTTTCAACTTTCTGGATAGATTGAGGCAAGAGGCGAGCGGGCGGGAGGGAGGGAGGGAGAGAGGTGTGTCTCCTGGGAGGCCGAGAGGTTTTCTTTTTCCCCTCCCAACCCACTGACTTCCGCCCAAGCCAGGATCTGTCACAACTCGAGGTGGAAATTCTGGTTTCCCTGGCCAGGACTCCTGCGCTGGCTTTGGGGCGCTGGCTTTGGGACGATGGGTGCCTGGAGGACCGTGCTCCCATTCCAGCCGGGCTGAGCCTTCTCTCCCCTGCCTCCGGGGCCTGGGAACCTCCTCCTTCTTTCTCTGGGGTGGCATCCCCACCCCGAGTCTGCCACTGGGGGTTCCCGCTGTGGCTGGTCCCAGGGGATGTGAGGTGAGAGGGGCGACCGGGATTGGTGATCTTGGGGGAGTGTGCAGCAGAGCCCCAGGGAGGCCCCAGCAGGAGCAGAGAGATAAGACAGAAAGGGGACACTGCCACCCAGGCCTCCCCTCAGGAAATACTGGTAGCCAAGCTGGCTGATGGACTGGCATCACCTCCCCGGAAGATGAGGGCCAGGTGGGCTCCGAGTCAGAGACCCTGAGCCCCCTGGGGCTGGGGGAGCGGTGAGAGCAGGCTGACTCAGACCGGGTGCCTGCCTGGGAACGGGGTGAGTACGGGGCACAGAGTGTCAACAGATCTAGAGGTGATGGGAGAATCAAGTCCAAAGAATCTATATTTTGAGTATAGGAACTTGCTCCCCAGAAAGTCCCCTGCCTAGGGCAAGCAATGATTTGGAGAGGGGAAGACTAGGTAGAAAAGACACAAAGACTTCCCCGAGAATAAGGCAAGAATCATTGAAGCAGCCAGGCGCGGTGGCCCACGCCTGTAATCCCAGCAGCTCGGGAGGCTGAGGCAGGAGGATCAAGAGTTCAAAGCCAGTAGTGAGCAATTTAGTGAGGCCCTAAGCAACTCAGTGAGACCCTTTCTCTAGATTATATATATGTGTGTGTGTGTGTGTGTGTGTGTGTAATATATAATTATTTTTTTAAGGGCTGAGGATATGGCTCAGTGGTTAAGCACCCCTGGGTTCAATGCCTGGTGCCAAAAAAAAAAAAAAAAAAAAAAATAAAAA
>NW_026000079.1:1836057-1889159 GCF_001458135.2 Marmota marmota marmota | reverse complement strand
CCCCGCCCCCCCCCCCCACTACACACACTTCTGCTGCCTGGGGCCCTGCGATTGGTCCTCAGTGAGGATGTGGTAAGAACTGGTCATCCAGAAAGTGCCCTGGTGCCTGTTTCTTCAGAGCCATCTGGTGATAGCTTCTGGCTGAGAATGGCCCTCCCAGCCCTGGGCCTGGACCCCTGGAGCCTCCTGGGTCTCTTCTTCTTTCAACTGCTGTTGCTGCTGCTGTCGCCGCTGACTGCAGAGAGTGGTGGGCAGGGACCTATGCCCAGGGTCAAATATTATGCAGGTAAGTGTCAGATGGGGAACGTGAACTGGGGGGAGAGGAGGAAGGAGAGGGGAAAATAGATATGAAGAAACAGGGTGCCAGGCAAGTGTTAGGCAACCACCGTGTTTGTGTGTGTGTTTGTGTGTGTGTGTGTGTGTGTGTGTGTGTTGAACCTGAGCCTTGTGCATGTTAGAAGAGCACTCTGGCACTGAGCTACATGCCCAGCCCAAGAAACAGAGAGGCGGAGGACCTGGGTGAAAGAGAGACAGTCAGAAATAGAAATTAAAACCGAGAAGCCACCTATCTGAGCTACAGATTCAGGGAACGGGCGAGAGGGGTCCCAGGTTCTCCAGGGCACCGCCTCTTTCATTTCTGCAAAGTTGGTGATTTCTTTTTTCCTTCCTTAAATGTCACCTTAAATCTGGGGCACCTTAAATCCCTAACTGCTTTCACACCCCCAAGTGCCCCAAAGTCAAGGCCCATGCTAGAGGATCATCTGCAGATCTGGTGACCCAGGGCATACCAGGCACAGGTAACCGGTGGAGATCATGCTGGACCATTCCCTGTCCATAGACACCAGGAGTGTGAGCACTGCGATGGCCCGAGTAGGAAGTGGGCCCTGGACCCCTGCAGGCACAGTTCGGCTGGTTTTCTACTGAGGTCGTGGAGATGCTGGTTCTTTTATCTCTAGGGAGAGGGTTCAGGGAAAGACATGGCCCCTGTAGGAATCGTAGGGGCAGGTCTCCCGGGCACAGCTGTGACTTTCACATCTTTCTGGGGCAACCTGGTAAAGGAAATGTAGTTGCCTGTTTTTGTTGTTGATTTGGCCCTGGGACTTGAACCCAGGGGTGTTTTACCACAAAGTCAGATCCCAACCCTTTTTTAATTTTTTATTTTGAGGCAGGGTCTCGCTAAGCTGCTTAGGTCTTGCTCAGTTGCTGAGGCTGGCTTTGAACTTGCCATCCTCCTGCCTCCGCCTCCTGAGTCTCTGGGATCACAGGCGTGTGCCACTGTGCCTGACTTTAGTGCCACCAATGGAGAGGCCTCCTCTGGGTAGCCCTTCTCTCACGGAGCTCAGCCTCAGAGCGGGTTGGGGAGTAGAATGAGCAGACACTCGTGATGATCAGTTTGGTAACTGAGGGGTGTGCACAGTTCTCGGGGAGGCCTGGTCTCCCTGAGGCCAGCTCTTCTAGCACCTTCCCTACTTTCTTCTTCAACTTCCCTTAGTTGTCAGATACCCTGAGCCTGCAAAGGTAACAGGAGCCAGGCAGCCCTCTCGTGCTAAGATGTGTGGTGAGAGAGGAATCGAAGAGGTCCTTTCCCCCTCGCTGATGGGCTCATGGGACACACACACCACACAGCACCACCACCACCGCCACCATTACCACCACCACCACGCTATACTGGGGAAATGTACAGGACCTAAATGAGCCTCCCACAAACGGAAGCCTAGATGACATTCAGGGGTGGCCACCTAGACCTCAGAAAGGGAGAAAACATGTCTCCTCTCTGTACAATTTCTAGTGGTGGAAATTTCCTGTCATAGAGGAGGAGAAGGAGGTAGGTTAGTGGTAGAGGTGTCAAGGGGGACTCTTCCCCCCTCCCCCGACACTGTCCTGTCTGTCCCTCCCTTTCCTGTTTGTGGCTGGAAACACCTTTCTACCTGTCCCTTGGACTTCTGAGCCCCTCCCAGTGGGGATCAAGGTGCCCTTCCCACTGCAGCCCCCCAGTCCTGAAAGAGCAACCCCTGTGCTTCTCTTCATTTCCTTTCTGTCCGCCTGGGGTGCTGGCCACACTCCCCCAGTCCCAGGCTGTCATTACCCTGTCCTGGCAGCTTCTCTCTGCTGTGGACTCATCATGCAAAGCTCCCGTGACTGCCAGCAGGGTGGGGAGCAGGGGCTGCAGGTGGAGAGGACTGGGTTCAGCTCCCAAGGTCCCTCTCCCAGGCCTTCTGCTGCTCTTGCCAACCTTGACCTTGTCCTGCCTTTGTCTTGGGAATCAGGTCCCGCCCATCAATTTCTGCTCACTGTCTCCTTCTCACCAACAGGGGATGGACGCCGGGCACTGAGCTTCTTCCACAAGAAGGGCCTCCAGGACTTTGACACTCTGCTCCTGAGTGGTGATGAGAACACTCTCTATGTGGGAGCTCGAGAGGCCATTCTGGCCTTGAATATCGAGGATCCAGGAGTTCCAAAGCTGAGGAACACGGTGAGGATGTTGGGGGTGCGTTGGGAGGGTGCCGGCAGCTGCCCCGCACTGGGGCTGCCCGCGGATGAATAACACCCCAATGGCCATTACATTGGTTGAATAATACCAACTGTTAAAATGGCTGGTCTGGAAATCATTGACATAGAAGATAAACATTGACTCAAATCATATCAATAATTTGATATCCACCCACGGAAGCTTCAGGGAGGGAGAGAAGAACAGGAAGGAAGGAAGAGAGGGTGTTAGCAATCACCGGTCAATTCCATGGTGTAGTCCGCGTGTGGCCTGTCGTCCACTTGCATCTATGTGGTGCTGGCAAAAACCGCCGGTTTTCTGGGGTGTGTCCCAGGAACTGATGTTTTAACAATGGCCCTAGGAAATGTGTGACATGACCACTGTTGCCGTGTATATATATGATGCTTTGCACTGGGTGTTTATGTAGACTACCTGGGGTGTCGATCCGCAGCCTGTGACCTTGACCAAGGTCACTTAGGAAGTGCTAGAGCCTCCATGGGAACTCAGGTTTGTCTGATTTCTTAGGCAATGTCCTGCCACGGACCTGGGTCCTGGCGAATATTAGTATCAACAGGTTAATAGCCCTGATCACAAATAGGTGTTGTTACTGTCCATTAGCATGTGATCAACCACCATGCCTACTGGCAATCTCATGCCAGATCTGAGAAGGGGATGGCAGGGCACAGAAGAGCTAAAGACCCCATTTCCCTTGGTCTCCCCTTCCCAACTCTCTATTTCAGATACCTTGGCCAGCCAGCGACAAAAAAAAGAGTGAATGTGCCTTTAAGAAGAGTAATGAGGTAAGTGGAGGTGGGGACATGGTGGCTCTGGGTAGAGAACCCCCGGTATCCCTAAGGCCATCATGGGATGACCTTAGATGGAAGTGAGCCTCTGGGGGTCCAGGAGTTTGGGGAAAGGGTCTGGAGGTCTGATTCTCTGTCTCCCCCAGACGCAGTGTTTCAACTTCATTCGTGTCCTGGTCTCTTTCAACACCACGCACCTCTACGCCTGTGGCACCTTTGCCTTCAGCCCAGCTTGCACCTTCATTGTGAGTCAGCTGACACCCAGCGCACAGGCCCCTGAACGTCACTTCTCACACCTACCCCAGCCTGTCCTCTGTAGCTCTGGAAAACTCTGGTCCCTTAGGACCCTCATGGGCTTCCTGGCCCCAGACAAATTCCCCTGTCGGTCCCTCTCCCTTCCTCCTCCTGCCCCTCATTTCCCAGATGTGAGACCCTGGCATTCTGGGCCCCCAGCCTCTCTCCCCCTCTAGGGACTCCAAGATTCCAACCTGTTACCCATCTCAGACAAGGTCATGGAAGGGAAAGGCCAAAGCCCCTTTGACCCTGCTCACAAGAACACAGCTGTCTTGGTGGGTGAGTGTCAGGCCTCCTGGTCCATCCCAACATCTGCCTTTTCTAGTCACTGTAAAATATGGAATATGACAGAGAGATGATCCAGGAGCCTCAGAACCTAAGATTTAGAGGAGAATCAGGCGTCTCGACCACCAACTCCTACTGGAACTTCCATAAGGAGATGGAGGGAGACAGGGAGATGTGGAGAGAAAAGAAGTGAGACACCTGGGAAGGGTGTCAGGCAGAGAACTGGGGTTCAGTCACTGTTCAACAAATGTGTACGTGTGCAGACATCTCCTCTGGTGGGCCAGACATGGGGCTGGGTATTAAAGTGGTTATAAAGAAGAAATCATGGCCCGATGCCTTCCCAGACACAAACCATTACAGTCTTCCCACTCTGACTTCCTGGAGGAGGTGGCCTTTGACTTCTGAGCAGGACTTGAAAGATATCAGGTAGAGGGACACAGAAGGTGTTCCAGGAAGAGAAAGGGAGGACCCAAGGTGTGCAAGCAGAAAATGCAGTCACCCTCTGAGATCAGTGAATGCAAGTGGTTCAGCTGGTATGTGAGGGAGTAAGCAGAGAAAGGCTGGAAGGGTGCCCAAACACAAAAGGTGACTCTGGTTATTTCCTGTGGAAAGACACGCCTAAAAAACGTGTCTGGTGCGTGCGTGCTGGGTGTGGGTGTGTGTTAGCTGGGTTTTGGGGGCTCTTCAGGAAGATATAGGAAGAATAAAGGGGCCAAGCTGGCCCCAGTCATAGGCAGGGCAGGGCACCCTCCTTCTGCTAAGTTCTCCTCTCCTCCCCATCCTCCGGCCCTAGATGGGATGCTCTATTCTGGCACCATGAACAACTTCCTGGGCAGTGAGCCCATCCTGATGCGCACGCTGGGCTCGCAGCCTGTCCTCAAGACTGACACCTTCCTCCGCTGGCTGCACCGTAAGGATCTGACTTCCAGCCAGCATGGGTCTGGCCCCTTTCCGAGTCTGGGAGACCATGCACTGAGTTGTTAATTCAGTGCACACTATGCGTGCATACTAAGAGTAGGTGCATTACTCTTAGGCACGGGGTGGGGGGGGGCGGGTTCGCAGGGAAGAAGACAAACCTCCAGTTCTCAGGAGGTTTTCATCTTATGTAAATAAATTAAACAGGCAGCGCACGCGCGCACACACACCATCCCAAGCTGTGGGGATCTGAGGCAGCCGGTTTCATGGACCCCAGAACCAACCCAAGGGCTTTCACCAAGGGAGAACCCCGGCCATCAAGGTGCTCAACCCCTAATCCCATTTTGCTCCCCCCCCCGCAGCGGACGCCTCCTTCGTGGCAGCCATCCCTTCGACTGAGGTCGTCTACTTCTTCTTTGAGGAGACAGCCAGCGAGTTCGAATTCTTTGAGAAGCTCCACACCTCCCGGGTGGCCAGAGTCTGCAAGGTCTGCTGCCTGGGCGGGAGGCGGGTCTGTTCGCGGGGAAACCAATGGGGAGGTAGCAGGGGCGGGGCGGAGTTCCGGAGGCCCAATGGGAGGGAGGGTGGGCGGGGCCGAGGCCCCCCCCTGACGGCTTGCGCGCCCGCAGAATGACGTGGGCGGTGAAAAGCTGCTGCAGAAGAAATGGACCACTTTCCTGAAGGCCCAGCTGCTCTGCACCCAACCCGGGCAGCTGCCCTTCAATGTCATCCGCCACGCAGTTCTACTGCCCGCCGATTCTCCCTCGGTTCCCCACATCTACGCGGTCTTCACCTCCCAGTGGTGAGCCGGAGGGCGGGAACACCTGGGCTAGAAGAACATCTGTGGCCGTGGCTCCCTGGCTCTTGGAAAGGAGACAGGAACCGATGTGCAAAGCACTTTGCATAGAAAGGCATTTGGTTGTCACGGCCTCCCAGGAATTTCACTCATGTCCTTCACATAGATGGGAAAAGTAAAGCTCAGAGAGGCTCCGACTAGTTCATATTCTAACTGGCTCTGAAATGATGGGGAAACGTTTACAAAAAAACATGTTAAAATCAATAAAATAGACAAAGAAATGGGAGGATACAAGACGCTAATAAAAATTTAGGCTGGGCGCAGTGGCGCCTGTCTTTGATCCCAGCGGCTCCGGAGGCCGAGACAGGAGAATCTCCAGTTCAAGGTCAGCCTCAGTAGTGGTGAGGAGCTAAGGAACTCAGTGAGACCCTCTCTCTAAAGAAAATACAAAAAGGGCTGGGGATGTGGCTCAGTGGTCCAGTGCCCCTGAGTTCAATCCCAGGTACTCCCCCGCCCCCAAATGCATATGGATTAAATAAATTGTTAAATACATTAAAGTAAAATGATTTAAATAAATAAATAAATAAATAAAAACAGAAAGAGAAAGGAAAAAGAAAAAAAAGAAGAAGCTGTAGCAGCTAGAGTTAAGGCCAGTACATTACAAATACTTTCCATAAGACATTGTATAGTCCCTAGCTGTCAATCACAAATTTATCTCTGAGATTCCTAATGGCCAGGGCAAAGAGAGATACACCATCGGTATTATTAGAGAAAAATAAAGTCTTTGCTTAGAGGCTGAGAACTGTTAACTGATTTTTCCAAAGTCTCTCAGCCAGGTCAGACCCCACAGTGTTTAGTGGGGGTCAGAAAACCACACTACGGACAGTGTGTTAAATACCAGAGTTGTCTGTGTAAACAGGGTCTGGTATCCATGAGATCTAAGCTAAGGACTTGGTGTGTACGATGGTCAGGTTAAGAGAGAAAGAGAGAGCTGGGTGTGGTGGCAGATGCCTGTAATCCCAGTGACTCGGGATGCTAAGGCAGGAGGATGGCAAGTTTTTGAGGCCAGCCTCAGCAATTAAAGTTGCCCTAAGCAACTAGCAAGACCCTGTCTCAAAATTAAAAAAATTAAAAACAAAAAAGAGGGCTGGGGATGTGACTCTGAGGTAAAGTAGATTAAATCCTCAGTATAGAGAGAGAAAGAGAGAGAGAAAAGAGAAATCTTCTGTCTCCATAAACCACAACTGAAGGGATAAAATTACTCAAAATATTCTGATAGTCAGGCTGTAGTAGATTCTCCGAGAACCAAGAATCCCAGGGACCCAAAGAAGAGAGCTTCATGTGGAGCCCTGATTTTCCCAAGGTCTGGAGCTGCTTGTTCTGCCTTTCCTATGGGGGTAGCCAGCCTAGCAAGATAGGCAGGAGCCACCCCAGGGACTGTGCCCCAATTAATTCTAATTAAGCATAATCACATTTCAGATTCTGAGATGGGCCTAGAGCCAGGCTGTGGGCTAGACTCAGGGAACTCCATGGGGCTCTCCCAACCCTTATCTCCATTGCAAGGGGAAGAAGAGGCAGTTGGAGGTTTGCCCAGTGCTTCATGCTCATGCCACCCTCTCCCTGAGGGTGGGCCAGGGCTGGAGGGGTTGCTGATTTGTACAGCAGAGAAAACCACAGATAGTATCTAACCTCTCTGGCTGTCTTCAGGCAGGTCGGCGGGACCAGGAGTTCAGCAGTGTGTGCCTTCTCTCTCGTGGATATTGAGAACGTCTTTAAGGGGAAGTACAAGGAGTTAAACAAAGAAACTTCACGCTGGACTACTTATAGTGACAGTGAGATCACCCCCCGCCCAGGCAGCGTGAGTATAATTCTACCCCTGAGCAAAGCCCCTACAAAGAGGCATGGATATAATGTGTGTGCAGAAGCAACTGTCCTACCGTCGGAAGTGCCCAGTAACTTAGTTATCTACCAGTCCTGTCTGGAGCTGGGTCGGTTTCTTACAAATGCTGACGTTGGCCCATTTATATTCTACCTAGCCCAGCTGCCCATACCCCACAGGTGTCCAATGCCATCCTACATCCAGCACAGTTGCTAGGCACCTCCTCTCCAAGACTAAGTGCACACCAAATATCTGGATATTAAGGCAGATATATGGGCTGTGTATCAGACTGGCTTGGGCATCTTCACCTGCATTTCTTTTGTGATTTTCTTTAAAATCAGAGTTATATATAACTAATTTAAAAAGTCAAAACGATCTACAGAATTGTATCCAAAAAACAGCCCTATCTGGGCATGATTGGCACATGCCTATAATCCTAGCTGCTGGGGAGGCTGATACAGGAGGATCACAAGTTGGAGGCCAGCCTGGCTAATTTTGTGAGACCTGGGAAACTTACTACATGGCTCAACTGTGAGAAATAGCATGCATAATATAATATTAGTCTACCAGACACAGTGGTGCATGCCTGTATTCCCAGCAGCTCAGGAGGCTGAGGCAGGAGGATCTTGAGTTCAAAGCCAGCCTCAGCAACATAGCAAGGCCCTAAGCAACTTAGCAAGTCCCTATCTCTAAAAAGTGCTGGGGATATGACTTAGTGGTTAAGCGCTCCTGGGTTAAATCCCTAGAGTGTGCACACACAATATATATATAACATATAAAATAATATATATAACATAAAATGTTATTCTGCCTTTTTGCATAAATTTTGATTCTCCTGAGGTTAGTAATTCTCTTTTTTAAATTAAATTATTTATTTTTTCTAATTTGTTATATATGACGGCAGAATGCAATTCAATCTATATTACACATATGGAGTACAATTTTTTCAAGTCTCTGGTTGTACATAAAGTAGTTTTACACCATTTATGTCTTCTTACATGTACTTAGGGTAATGATGTCCATCTCATTCCACCGTCTTTCCTATCCCCATGCTCCCTCTCTTCCCCTCCCTCCCCTCTGCCCTATCGAAAGTTCCTCCATTCCTCCCATGCTCCCCCCAACCCCATTATGAATCATTATCCTCATATCAAAGAAAACATTCAGCCTTTGGTTTTTTGGGATTGGCTTACTTCACTTAGCATAATATTCTCCAAATCCATCCATTTACCTGCAAATGCCATTATTTTGTTCTCTTTTAATGCTGAGTAATATTCCATTGTGTATATACACCACAGTTTCCCTATCCACTCATCTACTGAAGGGTATGCAAATTGGGGCAGCCAATCTGGAAAGCACTGTGGAGGTTCCTTGGAAAACTGGGAATGGAACCACCATTTGACCTAGCTACCCCACTCCTCAGTTTATACCCAAAGGACTTAAAAACAGCACACTACAGGGACACAGCCACATCAATGTTCATAGCAGCACAATTCACAACAGCTAAACTGTGGAGTAATTATCTTTTTTTTTTTTTTTTTCCTGCTTGCTTTGTTTTCTAAGTTCTTATCTCTCCTTCAACCTCAGATTCCTTCTGAATTATCTGAATATCTCTGAAGACAGACCTGTTAGCTATTTAGCAGTTTCATGTTCCTGGAGAGCTTCACATCTACCCCTGTCTAGACAGGTGGCCCCTTGCATTAGCTGCAATCCTGGAGTCCCCCTTTGTCATCATCCTGGGGATTCCCTGGCCATCTTCCTGACACATACTGTGATTGTGTTTTTTGCATTCCGTGGCTTCCTCTTTTTTTCGTTTCTTTCTTTTTTTTTTTTTTTTTTAGATGGGGTTTGTTCTGATGCTCAGAGGCTGGCCTCAGACTTCTAGACTCCAATGATCCTCCAGCCTCAGCCTCCCAGTGGCTAGGACTACAGGTGCACACCACCACACCCACAGTGTAGATATGGATATTTCCTTTCCATTTTCTCTTGAATTTATTTGTTTGTCTTAGAGTTTTCTACAGTCTGGATCTTGATTGCATCTGGTGTCGTTTAAGTATTTCTTGTAAATTGTTCAGTGGTTGAATCTAGAGATTTAATCAGATTCAGGTTTGATTAAAAAATCATAACCACAGCTATTTTATTTTTTATGCGTTTTTTTTTTTTTTTTTTTTGTGTGTGTGTGTGTGTGTGTGTTCCTGGGGTTTGAACCCAGGGCCTTTACATGCAAGGCAAGCACTGTACCAACTGACCTATATCCCCAGCTTTGATTTTTGTGGGCAAGATTGCTACATTGTGGTTGTTTGCACTTCCTTCTGGCTACATGCAAAGTCTAGCTGCCCAGTGAAGTAAAGATTCCTCTTTTGCAGAATTCTATTCTTGTCTTCTGAATGTTCTTTTCTAAACTTTTTGCATTTTTTAAAAAATATTTTTGAGTTGTCAATGGACCTTTATTTTATTTATTTTTAATGTGGTGCTAAAAGAATCAAACCCAGTGCCTCACACATGCTAGGCAAGCACTCTGCCACTGAGCCACAGCCCCAGCCCTTCTAAATATTCTATCTCTTCTCACTTTTCTTAGGATAGTAATGATAGTTTTCTGTGATATTTTCTTCTCCCTGAATCATTTCTGTTTCCTCTTAGGTATTTCTTTGTTCTTTCCCCCACCCCTTTGTTTGGTTTCTTTCTTTCATGTTTGTAGCTTTACTCAGAAGTCTGGTGGTCCTTGCGATCTACTCTGCATATGTGTTTTGGTACTGGGGGGTTGAAACAGGAGGCATTTTGCCACTGAGTCACATCCCCGGTTCTTTTTATTTTTTTAAAATAGTTTTATATTTTATATTTTATTTTGAGATTGCTGAGGCTGGCCTTAAACTGTCATCCTCCTGCTTCGGCCTCCCTAATTGCTGGTATTACAGGAGTATACCACCACGCCTGGCTGTTCTGTCTGCTTCTTAAACTGACTTTCAAATAATCTTCTTTATTTATTCTCCCTTTAACTTCACTTCCAGAGGTAGCTTGGTCCATAATTCACACACTTTAGGAATTCTATCTTTTAAATCAGATGGTTTAGGGGGTCCCCCTAGGGGTACCTGAAGAAGGTTCTTCTCTCCCGTAAGTTGTAAATCGTTTGTTCATTTGCTTAACAGTGTCTAAAATGTGAATGCTGTTTGCTTTCATTCCTGTTCTCCACACCACTCTGCTCTAGGTTTATGACTTTAAAAAGAAATCCCTCCAGAGCTGGGGTTGTAGCTCAGTTGGTAGAGTGCTTGCCTTGTATGCACAAGGCCCTGGGTTCAATCCCTAGCATCACCAAAAAAACAAAATTAAAAAAAAAAAAAAAAAATCCCTCCAGGTACAGTAGCACATGCCTGTAATCCCAGAGGCTGGGGAGGCTGAGGCAGGAGGATTGTGAGTTCCAGACCAGCCTTGGCAATTTAGTGAGGCCCTAAGCAACTAAGAGAGACCCTGTCTCTAAATAAAATATTAAAAAGGGCTAGAGATGTGGCTCAGTGGTTAAGCATCCCTGAGTTCCATCCCTGGTATAAAAACCAAACAAACAAATAAACAAAAAAGAAATCCCTTTGGGCTGGGTGTGGTGGTGCATACCTGTAATTCCAGCAATTTGAGAGGCAGAGGCAGGAGGATTGCAAGTTTGAGGCCAGCCTTGGCAATTTAGCAAGATCTTGTCTCAAAATAAAAAGGGCTACAGTGCCCCTGGATTCAATCCCCAATTCTGGAAAAAAAAAAAAAAAATCCCTTTGGGAGGAGGTGAAAGTAGGCGTGTGTGTTCTAACTGGCATCAAAATGGGATGTAGATGCTATTACCTCACTTTACAGATGAGGAAGTTGAAGTTCAGAGAGGTGAAATAACTCACCTAAGTCCACAGTGGTAGGTGACAGAGTTTGGGCTGTCATCGAGAGATGCTCTTGGTTGTGGAAAACAAGGATCCTGACTGATGATCAGGATAAAGGTGTCCCAGAGTCCTAGCATGCCTGTGTTGGCAGGGCCTTTAGAGAACAGCTGGTCCTACCCCCTCATTTATGGGTGAGAAAAAGGAGGCTCAGATGGAGAAGGGACTCTCCCAGAGTCATGCATCAAGTTCATGCAAAACTGTGATGAGAAACACTGCGTGCCACACCACCCCTTCCTGTGATGTCCCCCATGCAGTCACCGACTCAGCAAACAGTTCCTGAGCACCCTCATGCCAGGTCCTGTGCTGTACCCGGGGCTAGAGACATGTGCAAAACATGGTCATTGCATGCATGAAGCCTCTCCTGCTTCCTGCTGACTGCCAGGCATCTCTGATGCAGGTGCGAGGAGGACAGCAGTAACAGCGAACCTTTCCTATGTAGTGGGCATTGAACCCAAAGGGGCTTAATCACTGAGCCACATCCCCAGCCCTTTTAATTTATTTTATTTTTGGCAGGGTACTGGGGATTGAACTCAGGGGCACTCAACCACTGAGCCACATCCCCAGCCCTATTTTGTATTTTATTTAGAGACAGGGTCTCACTGAGTTGCTTAGTGCCTTGCTTTTTGCTGAGGCTGGCTTTGAACTCGCGATCTTCCTGTCTCAGCCTCCCGAGTTGCTGGGATTACAGGTGTTTGCACCACTGCCCCTGGCAGCCCTTTTTATTTTTATTTTTTATTGTTTTGGTACTGGGAATTGAGCTTATGGCCACTTAACCACTGAGCCACATCCCCAGCCCTTTTTATTCTTTATTTTGAGACAGGGTCTCGCTAAGTTGCTTAGGGCCTTGCTAAATTATGGAGGCTGGCCTCGAATTTGCGATCCTCCTGCCTCAGTTTGCTGAGTTGCTGGGATTACAGGCATGTGCTACTGCGGCTGGCAGCAGTTAACCTTTCTTGAGGACTTACCGCATGCCAAGCACTGTTTTGATTATTTATATTAGTGCATTTTATCTTCATGGGGGGCCTGTGAGGTGGGTATTGGCGACATGCCCAGTTCATCATTGAGGAACCTCAGGCATGCTGAGGCAGGGACTCAAAGCCAGGCAGCTCCAGAATCTGAGCTTTATCCACCCTCCTAAGATAAGAGAAGGCAAGGGGAGGAGGGAGGGGAGAGAAGGGGCAATGGATGGGCTGAAGAGATGGGCCAGCCAACCTGATCTGCCTCCTTCCTCCATCAGTGCTCCGTGGGTCCCTCCTCTGATAAAGTCTTGACCTTCATGAAGGACCATTTCCTGATGGATAAGCAGGTAGTGGGCACGCCCCTGCTGGTGAAGTCTGGCGTGGAGTACACACAGCTCGCGGTGGAGACAGCCCCGGGCCTTGATGGGCATGATCATCTGGTCTTGTACCTGGGCACCTGTGAGTAAGGGGCTCGGGGCACTTCCTAGAGCAGGGGCGAAGGAGGGAGGACCTTTCAGTCCAGTCACTTAGTCATGGTTTTACAGATGTTTAGTGCGCCTGGCACTCTGCTGGTCTCCAGTACTCTGTTCTGGAAATCCAGTAGAGAACAAGGCAATCCAGTCCCTACTCTTTCTGTGTTTTTGGTTTTCGAGGGGACACAGGGAGGTCTTTGATGGGGCTAGCGAGAGCTGCTTGTCTTGTGGGTAAAGCCGAGTTAGAGGGTGAAGAGTGAGTGTGTAGAGGAGAATCGGAAACAGTGTATAGAGATCACTCCTTTTTTCTTTTCTTTCTTTTTTCTTTTTCTTTTTTTTAGTGCTGGGGACTGAACTCAGGGTCTTGTGCGTGCTAGGCAAGCACTCAACCACTGAGCTACACACCATCCCTGAAAGAGCCCTGAGATCACTCGTTCAGCTGGGAAAGTAGCTCAGTGGTGGAGTGTTTTGTTTGTGTAGCATGCGTGAGCCTCTGGGTTGGATCCCCAGCACCACCTGTTGTCAGGCTTCTTTTTTCTTATAGATGGGAAAGATGAAAAGAATTGAAGAGGGGCTGGGGCTCAGGGGTAGAGCGCTTGCCTAGCATGTGTGAGGCTTTGGGTTTGATTCTCAGCACTGCATATAAATAAATAAAAAAAGGGAAAAATATAAAGAATCAAGGAGACCGGGTGATGGTAAAAAGATAGTAAAAGATGATAAAAAGGCAGGTGCTGGGCATGGTGCCACACGCCTGTAATCCCAATGGTTTGGTGGGAGCTGAGGCAGGAGGATTACAAGTTCCAGGCCAGCCTGGGCAACTTAGTGAAATCCTGTCTCAAAATAAAAATAAAAAAGGGCTGAGGATATAGCTCAGTTGGTAGAGTGCTTGCTTTGCATGCACAAGGCCCTGGGTTCAATCCCCAGCAGAACACACATAAAACAATAATAATAAAATAAAATAAAAGGGCTGAGATATAGCTCAGTGATAGAGCACTCCGGGTTCATTCCCCAGTATCACAAAACAAAACAAAACATCAGACACAAATCTGTGTCCTGACAGAATAGGCAAAGATAGACAATAAGCATCCTGAGTAAGTAAATTACATAATATCATAGTATGTTAGTTATGACATTAGAAAATCCAGTAGAGCGTTGTAAGGAGGAATCAGGAATACCGGTAGAGGTTGCAATTAAAAAAAGAGATTTTAGGCTCCTCCCCGTAGTGTGCCCAGGCTCTCTTACAGTTGCTGTGGAGGGTTATGTTGTTAAGGGACATTCTGCTCACCGGTATTCCAAGCTTTGAAAAAACTACACTATGCAAAGAACTTGTATCAAGATCAGGACTGAGGGCTGGGGATATAGCCCAGTTGGTAGAGTACTTGCCTTGCACAGACAAGGCCCTGGGTTCAATCCCCAGCACCACACACACACACACACACACAAAGATCAGGACTGAAATGCATGAAATCAATGTGGGTGATTTGGCTCAAGACGTTTGATCACCGGATATCATGGAGTCTGGCAAGATGGCTTCTCCCATGAACATTACAGAAAGACACACAGATGATGGCACAAATCGTGAAGGATATGGGATTGCAGAATTTGAGCCAAGAGTTATAAATCAGATGTTGGGATTTGCCTTCTGATATGTGGCCCCAATTCTAGATGATGCTAAAATTTATCCCAGCCATGCTAAGAAGCTACTGTGGATGCAGATGGTGAGTGATTGGCAATCTGGCGTGGAGCTGACCAGTCTTCACCTTTCTTCCCCCAGAATTTTTTTTTTTATTAGATATTGCAAGGCAAAGAAATCAAATTCCTTTGCCATTGATCAGGCCATATTCAGATCCTAGATTGCCTCCTGATGGATATTGCTTAACAGCTACAAAGTATAGGCTCAAGTTTTTACAAAAAAAAAAAAAAAAAAGCATGTACTTCTGTGGGGAGAATAACAGTTCCGTGGTTAAGTGTTGGTTCAGTTACTAGCAGACCAAGGACTCCCATACTGGGCACACCAACCCTACAAACCATGTTGTCCCATGTCTGTTTCAGCTAAATAGGGAGTCCAACGTCTCCATCAGGGCACAAGTTTACGAACAGAAGCCTCAATTCCTGCAGCATCAGCAGTTCAGAATGTTGTGATTAATGATGGAATCATTGTTAATTGGATAAAAAAAATTCCTTTTTTAAAAATTTTGTTAGCTGTTGACGGACCTTTATTTTATTGACTTATTTTTATGTGGTGCTGAGAATTGAATCCAGTGCCTCCCGCTTGTTAGGCAAGCGCTCTACCACTGAGCCACAGCCCAGCCCCCAAAACATTCTTTTTTTTTTTTTTTTTTTTTTTTTAAAGAGAGAGAGAGAGAGAGAGAGAGAGAATTTTTTTTTTAAAGGGGTGGTTATTTATTTATTTTTTAATATTTATTTTTAATTCTCGGCGGACACAACATCTTTGTTGGTATGTGGTGCTGAGGATCGAACCCGGGCAGCACGCATGCCAGGCGAGCACGCTACCGCTCGAGCCACATCCCCAGCCCAAGAGAGAGTAATTTTTTATATTTATTTTCGGCGGACACAACATCTTTGTTTGTATGTGGTGCTGAGGATGGAACCCAGGCCGCACGCATGCCAGGCGAGCACGCTACCGCTTGAGCCACATCCGCAGCCCCAAAACATTCTTATTATCACTAATATGGTATCATCACAAAATACTGCCAATGAATCATCAAATGCATCAAAAAGAAAACGAGAAGATGACGATAATGATGATGATGATGATGACCACTATGACGACGACAACCACTATGATAATTTGTAATCTGGCTTTGATGCATGTAATACTTTTTTTTGGGGGGGGGTGGATACCAGGGATTGAACTCAGGGGCACTCGACCACTGAGCCACATCCCCAGTCCTGTTTTGCATTTTATTTAAAGACAGGGTCTCGATGAGTTGCTTAGCACCTCGCTGTGGCTGAGGCTGGCTTTGAACTTGCCATCCTCCTGCCTCAGTCTCCCGAGCCCCTGGGATTACAGGTGTGCACTCCCTCACCTGGCCTGCATACTTGGTCTTAAACCCATTGTACTGAAATTAAAGAAGCACAATGGAAGTTTTCAAGTTGTATTTTGGAAAACTTAAGTAGTATTTGATGAGTAAATAGTAGTTACTGTTCTTATCAATCGAAATTCTGGATTTTCTTTAATAGGACCTGTAATGGTTTTCATCAGCCTTTATATTTAAAAAATAAAGTTGTTCATTGATTTGTTTAAAAAGACATTTTATTATATTTTATAATATATATTAATTATATATGTATATATAAAATATATGATATATATTTTAATATATGTATGTGTGTATATTTACACACACACACACACACATATACCTATGTATATTAGAGACAGGTCTCTACGTTTCCTGATTAGGTTGCAGGTTTTTATGTGTTGCTTTTTTTTTTTTTGTACTGGGAGTTGAACTCAGAGTTTCCCGCTTGCTAGGCAAGTAGGTTGCAATTTTGTTTTTTTAATATTTATTTTTTAGTTGGACACATATCTTTATTTACTTATTTTTATGTGGTGCTAAGGATGGAACCCAGGGCCTCGCACTTGCTAGGCGAGCGCTCCACCGCTGAGCCACAACCCCAGCCCATGGTTGTAGTTTTTTAAAAGGTGGTCAGGGCCTCACCAAGGCACCTGAGTAGAGACATTTGATGCATGTGATGGAGGCCAGTGATGTGATTTTCAACAGGGGCAGTCAGCTGCCCACTGCCCATGTCTTTGGAGAAAGAGGGACCTGGGTTTTCTCCAGCAATGGAGTTTTCAGGCAGTTGCAAAGGAAAGGGAGCAGCCCAAGGACTCTAAGTCATTTACAAGAGCCCTCCACCTGTGGGCATGGAGGACAGTGAGTGGCCTGGCTGATCCACCCAGTGCACCCTGCACTTCAGGAGTGTTTGGCAGCTGGGGAGGCCACCCAAGGCTGAGAGGGCTCCAAGAGCCAGGGGAGAAGCTTCCATCTCTGTTTATCCACAGCCACAGGGTCTCTGCACAAGGCTGTGGTGAGTGGGGATGGTGATGCCTATCTGGTTGAGGAAATCCAGCTGTTCCCTGACCCCGAACCTGTTCGTAACCTGCAGCTGGCCCCCACCCAGGTGAGAAGGGACCTGATCCTCAAACGGCCACCTAGTAGGGCTGGCCTTGGGGGCTGGGTCGGGCTGGCCCCTGGGTCTGGGTTGTCTTGACCCTCTTCATCTCTATTCCAGGGCGCACTTTTTGCGGGCTCCTCGGGAGGTGTCTGGAGGGTGCCCCGAGCCAACTGCAGTGTCTACGAGAGCTGTGTGGACTGTGTTCTTGCCCGAGACCCCCACTGTGCCTGGGACCCTGAGTCTCAAATCTGCCGCCTTCTCTCTGCTCCCAACATGTGAGTGCCAGTCCTGGAAGGTGGCTAAGATGGCCCCCTGAGACCTTCGGACCCGGCTTCTGCTTTGCTCTGCCCTCTCCTGGGGCCACTGACACATAACTCCAGAGGCCAGGGACCCTCTGTGTGGGTTCCTAGGACAGCGTGTGGCCAGGGGTTCTGAAGCTCTCTAGCTGTCCCAGCTTCTGCATCCTCCCCTCCATTCCTCCTAGTCTCCCTGACCCCCCTTCTGCCACCCTACACTTCCCTCCCTTCCTTTTCTTGTTCCTTAATTTTTTGGGGGGAATGGGGGGTTCTGGGTTTTAAATTCAGCGGCACTTTACCACTGACCTACATCCCCAGTCCCTCCTCTTTTTTGGTACTGGGGATTGAACCCAGGGCTGCTTAATCTTTGAGTGACATCCCCAACCCTTTTAATTTTTCTATTTTGAGAAGGTCTCACTCAGTTGGTTATGACCTTACTGAGTTCCTGAGGTTGGCCTCAAACTTGTGATCCTCCCACCTCAGCCTCCTGAATGGCTGGGATTGCAGGTGTGCACCACACGCCTGGCTTTCTGTTCCCATGTTTGTCTGTCTCGACGGATGACTTTTGCGTGCTTTGCCCCTTCAGGAATTCCTGGAAGCAGGACATGGAGCGTGGAAACCCAGGGTGGGCGTGTGCCAATGGCCCCATGGGCAGGAGTCACCGGCCTCAGAGCCGTCCGCAAATCAGTGAGTGTGGGACCAGGGAGGCTGAAAGGCTCTGGAGGCCTTCTGAGTGGGGTGGGCCTTTCTGCTCCACGCCTGACTTGAGACCTGAGCTCCAGGGCTGGGACCCATCTGGGTCCTGGCTGGAGGAGGAACAGCGGGAATTCTGAGCTGGAGACAGCTGGGATTGGGGTTGGGATGGAAGTCAGTTTTGGTGTCAGAGTTGTGGTTTGAGGGACTGGAAGTTAGTGTGGGGTCCAGGCTGGAGACAGACCGGGGTGACATCGAGCTGGGAGCTGATATAGAAGCTGGCAATGAGGTGGGGTCTCGGTGGAGGTTAAGGACTCTCCCGTCCTCCTGCTTCCTTAACAGCTGTGGCTTTCCTTGTCTTCCAGTTAAAGAGGTCCTGGCCGTCCCCAACTCCATCCTGGAGCTCCCCTGCCCCCACCTGTCAGCACTGGCCTCCTACCACTGGAGTCACAGCCTGGCGGCCATCCCAGAAGCCTCTTCTGCCGTCTATAACGGCTCCCTCTTGCTGTTGCCCCGGGATGGAGTCGGGGGCCTCTACCAGTGCGTGGCCACCGAGAACGGCTTCTCGTACCCCGTGGTCTCCTACTGGGTGGACAGCGAGGAGCAGGCCCTGGCCCTGGATCCTGAACTGGCGGGCATCCCCCGGGAGCGTGTGGAGGTCCCCCTGACCAGGGTCGGTGGTGGGGCTGCCGTGGCTGTCCAGCGCTCCTACTGGCCCCACTTCCTCGTTGTCACCGTCCTGCTCGCCCTAGTGCTCTCGGGCGCCCTCATAGTCCTCCTCGCCTCCCCCCTGGGGGCACTCCGGGCTCGGGGCAAGGTCCAGGGCTGTGGGAGCCCGCCCCCTGGGGAGAAGGCCCCCCTGAGCAGGGAGCAGTGTCTCCAGCCCCGCAAGGACTGCAGGACCTCCGTCAGTGACACGGACGCTGACAGCCGTCTGGGCACGGAGGTGGCTTAAACTCTGGGCTCGGGCAAGAGCCCTTGCTGAGCAGAGCTGGCTCCTGGCCGTGCTGCAGGGCAGCCCTGACTGGGGGAGTAGCACAAGTGACTGTCCTCCTTCCATGACCGGAGCTTGTCCTGCCTTGCTGAGCCGCCAACGGCACCCAGCGGAGCCCTGTGCAGCAGCCTGCGGGCCTCCCTACAGGACTCCCTTCCACCAAGCACAGAGGCTCTGTCAGGGGAGGCTGCCCCCAGGCCTGCACCACAACAGGGGGACCTGGAGAGGACCCTGCAGTTCTGGCCACTCCAGGGACCCTCCAGAAACTTACTGAGATATGGAAACCCCGACTGCTCCAGGACCCCGTATTGACCACCGGACACCCCAATGACTGTGACTGGACCTGGTCCTGGAAACTCCACCTTGAATGCAGCTGCCACCTCGGACACCAGCCTCCCTCCTCCCAGGGGTCTCCAGGATTCTGCAGGGAGCTGCCACTCCTTCTCCCCTTACCAACCACACACCACTGACTCTAGGAACTAGTCTTTCCTAAAGTCTGACCATCTTCCCTCTTGCTTCCATTTGGGCAGATTGTATTCTTTCTGCCCGACTAGAAGGGCAGGGGTAATCTGAGCCTTGTTCACTTCTTTACACTTGCTGACCCCTTGTCCTCTGTCCTCTCCCCTTCCCTGTGTTTTGAGATTCTGAACAATGCTTGTCACAGACAGATTATTTTTTATTAAAAAGACAAAGCTCGTGACTGGTACTGTTTTGGGGGGAGCAGGGTGTTCCCAGAGGACAGCCAGGATATGCAGCAGCGAGAGGCCTGAGAACACAGGGCGGACCCACCACTGGGTTTGTGGGTTGAATGCCCGAGGACCTCTGCTGCCTGCCAGAGCCCTCTCCTGCACACTGGGGTTGCTGGGGAGCACCCTGAACCTTTCCTGCAGCACCCACCGGCCTCAGCTTGTGCCTGCTAGACAGGTGACAGCTCGTCATTACTGTCACTACTGACTCCCTTGCAGGGCGCCCACAGTCGCCGTCCCCAGCTCTCCCACACTTCTCGTGACTCCAGCTCAGCCCCCTGAGCAGCAGTTGGCTTCAAGTCTTGGTAGACGAATTTACAGAAAGACGGTGCAGCCACCCCCTCCTGGCCATGTCCCTCTCAATATCTGACAAACAAGGCTCTGTCCACACCCCCACACCACCTTCCCCCTCTCCCTCCCGCCAAGGAGGTACAAGTCCTTCCTCCCACCAAGAGCACTCTCTGTCACAGCTAGGAGTTTGTCCTGTAAATCACTGACCTGGACCACCATGCCCACACCACTTGACCCACTCCCTCTGTGTTTTTTTTGATGCAGGAGATTGAACCCAGGGACATTTTACCACTGAGACACATCCCCATCCTTTTGTTTTTTGAGATAGGGTCTTGCTAAGTTGCTTAAGGCTTCATGAAGTTGCTGAGACTGGCCTCAAATTTGCAATCCTCCTGCCTCCGCCTCCCCAGCCACTGGCATTATAGGCATACTCCACCCACCGTGCCCTTAGCCGCTTTTTAAGTGTACAGTTCAGTAGCATCAACTACAGTCACATTCTTGAGAACAGGTGTCTAGACTTTTTGCATCTCGCAAAACACAAACTCTGGGCCCTGGCAACTACCTTTTGACTTTTCGTTTTCATGAATTTAGCTACTCTAGGTTACTCTCATAGTGAAATTACAGAGTATCTGTCCTTTTACGATGGGCTTATTTCATTTAACATAATGTCCTCCAGGTTCATTCTTTTGTAGGGTGTGGCATAATTTCTTTTTTTTTTTTTTTGTGCCGGAGGTGGTATTGTTGGGGGGATTGACCCAGGGGCACTGAACCACTGAGCCATATCCCCAGCCCATCTTTAAAAAAATTTTTTTAGTTGTAGATAGACACAATACCTTTATTTTATTTGTTTTTATTTTTATGTGGTGCCAGGAATCTAACCCAGTGCCTTGTGCATGCTAGGCAAGTGTTCTACCACTGAGCAACAACCCCGGCCCCTCCCCAGCCCTTTTTAATATTTTATTTAGAGACAGGATCTTGCTGAGTTACTAAGGATTGCTAATATGCTGATCCTCCTGCCTCAGCCTTCTGAGTTGCTGGGATTACAGGCGTGCACCACCACACCCCTCAGGATTTCCTTTTTTAAGGTTGAATAATACTCCATTGTGTATACATGCCATCTCTTCTTATACATCCCTCCATTGATTGGTATTTGGGTTGCTTCCACCTTTGGTTATTGTCAGTGATGCTGCAGTGAACATGGGAGTGCAGATCTCTCTTTCAGATCCTATCTACTGTGACTTTTTATTGGAGCTATTTGGCTTCTCTAGTTATTTCTTTTTTCTTGCTGTTTCCTTTTCTTCCTCTCATTTTCCATCCCCCCAGTATGCTTCCACCCCGATGCTCAGTCTTTCCCATTCCTGGCTTCCTGTCTTGCCACTCCCCTGATGACCTCTAGACCAAGGGCTGTGGGGAAGCCTGGGACAGTGGAGAGGACCCTGGACTAGGATTAGGCTCCTGGAACTTTCATGTGCTCTTAATAGATTTAGGCGGCTCTTCCCATCTGTACCTCAATTTCTCCACCTACTGGATGAAAGGAATAGGCAGAAAAATCTTCCCACTTGAAAGCAGCTATACACTGCCAGCTACACAGCTCCAGAGTTGAGCTTTCTCCTGTCCTGTGCTCTGGCCAGTACAAGGACAATCCTGATGGACGTATTTATTCAAGTGACCCTGAGGCTCCTTGAACCATTCCTTGTGATGGTTAAGGTGTCAGCTTGAATGTATTAAGGAATACTTCGAAGCAAGCATTACTTCTGGGTCCCGTGTCCCACCTACTTGGGAGGCTGAGGCAGGAGATTGCAAGTTTGAGGCCAGCCTCAGCAACTTAGCAAGATCCTGTCTCAAAAAATAAAAAGGACCAGAGATGTGGCTTGGTGGTTAAGCGTCTCTGGGTTCAATCCCATGTTAACAGAAATAAGCCAGGCACTGAAAAGCAATTACCATATGATCTCATGTGAATATAAAAAAGTTGATCTCATGGAAGTTGAGAATACAGCTGGGAATGGTGGTGCAAACTGTAATCCCGGTAACTTGGAAGGCTGAGGCAGGAGAATCCCAAGTTCAAGGTCAGACTCTGCAATGCTGCAGTCTGGCTGGGCACAAAATAACTGAGCCGCCACAAAGCCTTGTAGGTTCAAACAGCAACTCTTTATTCCCGAACTCTCACCGGCACTCTACACACACTTTCCAGGAACACACTCCCTCTACCGGGCTCCACACGCCAATTCTCCCCCAACCCCGCCAGAACTCAAAGGGAACTCCAAAGTAGCAGGTGCCTGAGGCAGCAGGATCCGCCCTAATCCCGCAGCCTCCCTATTCCCCCCCCAGGATCCGCCCTAATCCCGGAACCGCCCTAATCCCGAGCAGGGTCACCTTTCAACCATTACCTCTAGCAAAATGCCAGGCATCATTCCGACTAAACTGTGGCTCTCAACACTGCAACTTAGTGAGAGCCTGTTTCAAAATAAAAAAAATACAAAGGGCTGGGGATGTAGCTCAGAGGCCTTGTTTTTTTTTTTTTTTTTTTTTTTTTAAAGAGAGAGAGAATTTTTTTTTTTTTTTAATATTTATTTTTCAGCTTTCGGCGGACACAACATCTTTGTTTGTATGTGGTGCTGAGGATCGAACCCGGGCCGCACGCATGCCAGGCGAGCGCGCTACCGCTTGAGCCACATCCTCAGCCCCGAGGCCTTGGTTTTAATTCCCAGTACTGGGGGAAAAAAAAAAAGTTTAGAATGGTGGTTGCCAGAATTGAGGGAAGGGAGAGATGAGGGAAAAGTTGATGGGTACTAAGTTGCAGATGGATAGGAGTGAAAATTTGGTATGAACAGTAAAGTGACTATAGGTGACAATATGTACTCTATACAAAAAAAAACAACAAAAAACTAGAAGGATTCTGAATGTTTTCATCATCAAGAAATGATACGTGTTTTAGAAAATAGGTTTAACCTGATTTAAATATTACATGGGTGTGGTGGTGCATGACTGTAATCCCAGTGATTTAGGAGGCTGAGGCAGGAGGATCACAAATTCAAAGCCAGCCTTAGCGATTTTAGCAAGGCACTAAGCAACTTAATGAGACTCTGTCTCAAAATAAAAAATTTAAAGGGATGGGGATGAAGCTCAATGGTATGGTAGAGTAACCCTGAGTTCAATCCCCAGTACAAAAACAAAACCGCCCCACAACATTACACAATGTATACATGTATAAAAACATCACATGGCACCCAATCAATGTATTCAGTTTTTATATATCAGTAAAATTGGGGAAAAACTGAAGTGTAGAATTAAAAAAAAAAAAAAAATCGACCCGTAGGCACAACCAGTTTCAGAGCTGGATGAGACCCTTAATGTTATTTTCTCCACCTCCAAGATGTCCTTCATTCCTGCAATTTTTTTAGTTCCTAAACCTCAAAATTAGTTATCTAACCTCAGTCCTTCCTGCCGCACTTTGACCTCTACTGTTTGGGCTCTATAAAAAAAATGAGAAAAGCTACACAAAAATTAAAGATTACATTTTTTTCCCCTTGCATTGCTGGGGATCTCACTCTAAAGATCAGATTTGAACATAAAGATTCCAACGGATCCTAAAGCACGCGGTGACCCACTTACAACTGGATCTTCAAGAAAGGATCAGGGACTCATCTGCGAATTAGAAACAGCCCTAGCAGAGCACGCATGCGCTTTAGACCTGGGGGCGCCGCGAAGGCATAGGGGGCGTGGCTACCGCCCTAAGGCAAGATGGCCGTCTGGACCGCCCATCCTCGCTCCTGGGGGAGGCTCAAAGGCTCAGAACGCCATTGGTGCAGTTACCGGGGGGCGTGAATGACAGCGTCCCAGTTTCCGGTTCCGGCAGTACCGGGATCCTAGTCGAGATGGAGGAAGATGCGACCAGAGGCTGGCAGCCGCTGGGAACGGAGGGTCAAGCGGGGCCTGCGGCCTAGAGGTCCGGGGTTGGAGTTCGCCTCAGACGCGGTGGAGCCGCCGGGGTCTGAGAAGGTAAGAAACCGTGGGAGTAGCGGTGCCTGAGGGCTGAGGTCTCTAAGGACCCGGACCTGCCGGGGGGCAGTGGATGTCAGCGATGCTCGGCTGCCAGGCTCTAGAGCTCGCCCTGCAGTTTGGGGAACGAAGGGCAAGTCCGGCGAGGCATCCCTTCCTGGCTGAGGAGTATGAGATTCACGGACAGCAAAAGAAGCGTTGTGAGGAGCAGGTCCTAGGACCCAGAGGTGACTGTGCGGGGGACCGGGACCAAATCTGCATAAAGAGGGGTGCCATGTGGAGTGTGTGGAGAGGACTGTCATGTGGCCTCTATGAGAGGGATCACGTGGGTACTTATGGAAGACCAAGGAGGGCTGCCATGTCAGAGGAAGGAGATTACCTTGAAGGAGGGGTCGGGGCATCGCCTGGGAAATGTATGTTCAGTAGGACAGGTGGGCAAATGTAGTCACGTTTCATGGCAGACAGCTCCGGGATGCAGAGATCTGATGCAGATGCTGTAGGAAGGACAGAAGGAATAGAGGATGCTTGTCTCCACTCTTGTTTACATCTGAGAAGTGGGAACCCATGAGTGTCTTGTCAGTAGTTGTATAAGGTGATTTGATTGGTGTTTGACTGAAAAGACTGGAATGGACCAAATGATCCATTGTGTCCAGTTCCAGTGACAAGTTAGGATGGAGTCAGAGGGCTTTGGGATCATAATGTCATAATGATCCAGGATTCCTAGATAGGTGTTGTAATTCTTATATTGACAGTCCCTAATATTTAAAGCAATGCTTCCCAAACTTTGACGTGCATCTAGTGATCTTTTAAAAGTTGTTAGCTCTTATTCAGCAGATCTAGGGTACAGCCTGAAATTCTGTTTTTCTTTTTCTTCGTTGTACTGGGACTTGAACGCAGGGGCACTGTGCCACTGAACTATATCCCCAGCCCTTTTTATTTTGAAATAGGGTCTTGCCAAATTGCCAGGCTGTCCTCAAACTTGTGATCCTCCTGCCTCAGCCTCCTGGGTAGCTGGGATTACATATGTGCACCACCTCACTCAGCTTTGAAATTCTGTATTTCTTTGTGTGTTCATGTGTGTGAGAGCGTCCTACTGGGGGGTTTAACCCAGAGGCACTTTACCACTGAGCTACATCCCTAGATTGTTTGCTTATTTATTTTTTGTACTGGGGATTGAACCCAGGGGCACTCTACCACTAAGCTACTTTCCCACCTATTTTTTATTTTGAGACAGGATCTTGATAAGTTGCTTAGGGCCTTGCTAAGTTGCTGAGGCTGGCCTTGAACTTGCGATCCTCCTATCTCAGCTTCTTAAATTGCTGGGATTACAAGTGTGCACCACTACACCTGGCTCTATTGTCTTTCTTTTTTTTTTTTTTTTCCTGGTCATTGAACCCAGGTACCAAGCACTGAGCCACATCCCTAGCCTTTTTTTTATATATTATTTAGAGACAGGTTTTTCTTTTTTTTTTTTGTAATATTTATTTTGTTTTAGTTGTAGTTGGACACCATACTTTATTTTTATGTGGTGCTAAGGATTGAACTCAGCGCCTTAGAGACAGGTTCTTGATAAGTTGTTTAGGGCCTTACTAAGTTGCTGAGGCTGGCTTTGAACTTGTGATACTCAGCTGATGGGATTATACAGGTGTGTGGCCCAGATTCTACATTTCTAATCAGTGCCCAGATGATGCTTGTGATGCCAGTTAGTGGACCAGTCTGAGTGGCAAGAGCATCCCTATGCAGTAGAGCTTTCTGCGATAACAGAAATGCTTTGCTGTTAACAAAATGCTTTCACAATTTTTAGCTCCTATGGAGTTGCACCACAATCCTTGTATAGCTGCTGCAGCTTTGATTAGCCCCATTTCACAGACGAAGAAGCTGAATTCCAGTGAAGTGACTTGGTTCCAGTTTTACACCAGTAAATAATGGGGGACTCAAATATGGATCTACTGATGACTAGTGTTCTTTCCATTGTATATCCTTGCCTTCTAGAAAATACTGTCTTCTCCTGAGCCAGAGTTTTATCTTAGAACTTAGTGAATAGGCTTGCATGATTTGTGTTTGTATGTGTGTGTGCAAGGAGAGTACAAGTGAAGCAGAGGTACACACCTGGGCCAGTTTCTCCCTTCCCACTGGTAGAATCAGTAGTGGGAGCTCCACCTCTGATATTTCATTTGATCACTTAAGGACACAGTGTTCACTAATCCTGGGTCATCTGTTGGGTCCTCACAAGAAGCATGCAAGCCTGAGCAGGTTTTTTGTTTGTTTGTTTGCTTTTATGGTGCTGAGAATTGAACCCAGGTCTTGTGTATATTAGGCAAGAACTCAACCACTGAGCTACATCCCCAGCCCAAACCTGAGCAGTTTTAAAAGTGGGAGAAAATCTGGAACTGGAGCCAGACACACAAATAAGGGTCTGAGAAAGAACCATAAAGAAGTTGAGCTGACTCACTTGGGTGAAGGGAATACTGAAGGAAGTTTGCATAAACGTATCTGCAAAGAGGATTTTCCAGAGGGTAAAATAAGAGGAGCTGGTTTTGATATTTCAGCAGGAAACTTGAAGGTTATATAACAACAGGTTGAGATCTCACCATTTAGGAGTAACCTCCTTTTGAAAAGGCAGAGGGGGTGGGTACAGTGCCCTCACCCTTCTGAAGTGGCTCCTTGTTTTTTTTTTTTTTTGGTACCAGGGATTGAACCCAGGGATGCTCAACACTGAACCACATCCCTAGCCCCTTTTCATTTTTCATTTTGAGACAGGGTTTTGCTAATTTGCTTAGGGCCTTGCTAAATTGCTAAGACTGACTTTGAACTTGTGATCCTCCTGCCTCAGTGTCCGAAGTCGCTGGGATTACAGATGTGCAACATGGCATCTGGCAGTGGCTCATCCTTTGAGGTCCAACCCTTAATGGCTTCTCCTGTTACTATGACAACAGTAGGCCTTACCTTCTTCAGAGAATCCCAGTTTCCTTCTAGGAGTTTAAAATAGACTGGGCAGGGGAGAGATGGAGGCAAGGCAAGAAATGGTACATTGTATCCTGTTGTAGAATTTCTTTTCTTTTTTGGTACCAGGCATTGAACCCAGGGCACTTAAGCACTGAGCCACACCCCCAGCCCCTTTTTATTTTTCATTTTGAGACTGAGTCTTGCTAGGCTGTCTGCTAGGTTGCTGACAGCCTCCCTAAGTTGCCGAGGCTGGCTTTGAACTGTGATCCTCCTGCCTCAGCTTCCTGAGCTGTTGGCATTACAGGTGTGTGGCACCGTGCTCAACCTGTCATAGAATTTCTTATCAGGAGATGCTGGTACTTGGTGATTCAGCTTGACAGGTTGAAGAGGCACTCAGGAAACCAGGTCCTGGAACAGAATCTCATGGCCGGCTGTGCCCTTCTGCCCTGCACAGCACTCAGTTTGCACGTGCCTGCAGGAGGCCGTCTTGCCTGAGTCCTACTGTGTTTGTCCTGTGCTGAAACATGCCTGCTCAGTCATTCCAGGAGCAGAGCAGCCTTGGCTTTCTCTGAAACAAAGTGAGAGAAGTTCCTGGGCATCTGCATGGCCTGGGGCTTATGCTTAACCCTCCAGTGACCTGCAGTCATGAGGGCATTAACTTCACCTCCCCGTGGTGGGAATGACTTTCTTGACACTGAACAGAAGGATTTGTGTTGGAATCGTCAACTCCCATGGGGTAGAAGGCATGGTGGAGTAAAGAAATCTTGGCTTGTATGCTCCCTTCACCACTGGCCAGCTGCATGACCTTGGGCCTGTTATACTTCACTTGTCCAGCCCTCTATGTCCTCACTTGTCATAAATGTTTAACTGTACGCAGGTTAAGTTGTAAGGGCTGCATGAGGTGGTGATAGTAAATCCTAGCCTTTGCCTGTGTGTCTTTACCTCTCAGTGGTGAGGGAAGCATGACCTTGGGTCCCCAGATGACAAATACTGTGGGCAGGACAGACAGTGACCACCTTCTCTTGGAGGGTTCAAAGAAGATTGCACCACTGGACTTGGTGGGTATCTCAGGCTGAGCCTGGGGAGGAGGGCCATCTTGGCCCATAGCAGTGGCACATCAGTGTTCTGAGGGTCCTCCTGCCTGTAGAACCCCACCTCTGCCTCATTTCTCATGGCCTAGATTTCCCACTGTGGACAGCCCCTTTGACGGGTCTTCTGTCTCCAAGCCATTGCTGTTTTCTTTGCACTGTGTGCATGTATTCCTTCATATTATATATTTATTTATTTATTAGTTGTAGTTGGACACAACACCTTTATTTTTATGTGGTGCTGAGAATTGAACTCAGGGTCCCGCATGTGCTAGGCGAGCCGCAACCTCAGCTCTACTGCTGAGCCCCAGCCCCAGCCCCTGTATTCCTTCTTCTTTTTTTTTTTTTTTTATAGAGAGAGTGAGAGACAGACAGAGAGACAGAGAGAAGAGAGAATTTTTTAATATTTATTTTTTAGTTCTTGGCGGACACAACATCTTTGTATGTGGTGCTGAGGATCGAACCCGGGCCGCACGCATGCCAGGCGAGCGCGCTACCGCTTGAGCCACATCTCCAGCCCCTGTATTCCTTCTTTATTCAAGCTGCTTTGTCCTCCAGGAAGCCTGTCTTGTTCCACGCACCTCACCCATGCCTCGGCTCTCAGCTACTCAGATTGCGCTGTGGGTAACCCATACTCTAATGAAAGTGGTAACAGTGCAGCTCAGGGATTCCTGAAAAGCCAACCTCCCCCACCCCTGGACTTCCAGAGACTCCAAGAGCAATTCCCATGGAACAAAAGCTACCTAAGCCTGAGTTGGGACTTCTGTTAGGGAAGGTGATTGAGGATGGACTCTGGTTAGACACCTAGCATGAGGCTTGCCACCAGAATTGTTTGTGTAGAACATTTCAAATCCTCTAGAGTTGTCCCCACGAGGTGGCCATCTCCTTACCCATCTCTTGTCTCAAAAGCCAGGGGAGTCCCTGGCTTCTCACTTCCTGGAACTTTCAACTTCCCACTTTCCCTGCCTGGGTGAAAATTTCCAGTATCCTATATAACCAGTGGGCTACACTAGAGCATATGACATTTCCACTAAGTATATGATGTCCTCTGGTTTCACATTTCCTAAATTTGAAGCTCCTGATTTTAGACAGTTATTATATTAGTAAGTTTACTGGTTTGTTCGAAAGTCTAAGCAATGAATAAACTTAACATATGGGTCACATGTACAATCATTTGCCCCAGTCTCTTTCTCTTTGTGTCTTATATCCATTCCCTAGAGGGATGCGGTGTCTCCTTGAACAGACTGAATTTCTTGGCGGCAGAGTCTGTGTATCTGTCATTTCTCCCTTCATTTTCTAGGGCTGCGGTTGTGCTCTGTATGCTTAGGTTGAAAGCACAGGGTCAGACATGTCCTCCAATTTGTAGCGCTAGGCTTCTAGGTGGTTCTTTTCCCTTTCTGGAGTGCTATCTAATAACCAAAGAGGACTCTGACCTTTGGCCTGTCCCTGGGTCTCTAATTCTTTTCCCTGGAGGGTGATGGGGGTGCTTGTGGTGTAAAAGCCCGACTTGGGCTCTTCCCTTCACTTTCTTCTAATACAGATTGGAAAAGGGGGGCTCAGAGAAGCCAGCATGGGAAACCATGAACAAAATCAGATCTGTCAGGGAGCAGGGAGGCATGTGAAAAATGGAGGAACTTTGGGCAAAGGGGAAGGAGGGCAGGAAGGATGCATGGGGGTAAGAAAGACGGTGGAATGAGATGGACATCATTACCCTAGGTACATGTATGACTGCTCATATGGTGTGATGCTGTATTGTGTACAACCAAAGACATGTAAAGTTGTGCTGCAGTTGTATACAATGAATGAAAATGCATTCTGCTGTCATATATACCTAATTAAAATAAATAAATTAATTAAAAGAAATCAGACTTGTCAGCTGGTAAATGGTGGCAAGAGGCACCTTGCTGAGGATGTACGGCCAACATGGTGCCTTCTCAGTGAGCCCAGGGGCACAATAAATGGAGCACTTGGGGCTGAGGGTGTGGCTCAGAGGTAGAGCGCTCGCCTAGCTTGCGTGAGGTACGGTTTGATCCTCAGCACCACATAAAAATAAAATAAAGATGTTGTGTCCACCTATAACTAAAAAATAAATATTTTTAAATGGAGCAGTCCCTTCCAGCCTTCATGAAACTCCTAAATGTCACTTAATGACATCCCATTAGCCAACTTCAAAAGACCCTGCAACCTTCCAGGTGGTTCCTTTGACCACAGCATTCTGAACTCTGCCTGGCTGGGCCAGACAAGGAGAGTGGTCCCTGCCTCGGGCTGTGTCACGGTGGCCCAGGCAGAGAAAGTGCAGGATGGACAGTCCCAGATGCTAGGGTCGGGGACTGAGCTAAGAGTGGAGTCAGGAGGGTCACGATGGCGAGGGATGATTTCTGTATGGGGACCAGAATTGTGAAGGACGGTCAAGATGCTGATTTCTGAAGGCCGGTGATGGGCAGAGCCAAGCGGGGTGAAGTCTAAGCTTTGGGGAGGTGGGTGTCCCAGGAGAGGAGAAGGGGAATTTAGAAACTAGCCCAGAGGGGAAAGCACAAAGTTCTGACCTCCTTCCTCACGTCGCTCCACCCTGTCCAAATCCCAGGTCTCCAGGCACAATGGAGGACAAACGAAACATCCAGATCATTGAGTGGGAACATCTGGACAAGAAGAAGTTCTACGTGTTTGGTGTGGCAATGACCATGATGATTCGGGTCAGCGTCTACCCATTTACCCTCATCCGCACCCGCCTGCAGGTTCAGAAGGGCAAGAGCCTCTACCATGGGACCTTTGATGCCTTCATTAAGATCCTGCGAGCAGATGGTGTGTCTGGCCTCTACCGGGGGTTCCTGGTCAACACCTTTACCCTCATCTCTGGCCAGTGCTATGTCACCACTTATGAGCTCACCCGGAAATTTGTAGCTGACTACAGCCAGAGCAACACAGTGAAATCATTAGTGGCTGGTGGCTCGGCCTCCCTTGTGGCCCAGAGCATCACAGTGCCCATTGACGTGGTCTCCCAGCACCTGATGATGCAGCGCAAGGGGGAGAAAATGGGCCGCTTCCAGGTGCGTGGGAACCCAGAGGGACACGGGATAATTGCCTTTGGCCAAACGAAAGACATCATTAGGCAGATCCTGCGAGCTGATGGGCTTCGAGGTTTCTACCGAGGCTACGTGGCTTCACTGCTTACCTATATCCCAAACAGTGCTGTCTGGTGGCCCTTTTATCACTTCTATGCAGGTAAGCAGGGGCCAGGAAAATGGGGGATGGGGGCTACTGATAGGGTGAGGTACTGCTGCTCTGTGCAGGTTGCAGTGGAGATGAGAGTTAATGGGGGAATGGGCCATTCATCCAACAACTGTTTGAATCCAAGAGGATTCAAAGATGAGTGAGACATGGTTCTACCTTCAAAGAGCTTGTGAATGTAATGAGGGGGTCAGAGAAGTAAAGTAGGTGAGTATAGAACAGTTCATAGTGCGTGCTCTGGGTGTGCTGGGATCACCTTGTGTTAGCAGAGTATTGCCAGAGAATTGGAAGGTGGTGGGGTTCAAAAGCTGTTGGATGTTTGGGATTTGAAGATAGTAGTGAGCTTTTTTATTTTTTGGGTGTACTGGTGAGATTGAATCAAGGAGTACTTAACTACTGAGCTATATTCCCAGCCCTTTTTTTAAAAAAAAAAATTATTTATTTTGAGACAGGGTCTTGTTAAGTTGCTGAGGCTGGTCTCAAACTTGGAATCCTCCTGCCTCAGCCTCCTGAGCTGCTGGGATTACTGGTGTGCACCACTGCACCTAGCAATAGTGAGCTTTTGAGTTGGATGTTTTCCTTCAACATTATTAAACAAAGTGTGATTGAACTTTGAACGTTTCCATTCCTACAATGTGTCTTTGTTAATAAGATATTTTACTCTTTAAATATTTTCCAGAATCTGAATTACTTAGGGCTTCAGTAGACATTTTGCTTTCTGAAAGGTCAGAGCACATTGCCGAGTGCGGGACCTGAGTGTGCCTGCTTCCCCAGCTGTGGGTCACTACCACATTCTGGTCAGGGCATCTGTCCTCACAAGCTTCCTGATGGTTGCTGCTGGTTTCTTGCCTTTCGCACTGGGCATTCCGTCCTGTCCCAAAGGGTACTTTCTTTTTTTTTTTTTTTTTTTTTTTAAAGNTCACAGTGGACTTTCCAGTGGTATTGGCAATGAATGAATCCAGGTACTATTTCGTCATTGACATTTAGAAAAATTAATTTTCCTTTCTCTCTGTTTTTGTGATATTGGGAATTGTGCTTGACCACTCCCTCCTTCTTGTCTCATATTTAGTCCTGGTGATTCGAGAAAGTCTCTCCCCATTTTCTCTCTATTCCTGCTGAAATTGCTTGAATCTTTCTTAAGGTAGTATACATTTGTGTTGATTTTATTGTTTGCCTTATCTTTTCTGCTATGTGGAAATGTTCTTGGAAGGGGAAGAAAATAACACTGGCTGAATGCCCCGTGTGTGAGCTCTGTGTGGGGTGACCTTGCATCTTCATCATTATTTCCTTCTCGCAAGAGTCTTATGATGGAGGCATCTTCCCTGCTGCCCCAGTCTAGGCTGGCTTCCTTTTTGGATGTTCATATGAAGCCACATTTCTTTCAGATCACTCAGCTGAGTCTGTAATGATACATTCATTCATGTGATTATTAAGTTAATGTCTCTTTCCCCGTTGGAACTGCAGTGTGTTAGAACAGGGGCCATCTCTGTTTTTGTTCACTATCCTACCTTCCAACACTGGCTTGGTGGCTGAGTGTTCAATAAATATCTGTTGAGTGAGATTGGTTCTTGTCATTTCCTTTTGCTTCAAGTGTCGAGGCTGCCTTGTGGGCATTTAGAATAAAATCCAGTTTTCTTCTCATGGGCTCCACAGCGCGGCACCCTGTGGCCTCTGCTTCTCTGCTTCTCCACTCTGCTCCAGCCTCACTGATGTTCCTGAGTTTCCTGGTTCACATGAAGCTCTGTCCTGCTTCAGGGCCTTTGCAGATGATGTTCTCTCCGCCTAGGAAGCTCTTTCCTCTGGTGTGTGGCTGGCTCCTTCTCACGTTTCAGGCCCACCTTTGCAAAGACTTCCCTAGCCACTCTATTGGAAAGAAGGCTGTTTATGTTTTCTGTTTTGGCACCTTGTTTCCTTCTTAGCACTTGTCATGATTTGCAATTATTTTACCCTAAACTTTAGCTCTTGATTGGAATATAATTTCCATGAAGGTATTTCCCTGTTTCTCTGTTTTATGTCTACTGCTTATCACGGTGTCTTTGACCTGGGTTTATCTTCTTTTTTTGTGTGTCATTGACCTGGGTTAATCTTTTTTTTTTTGTGGGTGAGGTACTAGGGATTGAACCCAGGGGTGTTTAACCACTGAGCCATATCCCCAGCCCATTTTAATTTTTAAACTTTGAAAAAAAGGGCCTCCCTAAATTGCTGAGGCTGGTTTTGAATTTACCATCCTCCTGTCTCAGCCTCCTGAGCCATTGGGATTACAGGTGTGTGCCATTACACCAGCGAATCCCCATCCCCCCTTTTTTTATTGATACAATTCTTGTTAAATTGCTTAGGGGTCACTTAATTATTGAGGCTGACCTTGAATTTAGGATCCTCCTGCCTTAGCCTACCACCAAATCACTGGTATTACAGTTTTGTGCCACCATGGCTGGATGGGATTATCTTCTGCCTTGTAAATAATAGGTGTTCAACAAACATTTATTGAATGAATAATGCATGAATGAATGATACTACTACTAATTATTATTGTTTTGCTTTTGTGGTGCTGGGGCCTCTTGGATGCTAGGTGAGCACTCCACCAACTGAGCTATATCCTCAGCCTTTGAATGAATAATGGAGAGGAGGGAAAGACAGGAACTCTTTCCCTCCACCCCTTTGCCTTTGTTTTATTCATCCCCTCCCTATCCCCAGGAAAGTGGCATGCTATGTAGGTATAGTCAGAATTGGAATCTGGATCCCAATGCTACATTTTGTGATTGCAAAATGCTTTCTTTGCAGGAGAAACAGGGCACCCAGTAAGGCACAACTGCCAATNAATGGAGTGTTTTTTTTTTTTTTTTTTTTTTGTTAAAGGTGGGCACCTCCAACAACCAAGTCCCCCCTCCCAGGGAGAAGGCTCTTTTTTTTTTTTTTAAGAGAGTGAGAGTGTGAGAGAGAGAGAGAGAGAGAGAGAATTTTTTAATATTTATTTTAGTTTTCGGCGGACACAACATCTTTGTTTGTATGTGGTGCTGAGGATCGAACCCGGGCCGCAGGCCTGCCAGGCGAGCGCGCTACCGCTTGAGCCACATCCCCAGCCCCCAAAGGGTACTTTCTAATGACTTCCTGTCCTGTAATCATTTCATCCTATGGCACTGTACTTTTCTGGTGATTCTTTTATTTTCCTGATTATACCTTCTTTTTATTGCTAACTCTCTTTCTTCTTCTGTTTCATCTGGACTCTTTGGTAAAATTCAGATTCTTAGACTCTACCCCTGACCTTTTGGAAATGAATTTTGAAAATCTCTAAAAAAAAAAATTTTTTTTTTTTTTGTACCAGGGATTGAACGCACAGGCACTTAACCACTGAGCCACCTCCCTAACCCTGTTTTTTATTTTGAGACAGAGTCCTTTAAGTTGCTTAGGGCCTCACTATATTGCTGAGGCTGGCTTTGAACTTGCCATCCTCCTGCCTCAGCCTCCCAAACTGCTGGGATTACAAGTGTGTACCACCATGCCTGGCAAAATTTATTTTTTGTATTTTGTGTTATTGGAGGTTGAACCTAGGATTCTATATTCCCAGCCCTTCATATTTTTTATTTGGGGACAGGGTCTTGCTAAGTTGCCCAGGCTGGCCTTGAACTTGAGATCCTCCTGCTTCAACCTGCTGAGTCTCTGACATTACAAGTGTGTGCCACCATGGAAGATCCTGGCAATCTTTTTTTTGTTTGTGTGGGCAGATACCAGGGATTGAACTCAGGGGCACTTGACCACTGAGCCACATCCCCAGCCCTATTTTTTATTTGTATTTTATTTAGAGACAGGGTCTCACTGAGTTGCTTAGCACCTCACTTCTGCTGAGGCTGGCTTTGAACTCCTGATCGTCCTGCCTCAGCCTTCCAAGCTGCTGGGATTGTAGGCACATGCCACTGCACTCTGCCAGATTCTGGCAATCTTAATATTAAAAAAGTTTCCCAGGGCCTGGGAAGAGCACTTGTCTTGCACATGTGAGGTCCTGGGTTCGATCCTCAGCACCATGTAAAAATAAATAAATAAATAAAATAAAGGTATTGTGTCTAACTACCACTTAAAAAAAAAGAAAAGAAAAGCTTCCCAGGCTTGGTGCAGTAGTGCATACCTATAATCCCAGCAACTCAGAAGGCTGAGGCAGGAGGAGCACAAGTTTCAGGCGCCTCAGCCACTTAACAAGACCCTATCTCAAAATAACAAAAGAGCTGGGGTACAGCTGAGTGGAAGAGCACTTGCTTAGCATGTGTGAGGTCTTGAGTTTGATCACTACAAAACAGGAAGGAAAGAAGGGAGAGAGGGAGTGAGGGAGGAAGGGAAAAGAGTCCCAGGAAGTGTGAACATTTGTTTGGCTTTCTGTCCTCATTTGGTTTTATTTACAATTAGAGGTGCATTTCCCCAATATGTCTAGTATCTTTCGTTCCCAAATTAACCTTTTCCAAAGTCTGGTCAGACATTCTGACTCTTGGACCTCTTGACATGAAGGCATCTACTGACATTTGAAATTTTTTTCATGTAAGTATGCTGGCTTTCCCTTCTGACTGACTTCATCTGTCAGAGGCCTTGTTTTTCTCCACATCTTTTAGGCTGACTCCTTGGGAATTGTGCTTGACCACTCCCTCCTTCTTGTCTCATATTTAGTCCTGGTGATTCGAGAAAGTCTCTCCCCATTTTCTCTCTATTCCTGCTGAAATTGCTTGAATCTTTCTTAAGGTAGTATACATTTGTGTTGATTTTATTGTTTGCCTTATCTTTTCTGCTATGTGGAAATGTTCTTGGAAGGGGAAGAAAATAACACTGGCTGAATGCCCCGTGTGTGAGCTCTGTGTGGGGTGACCTTGCATCTTCATCATTATTTCCTTCTCGCAAGAGTCTTATGATGGAGGCATCTTCCCTGCTGCCCCAGTCTAGGCTGGCTTCCTTTTTGGATGTTCATATGAAGCCACATTTCTTTCAGATCACTCAGCTGAGTCTGTAATGATACATTCATTCATGTGATTATTAAGTTAATGTCTCTTTCCCCGTTGGAACTGCAGTGTGTTAGAACAGGGGCCATCTCTGTTTTTGTTCACTATCCTACCTTCCAACACTGGCTTGGTGGCTGAGTGTTCAATAAATATCTGTTGAGTGAGATTGGTTCTTGTCATTTCCTTTTGCTTCAAGTGTCGAGGCTGCCTTGTGGGCATTTAGAATAAAATCCAGTTTTCTTCTCATGGGCTCCACAGCGCGGCACCCTGTGGCCTCTGCTTCTCTGCTTCTCCACTCTGCTCCAGCCTCACTGATGTTCCTGAGTTTCCTGGTTCACATGAAGCTCTGTCCTGCTTCAGGGCCTTTGCAGATGATGTTCTCTCCGCCTAGGAAGCTCTTTCCTCTGGTGTGTGGCTGGCTCCTTCTCACGTTTCAGGCCCACCTTTGCAAAGACTTCCCTAGCCACTCTATTGGAAAGAAGGCTGTTTATGTTTTCTGTTTTGGCACCTTGTTTCCTTCTTAGCACTTGTCATGATTTGCAATTATTTTACCCTAAACTTTAGCTCTTGATTGGAATATAATTTCCATGAAGGTATTTCCCTGTTTCTCTGTTTTATGTCTACTGCTTATCACGGTGTCTTTGACCTGGGTTTATCTTCTTTTTTTGTGTGTCATTGACCTGGGTTAATCTTTTTTTTTTTGTGGGTGAGGTACTAGGGATTGAACCCAGGGGTGTTTAACCACTGAGCCATATCCCCAGCCCATTTTAATTTTTAAACTTTGAAAAAAAGGGCCTCCCTAAATTGCTGAGGCTGGTTTTGAATTTACCATCCTCCTGTCTCAGCCTCCTGAGCCATTGGGATTACAGGTGTGTGCCATTACACCAGCGAATCCCCATCCCCCCTTTTTTTATTGATACAATTCTTGTTAAATTGCTTAGGGGTCACTTAATTATTGAGGCTGACCTTGAATTTAGGATCCTCCTGCCTTAGCCTACCACCAAATCACTGGTATTACAGTTTTGTGCCACCATGGCTGGATGGGATTATCTTCTGCCTTGTAAATAATAGGTGTTCAACAAACATTTATTGAATGAATAATGCATGAATGAATGATACTACTACTAATTATTATTGTTTTGCTTTTGTGGTGCTGGGGCCTCTTGGATGCTAGGTGAGCACTCCACCAACTGAGCTATATCCTCAGCCTTTGAATGAATAATGGAGAGGAGGGAAAGACAGGAACTCTTTCCCTCCACCCCTTTGCCTTTGTTTTATTCATCCCCTCCCTATCCCCAGGAAAGTGGCATGCTATGTAGGTATAGTCAGAATTGGAATCTGGATCCCAATGCTACATTTTGTGATTGCAAAATGCTTTCTTTGCAGGAGAAACAGGGCACCCAGTAAGGCACAACTGCCAATTCACTGTTTGTGTTTTTGTTGTTTTCCCCACTGTTTCTGTTTGCACGCCAACTCTGGGGAAGAAAGTGATTAGAAACTGGGGAAGAGGTGATTCTGGTAGGGCTGAAGGAGCTCTGCCATGCCAGCTGGGACTTGGAAGCCCTCACTTCTGCCCTGCCAACCCCCTCCTCCCTACTTCTCCTCCTCCTGTCTTTAGTTGCTTGGTTACAAACTACCAAAACTAGGAGCATGAGAAAAAAATTCTTAGCAGTATGGTGACTGACCATAGAAGAGAAAATTGAGAGGGAATCAAAGTTCTTGCAATGGCTTCAGGCTCTAAATGGCTTACCTCTTGGGTCTCATTACTTTCTTTCTCTCATTCTGCTCCAGGCTACTGAATTCACTGCCCCTTGAACAATTCAGGTGTGCTCTTGAGGTGAAGAGACTTTGCATGGGATATTATCTTGAGCCTGGAGAGCTCTTTCCACAGATCCATGTGGCTTGTACCCTCTTTTTCATCTTTCTGCTCATCTTCACTTCTTGGAAAGGACTTCTATGACTACTTGTTAAAAATGGACACTTCTTCACCCTCACCCTTGGCCTTCCCATCTCCCTTTCCTGCTTTATTTTCATCTACAGTACATACCTTCTTTTTATTTTTTTTTTTAATTTTGTGCCTCCAATTTTTTATTTTATTTTAATTTTTTTGAGAGAGAATTTTTTTAATATTTTATTTTTTGGCGGACACAACATCTTTGTATGTGGTGCTGAGGATCGAACCCTGGCCGAACACATGCCAGGAGAGCACGCTACCGCTTGAGCCACATCCCCAGCCCACTTTTTATTTGTTTATTGTCTGTCTTCCCCCACTAGAATGTGAATTTCTTAAGGGCAGGAAATTGTGGCTCTTTTATTCACTGTTAAGTCCTGAAGAACCAGGGTGATAAGCTCATGGTAATCACTCAATAAATCTTTGTTGGATAAATTAATGAACTCCTTTTCACATCCAGAAAAGTTAAAGCAGAAAAGTTCAATCACAGTGGACTTTCCAGTGGTATTGGCAATGAATGAATCCAGGTACTATTTCGTCATTGACATTTAGAAAAATTAATTTTCCTTTCTCTCTGTTTTTGTGATATTGGGAATTGCTCCCAGAGGTACTTTACCACTGAGCTACATTCACAGTCATTTTTAAAATTTAAAATTTTGAGATAGGGTCTTGCTAAGTTGCTCAGAGTTGCTGACATTGACCTCAAACTTGTGATCCTCCTGCCTCAGCTTCCCAATGCATTTTTCTTCTTGAAATAGGCTGGTGAAAAGTTCTCACTGTGGGATAAGAATTTCTATTTTAAATTTTTTATACCAATATTTATTTATACCTTTATTTAATTTATTTTTATGTGGTGCTGAGGATCAAACCCAGTGCCTCACACTTGTTGGGCAAGCACTCAGCCACTGAGCTACAACCCCAGTCCTAAAATTACTTGTTTTTATTTATAAAAACATTCATATAGTGGCTGGGGATGTAGCTCAGTGGCAGAGCACTTACCTAGCATGTATGAGACCTTGAGTTAAATCCCCAGTACTGCCCCCCCCCCAAAAAAAAAAAATCACACTGGCCAAAATTCAAAAGATGGGTAAAGGAATACAGTATGCAATGAAAAGACTCTTTACACACTGGAGTCATCCAGTTCCCTTTCATAGAGACAATCAGTGTCACAGTTTATCCTACCAAAATTATTTAATGCATATGTAAGCAAATATGTAGCATCTGCTTGTCTAGCCTATGACTTGGGAGGAACAGAGCAAGAACACAGTTTTTATATCAGGAAGAATATTCTGTCCATCAGATGAAAGGAGTCATCTATAAAGAGGTTTTGATATTCTCTTTTCCAGGGGAGTCTTATCCTATTTAAATGGGTGATATCACCAAGATGACTCTAGAAGGGGCCTGAGATGTATAATGTGATTTTTTTTTTCTTGTTATTGAATATTGCCATCTATCCCAGCTGGCGACTTAATGCTGGTTCACAAAATCTGACTATTCCAATAACTTAAAAAACGGCGAAGAAAGCACGCAAACACACAGAAGTACCTTTTCAATAGTCCAGGGACAGCTCTGAGACCTTAGGGGTCTGTGAAAAGAGAAAGAGCCACTGGAATTCTTTATTCTTATATATGGGACACACAAGGGGAGGGTCCATGGAACATTCTATCCCCAAAAGGGCAATGGGGTAGGATTACATAGGAATAGGTAGTGTAACTCAACCCCCTGCAGAGACGCTTACTCCTGGAGCCACGCCTTGTTATCCGAGTTGGGGTAATGCCCAAGTTACTGCCACCTGGCACTACCGTGCCAGACTGAATGCGATAATTGTTCAGAACCCATGCATTAGGACTTAAGGCATCTGCATCCAGGCAGCTCCTGACAATTGGATGAAGGCATAAACAGGGAAGAGAAAAGATGGGAATCGTAGGTCTCAGGTGGCAAAGGATGGAGGGCTTGTCATGGTTGCGAAAGTGAGTAAAAGCAAGCAGAAACGGTGAGGGCAGTTTGGTGGTACCTCATGTCTCAGGCATTGTCTTTCCCTGGATTTCAGAGCAGCTCTCGCACCTGTGTCCTAAGGAGTGCCCTCACATTGTCTTTCAAGCCATCTCGGGGCCCCTGGCTGCAGCCACTGCCTCTATCCTCACCAATCCCATGGATGTCATCCGAACTCGTGTGCAGGTAATACTGGTCTCCTCCCCAACCCTCCTCCCAGAGAAGCCATGAGAAACATAATCTTCAGGCCCTCCAGCATTCCCTTGACCTCTATGTGACATGGTCTTTTGGTCTAGTCAGTCTGTTCCTGGTCATCCAAGTCCCTTCCTTGTGCTTCTCATCTGCAGAAACAAACCAGTGAGCACTTGGAAGTACCTAGATTGTTTTTCTTACCCTGTCTCCTACCTTGTGTGACTCTACCTGGTTTCTTCTAGCTATTAGCATACCTATAAGTCATTCTATCTTCACCTTGCAGTTGTGATTATTAGAAGTATTGATTTCAACTCTGGGCACAGTGGTACATTACCCGTAATCTAGCAACTCGTGAGGCTGAGGCAATAGGATCTCAAGTTCAAAGCCTGTCTTAGCAACTTAGTGAGGCCCTAAGCAACTCAGTGAGACCCTGTCTCTAAATAAAATATAAGAAGGGCTGGGGATGTGGCTCAGTGGTTAAGCGCCTCTAGATTTGGCCCCTGGTACACACACACACACACACACACACAAAAAAAAAAAAGGTATTGATTTCAGTTAGTTTCGTAAGTCTGTCTGATTTTTTTCCACTAGGCTATGGGTTCTCAACAGAGAGTGAGAGTGACTGTTCTTTTTTTTTTGGTACCGGGGATTGAACTCAAGGGCACTCGACAATTGAGCCATATTCCCAGCCCTAATTTGTATTTTATTTAGAGACAGGGTCTCTTTAAGTTGTTAGCACCTCACTTTTGCTGAGGCTGGCTTTGAATTGCGATCCTTCTGCCTCAGCCTCCTGTCACCACACCTGGCTATTTTTTATTTTTGTGACAGGGTCTCGCTAAGTTGCTGAGTCTGGCTTTGAATTTGTGATCCTCCTGCCTCAGCCTCTCAAGTTGCTAGGATTATAGATGTGTGTCACCATGCTGGGGGAGAGTGATTTCACAGATTGTTTTGTTTCAACTGAGTAAAAATGCTGACAAAGCCCTTACAGTCTGTCTTCAGTCAGCTCAAAGACTCTTTCCTTCACCTAGAAATAGAGTCTGAATGATGGTGTATAATATTGCAAAGGGTAGATTTTACTCTAGTTTTAGGTGGAAAGAAGGGAGATTTGTTTTTCTTTCCCCCCCACTTTAAGTATTGGAGAATTGAACCCAGGGCCCTGGTCATGCTAGACAAGTACTCTACCACTGAGCTGTGTATCCAGCTCTTTTCTTCACCTGTTTAGTTGTCTAAGCTGGCCTCAAACTTATAATCCTCCTGCCTCAGACTCCCTAATAGCTGAGATTATAGGTTTGCACCAACATGCTGGCTGCAAAGGAGATTTTGTCTGATTTTTGGGAAAGATAGAGAATCAAGAAAGATGAACAAGAGATGGGATCATTGGGTTATGTTGAGGAGAAAAGGGAAGGAAAAGAACATTAACAGGTTGGGGAGCCATATGTGGTGGCCTGTGTCTGTAGTCCCAGCTGTTCAGGAGACTGACGTAGAGGACCATGAGTCCAGAAGTTCAAGACCAATCTATGCAACATGGTAGAACCCCCTCTCAAAAAACCAAACCAAACCAAACAAAAAATAAAGCAACAACATCAAAAAAGTATTTTGGAGATAAAGTCAGTTTCTCTGCTATCAGAATGTCTAGAAGGAGACAGGTAGCAAATACAGGTATTTTTTCTCCCTAGAAAAGAATGTCTCCTGCTGCATTTGAAAATGAATACACCGGCATCTGATTGGCTAGTCCCCATTCTCTCCTGAGCCTGTCCTGAGTGTTCTAGGAGATCCAAGGGAAAGGACAGGTCTCTACTCTGAGGAGCTCCCAGAGGCGTAGCTAGAAAAGCCCCTGGCATGGCTGTGGAGAACTGGAAGGTTGGGGAGCAGAGGTGGTACTAGTGAAGAAGAAGGGCCTGTGGAGGAGGTGCTGATGGAGGCAGGGGCACTGGGGAGGGCTGGGATCAGCTTGTGTAGGTCATGCTGTAGGGAGGGGGACAAGGAATGTGTCTGTTCAGCCGAGGAGCTGAGTGGTCAGTCTCTAAAGGGTGTGGTTTAGGAGTGGGGGAAGAGTGGGACCACTGAGAAAGAAGAGATTAATGCCCTGGCCAAGCTTCCAGTGCGACAGGGAAGACAGGCCATGGTGTGTGTGAGCGATGACAAGGATGGAGGGGAGGGTTCTCGCCCTGGGCTTCAGACAGATTGAGATGACTAGAGTCACACTCCCAGACTGGCAGAACTGCAGAGGACCTTGGAGGGGATTTAATCCAGCATCCTCAAGACCAGAGAGAAGAACCTGGCCAAGACTTACAGCTAGGTGGCTTAGCTAGCGATGTGAAGAGTTAACATGACTGAACATTGACTCTCTGCCAGGTTCTGTTCTCAGCATTTACAAATATTAGTTTCTTTTTGTTCAGAACAACCTCATGGCATAAAAACTATTATCACTGTTTTATATTTGAGGAAACTGAAATGTAAAGAGTTAAATTGCCCAGGGATATGCTGTTAATAAGCTGGGGATCAGACTTCGAACCCAGGCAGTCTGGCACCAGGGCGCATACAAAGTCCCTGTGCTTTCTGGTTCTCAGAAGCAGAATCCAGCCCTTCTGCCTCCCAGGTAGTTCTCCCCACATGAGCCTGAGGCAGAGGGAGACTGTGCAGAGGGCACTGACCGCAGACTGTGATCCCCAACTGTGTTGACTTCCAGGTTGAAGGCAAGAGCTCCATCATCCTGACCTTCAGACAGCTGATGGCAGAAGAGGGACCTTGGGGCCTCATGAAGGGCCTCTCGGCCAGAATCATCTCAGCTACTCCTTCCACCATCGTCATTGTGGTGGGCTATGAGAGCCTCAAGAAACTCAGCCTGCGACCGGAGCTGGTGGACTCAAGACACTGGTAGCCAGTGGTGGGCAGAGAAGCTGGCTGTTTCCCACTACTCTGGGCTGGGGGCAGAGCAGGGAAGATAGTGTCCTCTCTAATGCCCCCACTACATACCCAGCCCTGTCCTGGGCCAGGTGGCCTGTCTGGGAAAGGGACAGAGACTTTGGACTGCTCTTGCTGAAGAGGTTCCATGCCTGGCTTCCCTGCCCCAACTATTTTTAATTCTCCTACTGAACTGGGCTCCCTTCCTCAGCTCCTGGCCTGGAGACCCACCTTGCCTGACCTGCTAGCCCCCTCAGGCTTCCCTTTGCATCTTCCCTGAGGTCCTGAGAAGATCTGTGCATAGAGCTTATTGACTACCACTGATTTCTCCTCTTGGGCTTTCAGCCAGACTCTAAGCAGTTGCCCCCCACTCTTACCACGTCACCTCTGAGGCTAGCTCATTTTTAATTTGGGTCTGAGCTGCCCACCAGACTACTCTGCATTTCTTACACTTTGGGGTAAGTTGCCAGGCACTTTTGCACAGTCAGAGCAGCAAAATCCCTGTCTCTACAGAGCACTCGTCTTTTCTTTGGAGGAGTTACTGAGATGGGGAGAAAAGCTGATACTTTATTTTATGTGTATATTTTTAAACGTCTGTGAACCAGGCTCTTGTCGTAGTCCTGCTAAAGCACCAGTCCTGCTGTCAGAGCCTACCCCTGCCTTAGACAGGTGGGAAAATGTCACGTAGCCTTTTCCTCAATCCCAGTCCTATCCCTTCACTGTCCCTTCAACCCCAGCAGCCCCTGTACAATATGAGCTGTTGCCTTCCCCTGGCCCAGATGAGGACAGTGGGGTGGGGGGCACAGTTCTAAATAGGTTGGGCTGAATCGGGTACACTGGGCTTGGAGCACCACCTTGAAAAGTCAGGTTGAGAGAGTAGTTGGTTTGGAAAGAAACAAGAGGGTATGTGTTCCCCATCAGGCCAGCTGAGCCCAGCCTAGGAGAGAACAGTGGAGGTTCTCAACCCCATTGAGAGGCAGCCATGAGGTACACATACACCCCAGTCACTCATACTCACGGCAACAGTGTTGTCTCACAGTGGAAATCTGAGATGTGGAATGTTTTTTTTCCCCTTCTCTCTGGGTGTAAAGAGTCATCCCAGTCATGGTACCCTGTGCTTGAAGAGAATAAAGAGCAGTTTAGGAAGTCACCTAATACCAGGATCACTGCATTTACCAGCCTGATACTGCCAAGATTATCTGTTGAAGCTCCACTCAGAAGCTAGGAGACCCACTCCTGCTCCCCTGCCTCATTCTTCCCCACCCCACCTCCTCCACCAAGCCTGGGTTGGGTGGAGAGGTGCAGCGAATGGAAGGAGAAGGAGGCAGTCAACCCTGCCTTCCCACTTGAAACATTTGGTCTGAATGATCCTTTAAACCTATTTAATGGTCCCACCTGCTGGGGAAGGCCCCGGTGCCATTGAAAGGTGCTAGCTACCTGAAGCCTTGATATTTCCCACTTTCTTACACCCTGGCCATACCAGACTCTGAAAACCAGATTTCACTACCTTCACCGCCAACCATGTTCCATCTTGTCTCTAGTTAAGGATTTTCCCCTTTTCATTTTATTTATTTAAAAAAAATTTTTTTTTTTTGGTCCCTACCTTCACTTTGTCTTCCAGTTTCTTTTCACAAATAGTCATCCTAAAGGTTGGGCACACAGGAAGCAAGGGCCCTCCTCTCTTTTTTAAGTTTTTTTCCCAGTGAGCGCTGGAGGATGGTGTTCTCAGTGCCACCCTTCTCCCTCAGAACCGGTCTTCCGTGCTGACGTGGGGGTCCTCTCCTGCCTCAGGTGTGACTCCCTCCCCGCTCCTCTCCTGTAGGGTACTCAGTCTTCCACCTGTCCCCCGCCCCACACACAGTTTTCAAGGGTGTTGTGGAGAATTAATGGGACCCTGGCCCCTACTTTCCCTTAATAGTTTAGGAGCTGGGATTGGGTTTAGGACAGTTTTTGCTGGGGATGAGACCGTGGACTTCCATTTTCCTACGACTTGGAGACCAAAGCAGCCGGCAATTTGGTGTATTGATTAGCAACCAAACTAGAAGAAACTCCTAGAGAATGGGCAAGACCGGAACCTGACTGCAGGAGCACTGAGAGGGAAATGAAAACACGTGAACGTCTGACCCAATGAACTCTTGTGAATATCAGCAGGGAATATTCACTTTTGCACTGTACGATGTCTTTGAAGTGTAATTAAAAGTTTTTACGAGCCCCTAAGCTTTGGCTTGTGCGTGTTTTCCCCTGCGCACTGCGTCCCTCTTGGCTTTCCCCCGCCCTCTGACTTCGTAGGTGCTCCGCCCCCGTGCGGCTCGGTGACAGACGTTCTGCCGGGCCCAATCGGAGGCGTCCCGTGAGGAAGCACCCAATCGGGGGCCCAGGTGGGTGGGGCGGCAGGACCAGTTCGCTTTGGCGGTTCGACTTCAACATGGCGGAAGCCGGTAGCGCCCATCTGGCTGCGGATGAGGAAAAAAGGTCTGAGGGGTCGTCTTCCGAGTCCGTATCACCCGGCACTACCATTTCGCGGGTGAAGCTCCTTGACACCACGGTGGACACTTTTCTCCAGAAGCTGGTCACCGCCGGGAGGTAAGGTGGAGCAGCAGTTCCGAGCTTGGTCCTCGCCTGAGTGCAATTCCCGCCGTTTCGGGCGGGCGGAGGGTGGGCGGCGCGGGCTCCCGGGCGGGGCGAGGCGGCCGCGCTGGTGCTGCCCCGTCCGCTCCCGAGCCGGGAGGAGTCGGGTGACGTTTACCACCCGAGGTGACCTGCCGTGGGCTGCACAAGCAGCTGCTCCTTCCGCCGGAGAGCCCGGTTTTGTCCACAAGCGGCTCAAAGGAAGATGGCCTTTGCCGCTAGATGGGGTTCGAGCCCCGGCTCCAGCTGAGCCGGGCTCAGCGGCCCACTGTCCCCTGGTTCCTCAGCGATCGGCGACCGCGCTGCCTCGGACTGAGCGCCCCGGACGGCGCCGGCCGCGGAGGAATCACCGGGTAGAGGACCCGACGTGCCGCGCAACCGAACCTTGTCCGCCTGGGCCTCGGCCTCGTGTGGACAGTACTGGACGCTTTAAAGGGAGGCTGTGCCCTGACGCCCCGCCCCTGCACTGCGGCGCCGAGCCGGTTCCCAGCTCCCCGGAGCAGGGCCTGGCCTCGTCCCCTCCGTCCGGCTCTGGCCGCACCAGTCCTGTTCACGGGCCTCACGTTTTGGGCCTGGGCTTGGTGGCCTGTACTTGTCCCGGCTACTCAGGAGGCCCACACAGGAGGCTCACAGGGCCCCAGGAGTTCAGCCCCGCCCTGGGCAGCAGTGAGACCCCAAGCCCATCTCCAGGACAGATGGTCTCCCTCCTCCGCTGTTCAGGACTCACTGCTCCTGGGTGGCTCTGCGGGTGTCCCCGCTCAACCCAGCGTCCGGAAGCGCCTCCTCTGTGGGTACCAGGTACACGGTAGAGCAGTCACGACCTCCGCCTGGGTTTACATGCAACAAGTAGAAACATAAAACGAGATGGCCAAAAGCTTGGTAAGATCCCGAACAGGGATAGAGTGAGGGGAGCCTGCTCTGGGGACATCGGACAGTGCAGAAGTGCATAGTCTCTGCTAGTATTCACAAGAGTTCATTGGATCTTTTCATTTCCCTCTCAGTGCTCCTGCAGTCAGGTTCCTGTCTTGTCCATTCTCCCAGAAGTTTCTTCTGGTTTTGGTTGCTAATCAGTACATCAAGTAGAAACTTGAATGTCCAGATGAAGCTAGCTTTTTGAAAAACCAGAAAAAGCAATAAAGGCAAAGGGGTAGCTTCTGCAAAGAGCAGGAGGTGATAGGTAATTTAGGAACTGGCGGGGTATTCCTGGCTGCAGCAAGGAAAAGTAAAGTAAGGAGGCTGGCCAGGCAGGTGGAAACCTTACCAGTCCGGGCATAATTTGCCATAATAATGAATTTGATGAAATAATTTGTAATTATTTTTATGGACCAATAATGGCATACCATCATTTTATGTCCTTTATTTATTTTCCCCTTCTCATTCTTGCCCTCTTCTTTCCTCAAAGGCTCACTTTTGTTGGCTATGTGTTCTTCATTTACTCATGATACAAATATTTATTGACTATCAGCAGCATCTCAGGCTCTGTTCTAGTTGCTGGATATATAGCAGTAATAGAGATGAACAGGGTCCCCACCCTCCTGGAATGGACATTCCTCCTGGAATGTATATATCAGGGAAAAGGGATACAGAGCAATGAGGAAAGGGGTCAGGGTAAAACTATGGTGGGTTTTTGTTTTGTTTTGTTTTTGGTGCTGGGATCAAATCCAGGTCCTCACATATGCACAGCACCCTCTCTACCATTTTAAGCTACATTCCTGGCCCGGTATGTTGTCCTTTTTGTCTGTGTATGTTTTAAATTTATATGAATGATATTGTGGGTTTTTTTCCCCACACATATTATTTTAAAGTCCCAACCATGTCTGTAAATACCTAGGGTTTGTAGCTTCCCAGTGCTAGTTGTCCTCCCATGGTGTACACCTCCCACTTACCTATTCCTTATTATAGGCACCTGGTTGTCTGTAAATCCCTCCTCCACAAATGATGGCAAATCACCTTGTCTATCCCTCTTGGACTAGTGCTAGGATTTCTCTGAGATATATAAATACCTGTGTTTTGTCTGACTGCTTTCCAGAAAAGATGTTCCTGTCCTCCACATCCTTACCATCACTGGGCATCCACCATTTTCATATTTATCATTCTGACAGGTGTAAAACCAGGGTATCTCTTTTTTTTTTTTTTTTGTGGTGCTGGGGATTGAACCCAGGGTCTTACATGCTAGGCAAGCACTCTACCAACTGAGCTATATCCCCAGCCCCAGGGTATCTCATTGTTATATTTTGCATAACTCTGACAGGGTCTTGCTAAGCTGCTTAGGGCCTAAGTTGCTGAGGCTGTCCTTGAACTTGTGATCCTCTGCCTTAGTCTCCTGAGTCTCTAGGATCACAGGCATATGCCACCTTGCTCAGCTCCAGTGTTTTTTTTTTTTTTAAATCAACCCAAATAACCCAAATGACAAACAGAGGAGGATTACATAGACTTTTTTTTTTTTTTTTTTTACCAGGGATGGAACCCGGGGTGCTTAACCACTGAGCCAAAATCCCCAGCCCTTATTATTTTTTGTTTAGAGACAGGGTCTTGCTAAGTTACTTAGAGCCTTGCTAGTTGCTGAGGCTGGCTTTAAACTTGGAATCCTCCTACCTCAGCCCCCCTAACCTCTGGGATTATAAATGTTCACCACTGTGCTGGGCACATAAATTTGATATATATTTTTTTTTTGACAAGATCTGGTTTGCTTTAGTATATTGAACATCTTTCTAAAATAAACTATGAGAAAGCCATTCTAATTCAATGGAAGAGATGCTGAAGGATTCAAGATTAACATCCATTATGAGCAATGTGAAACGGAGGGAAAGATCCATGAATTGTGCTCGTAGAATTCTGCCCCCATGGGAGACGGAAGGGTCAAGCGGAAAGCCATCAGTGGGAAAGATAAAGAAAGATGGGCTCTCAGAGCAGGGGTTTCTGTCTAGAAGCTGTTCTTTGCTCACTGTGTTAATTTTTTCTCCCAGCCTCCTCAGGCTGATAAAGATGGGGTAGATGGTGTTTGCTGTAGTAGAGAAAGAAAGTGGCGGGCTGAACCCAGGGGTAGTGCTGAAAAGCTTCCCGCGTCACACTTGGCTCAGGCTTCTCCAGGGAAGATGGACAGAGGGAAAGGAGGTGCTGGCACCAAGCGAGGGTTCAGTGCAGGGCTCTGGAAAGTTCAGAGGAGCTGGAGACCCAGGTAGCAGGACACGCCTGGATAGCAAAGAGAGAGTCTGCAATGCTCATACAAGGGACAGCAGTCCAAACCCTATCATGCATAAGCAGATGGAGTCTGACAAAGACTTGCCTTAACCTGTCTCCCATGTGAGACTGACCTAGCCCTATTAAGCCCTTGGTGGGCAGCCTGGGAGAGCGGGGGTCAGGATAGCCCCATGTTGGACAAGACACTATGGGAGCAGACCCCATGTGGTTTCTGGCTCATCTCCATCTCTCAAAGCTTTTGGACATGCACACAGTTGGAGGGGGTCTCACGGGCAGAGAACTTTGGAAAGCTCCCTCTAGTGAGACTGGGCAGGGGTGGCAGGGTGGGGATGGGGACTGCCTTGAGAAAGCAGCTGAGGAATGGAGGGATGGGATTTTCCAGAGACTTCAGAGATGATGCCTGATCTGATAGGAACCATGATTCAATGCTCTGACTTGGGGCTAATTTGCTGAATGAGGTAGTTCCATCCTGACCTCTCTGGGCAGGGTTGGTCAGGGAAGACAGAAAACAGGCCTTCCCAAGACCCATGGGAATGAAAAGTGGCCAAGAAAAGCCAGATTTGGGCTCCCAGAATGCAATGAGAAAAATAGAGAAAGGGCCATAAAGGATTCTAGGTGCAGGCTGAGCTGACGGCGCCTTCTATCCATGATTCTGTTCTTAACATTGGCTTAGAGGCAGAGACAGCCCTTCCCTGATCTTCCAAAGCCCCGGAGATAAAGGGACCAGCTGGAGGATGGGCTTTGGGGCATCCAAGGGCACAAGTATGTGACAGCCACCCCTATGGAACTCAGCAGGGACCACAAAGTTCCAGCCTCAGTTTGTTCTCAGAGCAACAAGCACGTCACGGGGTTTGGAGGGGCTTCAGTCTTGGAGACAAGGGCGGGGTTGCAGGTCTGTCTTCTTGGCCTGGGAATATTTGGGATTCCCCAGCTGAGCCATCCAGATCACCCTTCTGGAATTGCCAGCTCTCTCCTCTCCTCAGTGGACAGGAGAGTGGGTGGGAGGGCAGCTTCACCCAGCGGGAGCCACCATCCCCTCTCCATGGGACCCCCAACCCCTCTTCTGGGCAGGACCCCCGGGGCCGCATAGGCGTGTCTAGATCTTCATCTCCACAGGGCGAATGTTGCCAATTTTGTGCTCTCTGACCCACAGCTCTCTGTCTTTGGCTGGGTCCACTTTTCAAAGCAGTTGGTCCACAGGCTCTACTGTGCTTTGGTTGAACATGTCTGTCTCATGCCGCAGCTGTGTGTACTGACACAGATGTTGCCGGATCATCTCCAGCCGCTCCAGCTCCAAAGTGGTGGTCACCATCTCTTCAAACCACTTGGACTGGGCCTGGTTGTAGAGGTCCACACAGCGCATGAGGTCATCGCCAGCCTGTGTGGACTTTCTCTGGGCCTTCTTGATGTCCTCCTCTGTCTTGTTGCTCAGCTTGATCTCCAGTTGCTGGGTCTTCATCTCCAGGTCTCTCTGCCGCTCTGTGAGGGCTTTCCGGGCCTTCTCCACCGATGTGTGGCGGCTGGCGAGCTGCTTGCGAAGGTCAGCGATATGGTGGACACACTTTTTCATGTCTTTCTTGAAGTTCTCACGAAAGTTCATTAGGGGCTTCTCTACCTCGATGTGAGGCTTGGCGGAGAACTTGAGATGAACTTCTGCTTCATCTGCCAGACTCTTCTTCACCTGGGCCCAGGCTTCTCCCAAGGAGCCTTCCTCCTGTGCATCCAAGGAGTTCTGAGAGAGCTTAGCCAAGTTCTTTGCATATTCTTCTTCAATCTTTATCCTCTCTCGGACGAATTCAGACATTTCTTTCTGCGTTTGTTTGCCTTTCAGTTGCTTTTGGAGCAGTAGTTCGAACCCAGCCACTGTGCCATTGCCTTGGGGGTCCTTCTTATCAGCCCAAAAGTAGTCACAGTAGCTCCACTCGGTTGGCTTTAGCAGTTGCTGTTCAGGCATGGTGTCTGGGTGAGGGAATGTCACGCAATTTATCATCTTTGTGGGGTCAACTTTATTTTCAAGATTATATATTTTGTCTTCATTGCCTGAGGTTCTATCTTCCAAATGGTCTTGTCTGTGGGTGATACTTTCCATTGAACTTAAAAGTTGGTTTAGTGATTCCTTCACTTCAAGGATTTCTTCTTTATTTCTTTTCAAGACCTCTAATATATCTTTACAGAAGTGATCTTTCATCTCCTGAAGCGAATCTGTTATTTTACTGCTTAACTCCTGTGCCTGCTCTCTTATATAATTCTTTAAGTCGTAGAACAGTTTTACTAATACATCCTCAACTCCTTCTCTGACATTTCTTCGATGGATTCTCTTATGGGAGCAGCTTGGTTTGTTTGGAGCACTTTATTCCCTTGTTTTTTCATTTTGTTTGTGTGTCTTCCCATCTAGCCGTGTGGATCTGAGGCAGGATAGTTTCTACTCTGTAGATTTGAAGTGTCCCTGAAGGTTTCCAGAAACTCACAGATCCAGGCTCCGGTTTCTGTAGGCTCTGCCACACTGCAGGACCCAGAAGGCTCACTGACCGAGGATGATGGATGAACTCCTGGAGAGAGTGAAGGGAGTGAACTTCCGTTCCAGTTTACCCGCCCTCCTGCCCAGCCCTAAATATAAATTTGATACAGTAATTTTGATAGAGTAACTCTCAGCCATAAGGATTAATAATAAGATTGCTAACCAAGCCTGGTGGCATATACCTGTTATCCTACTTATTTGTGGGGCTGAGACATGAGGATTATAGGTTCAAGGCCAACCTGGTTAACTTAGTGAGACCCTGTCTCAAAATAAAATAAGCAGTTCATTAGTAGATAGTACTTTCCTAGCATGTGCAGAGGCCCTAGGTTCAACCTTCAGTTAAAAAAAACAAAAATCAGTAACAAAGATAATGCAGTCCAAATCTGAAAACAGTTGCTAGTCAGATGTCCTTTTAGAAGTTTTTCTGTGCAAGGTAGCAGGAGCCTTTGTGCCATCTGTGGTTCTGCCAGTCTTTTGTGATAGTTTTGTTATCAGACATAACTAGAAGATTCCTTCTTTAACCTTTAATTTTTATGTATTGTTATTGTTAGGGCCTTATAAAAATAATTCCATTTTTATTCTAACAGTCTTCAAATCTTCTATTATCTATTTTATTATTTTATTCTTTTCTTTAAATCATTGTCTGGATTAAGGTATAAGATGGTAGTCTCAAGCCAGTCTACTTTTTCTAGTTTCCCCCCAAATGATCAACTAAAGAGTTCATTCCATTGCTTGATGTTAGATGTTTGCCTCCCAATCTACTGTGTCCTGGGTCTCTTTTTCACCCCACTGATCCATTTGCTTGTGTCTTGCCACTGCATATGGTTCCCCACTCCTCCTGGTACTATGGGTTGAACCCAGCAGTGCTCTATCTCTGAGTTAGGTCTGCAGCACTTTTTAAATTTTATTTTGAGATAGGATCTCACTAAGTTGCCCTTGAACTTGGGATCCTTCTTCCTCCTCCTCCTAAGTAATGGGAATTATAGGTATGTAGCACAGTATGGCTTCTTAAAACCAGGCCCTTGCAGGAAACCTTATGTCTAATACAGCAAGTCCCCTCTGTTCTCTTTAACATTGGGCCTTCTAGTTAAGAATCTTGATTGATTGATTGATTGATTGATTTTTGCCTAAACTTTAGAATGAGGGCTGGGGTTGTGGCTCAGTGGTAGAGCGCTTGCCTAGCAAGTGTGAGACACTGGGTTCATTTCTGAGCACTGCATATAAATAAATAAATAAATAAAAATAAAGGTCCTTAACACCCACTCATTTTTTTTTTACTTAAAAATGAATTTTTTGTTTTCTCAAAACATTCAGCTGGTTGAGCACAGTGGCACACACCTATGATCCTAGTTACTCAGGAAGCTGAAGCAGGGGGAGTGCAAGTTTGAGGCCTACCTGGGGTCTCAAAATAAAATAAGCAGTTCATTAGGGGCTTCTCTACCTCGATGTGAGGCTTGGCGGAGAACTTGAGATGAACTTCTGCTTCATCTGCCAGACTCTTCTTCACCTGGGC